>NW_024609835.1:243852950-244368312 GCF_016920785.2 Ixodes scapularis | reverse complement strand
TGGCTGGAACGACTAGGCCATCCTCTCGACGTCAGCCTCGCCGTAGCTTTGCTCGTCTTGAGACGACCTACGTCACGATTGCGTTGGATGTCACGTGCTCTAAGCTGGGCCTTCTCCGAGCGCTTGCCAGAGTGAAAAATACAGCCACCAGGATCAAAATACAAACGTGCGATTGTCATTTACGGATATTGTGGATCATATTCAACCTATTTTTGAACACGACGGGAATATTTCAAATTTCGTTGAAGTATCCCTTTTAGCACTGTCTCTGGTGTCACGAATTCGATCTCTGCCTTTATTTGTGATTATGAAGGTGCAGAGATATGTTTGTTCTTGTTGGCAGTCCCCATGGCAAATGATTCAATGACTTATCTCGCAAATCTGTTGTTGTAGTACCGAAAGACTAAGGAGAGAGGCATCCCACGTGAATGCGATTTGATGAGAAGACTCATTTGAAACGTTTAACCGCTTCCAAGTTGTCCTCGTTTGAGTCGATGGTTAACGCATCTCCCAGTTTGTACGACGTACTGACTGCAGCAGCTTAGTGGAATTCAATAAACCTTTCTTTCTCTACGAAATACTTGGCATGTTCAACATTGCTCTCTCTGGGACTGTCGCTCTCATTTACCTTTTTACACGTGTGCTTAAGGCGCATACTACACGAAACAACCACACTCGTGTCGAACTTTGAGGCGATAGATGTTAAATGGGGCGCAGAATTGTGCATGCAGGGAATCACAGCGAAACGACTGCTCCTTTACAGCGAAGCTCTCATGTGCTGGGATCTGGAAGAAAAAGCGTCCATGGATGTTAACGAAAACCTCCCGTTTGAACGGTGCTCGTTCGTTCCGATTGGTCGTAGCAAGCATAAATAAAAAGAGGGGGTAACCCGCGTGAGTCAGCCTTCCTTGGCATTATTAGATAGTCAGGTCCTGATACGTTTATTGCTACCATCTAAGGTCACCGACTTATCTCAGCTAACAGTGCGCTGTGACAAAGCTGAAGGCAGAACGTGCCGATCTAACCTTCTTTTCTTTCCTTCGCTTAGCGCTGCTGACAAAAAGATTTGGGTACAATTGGAAAAAAAAAAAAAACTGTCGTCGAGGTGATATTCAAAAAATTGGGTTTAGAAGTTGCCCATAAGTGACCATACGGCAATGATAACTTTAGTCACTAAGAATTAAATAAAGATAATTAAACAACGAAGTCGTGCACGTGTCTGCATTGCAAACATATCTAAATCAAATAGATGTCGAATAGTCGTCGTAAAGTTGTCGTAAAGTTGTAAATATAACGGCTTCGCCGGACCTCCATCTTCACGTGAAGTCTATGGGCTCTACATTTTTTTTTTTTTGTAACAGCTTGCGGAAGTTGTGGGCTTAGAATGCATCTCTCAAGGGTGAAAGGTAGTTCTACGGGACAACTTTATTTAAGCAACCTCTGATGCTGCAACTTGAGGCTACATTGGGACAAATGTGTACTCGACTTGGATACTCGAATAAGTTACTAGATACAGGGTGGACACAACAAGGTATTCGTGAGATAAATCATTGCATAATATGCCATGGGGGACTGTCAGCAACAATATTTCTGCACCTTTATTATCACTCACAAATACAGGTGCCGAATTCCTAACACCGGAGATTACTTCATTACTTATACCTCGTCGTGACGCTAGTGATTTTTGAGCTCTTAACCTTATATTGAATTTCGCTTTCCCCGCCTCGCCTCGCACAGGCAAGGTGGGGATGCGACGCCGAACAGAGGAACAGTTTTCGGAGGGCGGGCGGACAGAGTTTTTGTGTCGGGATGGAAACCTGACGTTTGTGGTTGCGGGGTGATCCGCGGAAAAGTGTGGCCAGGCGACGCCATACTTGAGGCTTCTTCATCGTTGAACTCGCAGCTGTCGTATTCCTGCTGGACTACCATCGCGGATAGCCTGACGATTCCCCTTCGACTTCAATTTGAGTGAGGCCTGCCCTTCGAACTTTTTGGACTTCACGCTTTATTCTATTTGTGTCCGTTGTTTTGTTCCTTCATTCAATTGTCCAATGTTCTGTAAAGAATGTTTTGTTGAAAAATAAAGACATGGAACTTCAAGTCTAAATTAACTAACCGATTTATTGGATGCAGAATCCTCTAGCATTTGGGAAACATACACCACCCACGGTTCACCTTCCGAAATACCTACCGGTGAAGTCCCCCCCAAAAAGTAACTTCAGGTGAATGTTGTGTATCCCGCCAAATCCGGTGACTATCGGTAATATTCGGTGAATCCAGGCAAGTCCAATGCCTCTTGTAAATTCCCGTGATATCCGGTGAATTCCGGCTATACTGAAAGTTAAAATCCAGTGAAATTGATCTTTTAGTGGAAACGACTTTCCGGTAAAATATATTTTTCAATCGGGCATGCTGGCGTATCCTCGGCCAAGTGGCAATCCGACACAGTTTCTGGTAGGTTTTCGTACCGTCGCTGTGAACTGCCAGCACACTGTCATGAAAATATCGCAGGAAAGACTGTCTTAATGTACTGGGTACAACTGCACAAAATTGTACGTGTTGGGGTCGGCTTCGTCTGCCTGCGGTATGTAGCGAAGTTGAAGACCATCCGTCCCGTTTTTATCGGTTTGATCAGGCTGAGTGAAGCATCGAGATCATTTTAGGCACAGGTCGTCTTTTTTACTGGGCTCCTCGCGCATCGTCCCGGATCACAGGAAGAGACCAGGAGCCCTAGTCTGGACTCTTGGTGGAAAAGCCGGCGACAAATCCAGCGACAGTGATTGGCGGGCGCCAAAGTCTGCATCTAAGAGCATCAACAACATCAACAGCAACAACTGTTTTTGTTCTGTGTCTTGTAGCAAGTGTTCTGTGACGCTCATTTTATTCTGCGCGCGCGTGTGTCGTGTCAGGCCTAAGCTGTTACTCCCTACTCATTCCTTTCCTTTTTTTAATCATTATATTTTGGGTCATAGTTCATATCACGTTCAATTTTTGGACTAGCCGGTGACATTTCAAGGCTGCCAAAATCTTCATAACACCCATCTATTTTCCCCTTCTTCTTCCCATTTCAAGAGAGAAAAAGACACGACAGAAAACATAAATCAAATAAATATTTTTAAACCAACAATCAAACTGCTTTTATATAGCTTCTATATCCTTCAAGTTTATATAAATAAAATGTTTTTAAGCTGGTGCTTCAAAAGTTTGCAGCTATTACTTCTTCAGCGTTGTGTTCGGTGATCGCACAAACTGAATAAAATAAATGTGATTTTTTTATCTGAAAAAGTTACATTGTTTTAACCTGATTTTAACTATACAAATATTTAAAGAATGTCAATCCCATTACGACTCTATTAAAGCAATGTCGTTATAACGTCCCTTATTTCGTGTCACTTTTTTATAGTCTGTAAAGATTCTGTTTTGTTGCTGTTGTTGCCGTTGCTAGGGTTTAAGTGTGACGTGAGTCTTCGGCTCAAATGAAGGGTTTTTAAATGTCAGGTCAGCCTGGCAGGAGTTGGATTTTGTGTAATATAACAAGTTGCTGAGGACATCAGGGGCGCCTTAAACAAGGGCACACGATCAAACTGAATGCGATCTACGCACTCAAGGTCACAAGCGGAAATCAAAACATATAAGCGCCATATATGTTTTCTCGATGCAAGACTTTATTTAGTCTAAGTGCCTCGTCTGAAGTGCCTTCCAACAGCAGCTGCAGGCATGGTCTACAGGATCACTTGGGTTTGGCAGCTTGTGTGCCTGAAAGTTTAATGTTGGTTAGAACTAGCAACAGTTAAGAATATGAGCCTCGTTGCGGTCACTCGTACCCTCGCAATCGGATACACATTCCTCAAAGATAGGTTTGGCGTAGCCAGGTAATCTTTTTCAATGGGATTTAAGATAAGCTGTGGAATTCGCAAATACGCCGCTTCTACACCGATGAGGGTGGTGTGGATAAATCAAACTTTGCTTATTGGCATGACCACAAAACAAACAAAGCATTGTTCCTCAGAACAACGCTACTGACAGCTTAGCATTTCGGTTCTTGATTTAGTGTAAGCTCGAGTGTTTTACGACATATTGGTATCGTTGCAGTAATAAAAATCAATGCATTTGAATTATTCTTGAGGGTGCACTATCAGTGTATGAAGAATTACGGACCACGATAATTGGGATAAGATTGGGGAAAGCAGTTGAAAAATTTAATGTGAAAAAAGCTATATAATCTCTTTGTGCAACTATCATCTTAAATATTGGCGAAGATAGCATGCCAGTGGCGTTATTTGACAAACATTGTCGGTGTCTAGCAGCGAAATGAGCCGAATGAACTCTACCTCGGCTATAAGACTATTCGCGGTGAAAGAAAAATACTGTATACAAACAGGAACAGTCATAAAAGAAGCCTGAGGTCACGGCGAGTTTACACTTGGGATAATAATAATAAAGATAATGATAATAATCTGTATACTCAAAGCAAGGTTTACTGGGTGGCTGAAAACGGCAGGCAGTAAGGTAAGTGGCCCTTACACTTGAGCGTCTACTAGCCTGCCACCCAGTGGTCCAGCCGATGATAGCGCTCTTTTAGCGATATTAGAATGGGCGTGAACTTGCGCTTTCGGCACTCATGATTGGCCTCATAGGTTTGTAGCGTCCGCTTAAGGTATAACAACAGAACGTACAACTTCCTATTCTTTAGATATTCCCCGACACACGAGTTAGTTCATCCTATAGGGGTGTCCAAACAGGACACTACAAAACGCACGACTCCGACAAATCGTGAAAATTGAAGCGGGCTTGAAGCGGGCGCGTCCGCTTCTATTTTCACGACTTGTCGGAGTCGTGCGTTTTGTAGTGTCCTGTTTGGACACCCCTTAAGTCGGAAAGATGATGCGAAGCGATGCCGTTTTGGAGACTCTACGATCAATATGGAGGAGGGGGGGGGGGGGGGGGGGGGGTCTAGTACGCGAAGCACATAAGTTGGAAAGAACGTTCCCGGTACTGCAGCATAACATGAACTGAACAGATTCATTTTCCAATATTTGCTTGATCAAATAATATAAATGTATAAACAAATGCGATTTGTTAATGCGTAAAAGGCGTTTTTAAAAAAATCTGGGCAAGACATCTGGGCAAGACCTCGACTTTGCATTAACGCTAAAAAATAAAAGAGGACGTTTTGGTTTCATGACAATTGCGAAGTTTTCTAAAAGGAAACGATCTGCAAAGAAATATTGACATAAGATAACCGAAGCAGAAAGAGGAAGGATTGCGCCGGAGGGCGAAACTATCAAGTGCTCTTGGAAATAGGAGTTATTTGATCCTATGACGGCACTAAACTGGGCTTCACCCACTGGCAGTTCTGCTCCCTCAGGCTGTCAAGTACACGGATTTCATAAGCTTAATACACCGATAGATTCCGTTCTACAATATAATATTAAAACACTTGTTGTCTTTTTGAAATATTGTTTTTACATGGTTCCTGAGTGCGCTATTTTATATACAGAGTGTGCTTCCAGAAACGCGAGAAAAGTCGCTCCTGCGAAAATTACGCATCATACAAAAATAAGGTTGATGCGTTGGTAGTTTGCGTTAAAGTTCCCATGAAAGAGAATCAGTTGCGTTCACAATAATTGGGAAGTAAACAATTTTGAGTAATTACATTGGTAATTATTGATCGTAAAGGCACGGTTTCAATTAGGATATGGTCGGGCATCATCGAAAAATGCTAAATATACCCACATTACAATTAGATAAGCCACGCGCAACATTTTACGGTCGTTCTGAATATAAAACCTCAATCTAGACGCGTTTGTGGGTTTCAGTTTCTTATCGGAGCGCATCAACGCGCGGGCAATACCGTCCCGTGTGTCTAAAACGCGCAACGTGCGTGTGCCTCCTCACATCGGAAGTAGAAGAGGCGAGATAAGAAAGCCTCCGGTCTGTAACATGAGGCTTGTCATTTTGACGTCGGTGCCAGCGTGTAGGCGCACCTTTACGTGCGATTTTTGGCGATGCACGCACGTATGTTTCGCGTTTTAGCGGGACGGGATTGCCCGCGCGTAAATGCACTCCGATAAGAAACCGAAACCCAGAAACACGTCAAAATTAAGCTTTTTTTTAATTACCGTAAAATGTTGGGCGTGGCTTATATAATTGTAATGTGGGTATATTGAGTAGTTTTCGATTATACCCAGAAGGATTCTAAACGAAACCATTGCTTAGAAATCAATGATTAACACGTTAATTACGCTAAAATGTTTATTATTACCTCACTATATTGAACGCTCATAATGTTCCTTAATGGGCACTTTGATTCACAGCACTACGGCATAAACGTTTTTGCCCTGCGATGCGTAGTTTTCGCAGGAGCGATTTTGCCCTCGTTTCCGGAAGCACCCTCTATAGTGTAGCAGTTGATGTTTTCCCCACGCGATATTTGTTTAAAAAATATCGGTATAAAATTGAGTAACTTAAAAGTATGATACCTAAATGATTTGTGACATCGGAATAAACAGCGCAGATTCGTCGATATTATGCCTTCAGAGCCCCCGATACCGTTGTTTCTGATTCAAATACATAGTTACACCGTAGCGTTCCACAATAAATTCTGGTTGCAATCAAAACTGACTTCAACGTTACCGTACACACCAGAGTTGTGAATCGTAACCTTAATTGTGCTGACCTGAATAAAACAAATTTGGAGTGAATAGGCCGGTTAGAGAGCTCTTCTATTCGTGATTTCATCAAAATGGGCGTAGCTGATATACACTCGTCGACTCAGTAATTCTATATTTAAGACGCGAATACATTTTTATTGCATCTCTGCGAGCAGGCGTAAGAAGTGTTTAGTGATTGTTGCTACAAACGTTGCGGTACGTTATGCACATGAGTGCTTGCATCTCTCCTTACCTGGTGCAGGTAAACATTTTTGATGGCACATCTTTAGAGTCGTGTAATACCCCCATTCGCGACAGTCTTCCCTCAGCCTAGATGGCCAGCATCCCCTTGTCCTGTTGTAAGTGTAAACCGTAAAATCATCTCCAAGGCATTTGGCGGGCGGCTTTTCGCATTTTGGATTCAGCTCGTCGTGGTCAAAGGGGCCCGCTGCACAAATAACAAAGTAGAAATCTCAAAGACGGTTAGGGTTCTCTTTGCAAAAAAGTCGGTGTTCGAGTATTGAAGTCAAACTTTTGTTCTACTGTTCCCAACAATAGGCCTAAATCTTTTTTTTTTGTTCCGCGTCGTGACAACACATTTTTAGGTTGCGGAGAGCGAATGTTCGTGAGGCGGCCGCATCACGAACATTCGCCCTCCATTGGAATCAATGGGATTCTAGCTTTTGTTACCATTGGAACATTCCCTCTTTAAAAAGCACTGATAGCTAGGTCGAAACTTTACGACTAGATAATGTCATTTGTCGTGACTAAGAGGTACTGAATCAATCTCGATGAGAGAAGAAGCAAACCCGCTTTTTGCAGTAATTCAGGATGTGAAAGGAAGCGATGACCTTTTTCCAGGATCAGTGACCCTGTGCTATTAAAAACTTCAGTTGTAAAACACCCCCTTGTTTTTGCTTTCGGAACTCTAGGGTTTTTTTCAGATAAATCTGGATTGACACCACTTTTACCGGCCCGTGCTTTTTCACTTTCCTCGCATTTGTCCGATAAACGGAACTCTAAACATACCAAAATATGGAGTGTTTTTTTTTTTTTTTTTTGCAAGTATGTTTTGTATTTTTTTTTTCAGTGACCACAAACAGCTTAATTCCTCCTTAGTGGGGTAGTTATCAATGAGTCAATATTTAGCTAAATTTTAAACAGAATAAAAACAAAATGTTAGGACAGAAGAATAGTCTTAACACTCTTTCGAAATTTACGCTCTTCATCAAAAATATCAAGAGTACACCATTCCCAGAAATCTGTTCTAAATGATTATACGTCCGTTGTAGGCATGCCATATGTGCAGCATGGTAAAAATTACTTTTTGATAGCATGTTCTATACTTTTACGCTCAGTTTCAAATTTAACGATAGCAGGGAGAAAGAATTCTTCATGCATGCCGCCAAATATTGATTGCTTACTGAACTCGACATTTTAAACTCTGGTGTGTTTCGGGGTTCCCGGAGGCCCGAGTTATTATATTACTGCTGAGATTTGAACCCGATTTCAGTGAAAAACGTACAGTTGGGAATCCGAAAGTAACCGCAGTCTCATTCAAACAAGAAGGGTGAGCTAGTATTTTCGTTTATATATGTAATTTAGTGATGATCGGGAAATTTCCCAGCATGGCAGGGCAACCGTGTATTTTCCAAATAGATTCCCAAGAGAGTCGCAGTTCAAAACTCTCGAACCATATTTCAAATACACGCAATTTTTATAAACGTAACAAGATACTTTTTTTTTTGGCCTGATGCACGGTCATACACAGTCCACATGTCGACTATAGTCACTGACAAGGTAAGGCATCTCCTACGAAGGCCCGGCCTCCCGCACGTGGTCATTGCCTTTCGCCGCTACTTCGCTGCACTTGCACGCTCCAGGCGCACGAAACGCTGAAGTGCGATCGAAGGTAGGAAGGTCGGGCTGGACACTGCTCCCTGCCCTTCTCATTCGGTCCGTGACTGTAGTACCAAATGGGCGGGTTTTCTCAATGGCTAAGAGTTAGTTTTTGCCCTTTAGTTACTTGTGCGGGGCGAGCTGGGGTCTTCCGTAGGAACGCAAACACGCATATTCGAGTGAGAATCAGTATAAACAGCGTTTGCTTTCATTTCGTATGACAGAGTAAAATGCGATCATCGCAGTCATATTGATAAATATTTGCTAGTAGGTCAAATTAAGTTTGCAGTGAACGTGTGATGATCATCTTACTTTGGGTTCATTGCGAAAATGATCTCGCTATAGCGTCTATTGAGCATCAGGTTAATTGTTTTCTTCCACATACTTTTCTTTTAGTAAACACACAACTTGAAGTGACCAGAGAGCCTCCCTCACCCTATTATCCGTTTATTTACGAGCAATATTTGCTCTATACAATTTTTTATTCTTATTATATGTACATGATACGAGCGTATTTTTTTCTTCCGATACTTGCGACGATTGAATCGATATGGCCAATCTGACCTTATCAAAGATAAAAAGTTGGGAAGATAGCAACTCCTTGAAGATCAATATTCATAAAACAAAAGCTGTGATTTTTCGTCCAAAACACAAGCCTGTGCTGCTGTCTAAAGTGCTCACTTTTAGCTCTACTCCAGTCAAAATTGTTAGTTGTTTTAAAACTCTTGGAGTCATTTTGAGGGGGTTATGTCCTGGGATAGCCATATAAATTACCTTATCCCAAAGTTAGCTCGAGTAGTGGGGATTTTAAATCGATACAGATCTGTGTTACCAAGAAATGTTAAATTATTTCTTTATAAATCATTATTTTTCTCCCACTTAGCCTATTGCCACCTTGTTTGAGGAACGTCAAAATTTACCAATATTGAAAAACTTCTTATGTTCCAAAAGAAAATATTTAGATGTATATGTAACGTGCACGTGACTTTGATACCGCTGATTTATTTAAGAAGTTTCAAATAATCACTATTCACAAGTTATATCAGTATCGGCTTTCTACTAGTTATAAAAGTGAAAAAATAAGAGGTACATCTCTTTTGGAAAACCTTGCGTCGCTGAAAAAAAACTTGTCCTCCGTATCCTACCCGTAACCCAGAGAAATGGAAGATGGTCACGCAGCGAACGAATTATGGCTCTCAAATGTTAAGCTCCACACTCCCGCATTTGTTAAACAGCCTTAACAGCAATAACATTGATCTAGAAAGTCTAACCTTTAGACACTTGCACTTATTATATGCATGTACGTGATGTTTTTCCTTTCTTAACATTTGCGAAAGGTGCTTTTAGTTTTGTGTACTGATTTCTGACATCATTGGCTCTAGCACACTATTATGTTGCTTTTTGATTGTTTTTTCGCATGCTTCCTGCTGTTCATTGTAGGGGCCCAGGGACTCGTCAACCTGCTTACTGCAGCTTTTTTTCTTGGGCCCCACCATCATGAAGGATGGAAATAAAAAGCATTATTATTATTATTATTATTATATATTCGAGTGTTAGGCGCGTTGAGTTCATTAACAAGCGTGTACACTAGTTCAAAAATTGTAGACCCTCTAGAGGTTTGTGCTTTTTCTGTAGGTGATTTAATGTGGAATGTCCATCCGACAATAGAATTTTCTGGTTTAATGAAAGATTTCTACTGCGATGCGCACAAAGGAAGCGATTTATCAGCAATATTAGCAATAGATAACTGCGTAATGATATAGGGAGTGCTTAACATTAACCTCAAGTATTTAAAAGCTCGATGGGTATGTTTGAATGAATATTTAATTGCGACTTTAAAATAACACATTATTTGCGATCTTTGGTTTCTTTTCTAGATGTACACACTACACTGATTTTCGACGCTTTAAGAGTGAAAGACAGAGCAGCTACAAATACCTGACTCGAACTATAATTGCACACTTTTATGGCTCAATGAGGTCAAGACGTTGTACTTTGTTTGAATCTGGAGCATCCGTAGACCAGGGTTATGCATTATTACTAGAATCATTTCAGCTTGATTTTTGTTGTAGAGCGAAAAATTAGACTTTCCATTACTAGTTCAGCCTCTCCGAATCGTTCTGCCCAAATATCACCTCACAAGTTGTAGGCTTTCCTGACGTATGGTCCCAAACAGCCCACAAGGCGGACAGTATCACTCTCAGTGTTTGTGTATCGCTGTGCATAAATTGAATTTTACTTACTCAGGAGCCCGGGGGGTGGCAGAGTGTTTCGGGAGGGTCCTACGGATGCACAAACACACACACACAAGGTTGTTAACCAAGGTGTGAAAAATGTCGATGAGTGTAATGTTGCTTAAAATTGGCTTTGAAGCAAATATCCTGATAATCACCTAAATTGGGGTTGTTTATCAACAGGACATTCAGGTCAAGTTTATCAACATGGCCAGGAACCACGAACATAATTAATACATTCAGCTTCCTCGTCACAGATGGTGCTTGTTTAAGGCTAGATTTTCATCATGTGATATTATATTGAAGACATATTGATGTAGTGCACTGATATAAGCAGACTGGTACGAAACTTTCACACACGAAATGTGTTCAGGCTTTTTTCGGTAATTCATTTCACACTTCATGTACTTTCCCGAGTATAACACTGTAGTAAGTGTGGTTAAATACAAGGTTTTCTTTTTCAAGCGCCAATAAAGCATCTCATATCGATTAATAAGAACATTTACCGGAAAGTTGAAAATAGCACAGAGTGTCGTATTTTAGGACGCGGTTAATTTGACCCTGATATCTGTTAATAGTAGATTTATAGGGCCCAAACGTATCTCATCAAAGTTAAGAATACATATTTGAAAGGATTTAGTAATTTGTTTCTGAAGTGTAACAACATTTTTGAGGCTACAAATGGCTGCAAAGCTATCACTCGAACTCCCGCGTTTGGGCGACCATGGACTCAATAGGATACAGATATATACAGTAATTCTACCAAAGGCATCTAAAGTAAGCAAATGCTTCCTTAAGAATAACCTCCTCTGCCGAGGTGGACGCCAGGCATAAAGGCTAAACTGATAACGCACAAAAGAATTACCTGAAATCTACTGATTACCTTTGGGCATATGAATTGACACATTTAAAATTTGAAGTTTGCTGCTGGTTGTCAAAATATATTAGAGCTGTTGTTCAACTGAGGTTTATTTATTATGGTTCGCCCTGTACTTTGGCGAACTTCGACTGTCGCTTACAGTAATGTCCGTCATACTCAACCAAAGGGGTAGATGGCGCTGAAAGCTAACCACCTGAGGCGTCGAGCGTGCTTTTTCTACAACGACATGACGATTATCTGCTTTCAATGGCTCGCTAGATAGGCCCCTGCGCACGCTGTCATTGCTTCTGGGTGGAACGACGCCACTTTTAGGCTGCGTTTAATTTCGGTATCACATCTCCTCACGGCTTCATTTTGTCAAAGAATTGGGGCGAGCAGTTGTTAGTTGTGGCATATTTTGAAGACAGTGAACAAATCTTTTTGCTGGATTGCACCAGCTAAGGTGAACAATGCAGAAGTTACTTAGTGAGGTCTAGGTGATTAATTTTCTGATCATCGCTTTACACTAGTAGCCGGAATTCCGCCGCGATCGATAACACTATCCCGAAGGAATAATTATTTAATAATTATTTGCCACTGGTGATGCACCTATTATATTCTTGAATCTCGGGCATGGGCAGGAAAGGGCATGTCGTTTTACACATTCTCAAAATGGTTCAGCCCGATTTAAATTGTTGATTGAAACATTATACGCCCGATTACAACACCGTTTGAATCTCGAATATCGTGTTCGCCTTATCTTTCATCACAGTCAACAGCAAAGAAAAACAATATTTGCGGTGTGCCACGCCGAGATAACTCGGAAGAAGAACAGCTAAGGGTAAATTTAATTTTTTGTCTTGTGTAAATTATATTTAAAACTAATTGTTAATTTATGTGCATATGGACAGCTTGTAGAAAATACGATTACATATTCCAAGAACAAGGATACATGAGCAGAGTTGTTATTCAGCTATTACCTATATTGCTGTCCTTTCTACATCTATTGCTCCAAGGTCAAGCTAATACATTACTAATACTTCAGCCTTTTCAGTATCCAGTTTAAAATACCATCCTTCTAGATTCACAGTAGTAGACCGAAAACCCCTCCGAATCTGGAAGCATAATAACATCAACCTCTTTAAGCAAGGCATCACAATTTTCTGCCTTGCCTGATGCTTGGTAACGAATCTCTGGCATGACTGCTAATGTTAGATATACGTTTTCACCTGGTGTTACACGTTTTTTGTTCAACATAACTCACTTTGCGGACCTTCTTCGGGAGGGCAAGGTTGGCCTGTGGGAATGAATACACAAACACACGAGTGTTAAGCAGTATAATATTGCGTTCGTTTTTAATTATATAAAATCAAAAAAGTGATATTCGGATTAATATTTACGATAGTAATAAGGATGCCATGTTTACTTTGCAATAAAAATCGTTATTATTGACAAACTTGGAGTTTTTTTGTCTCAATGACTAATAACTCCGAGAAGTCCAATGACAAGGAATCTCGCCCAAGGCGAGATGTTGGAAGATTTTCTACCTCATGTTGTCGAAGGTAACGGCAGGATGATGTGTGAGATTGGTCGGACGAGGCGATTCCAGGCACCCTGATTTACCCCCGACTCTATCACAACGACCAAACTCGGCGAGGGTGTCAGCATCAAGGATAAATAAATATCGCTTTGAAGGTGCCGTACCAGTTGGCATCTTTCATTTATTAATACGAGAAGGGAAGCAGGCCGAGTCCGGTGACGCAGCACGGCGGCGCTTCACTCGAGTACTCGAGCCGCAGTGTTGTCACGCCACCCCGAAGAAACGCGTAGACCACGACGATTTTGTATCGACATTGCTTGCCACAAGGGCGAACACTAAACGAACGATGGGAGAGCATCGTCGTAGAGAAAGCTGGCGCTAATATCGACGGGACAAGATTTTCCGCGCGACGGTGCAGAAAGTAGAGAGCGCAACTAAACAATTCTCAGATCGTCACACGAAAAGCTGCCAGCAAAGAAAGTCCCAGGACACCTAAGTACTTCTTATGAGTTGCGAATGCGAAAGCATCAATGTCGTTCTTCCGCTCCCTTAGTTCGTCCGCGGTGTAGTGGCGTGGACGGCCACGTCTCGCCGGCCGACGGCCGAGCGCGCGCTCTCGTCAAGTGGCCGCGACGCGCTGAGCTCGGCCGTGCACTCCCTCCGGAGTTTGGCCGGACGGGTTGCGCGGCTAAGCGGCCAGACCCGCGCTGCAGCACCTCGGCGGGCCACTGCGTGCGCTGCGCCGCCATGGAGAGGGCTTCTCTGGTGGCATCCCTGGGAACTACGCCACCAAGAGCCAATGGGAGCCTCGTTCCTTGATGACGCGCGCCAGCGAATGGGAGCCTATCTAGAGACGACATTGGGACAGGGAAAGGGGCCGTTTGGAGGTCCCTTCCCCCCTCCTCGCCACAAGTTTGCAACGCGAATTGTCTTAATGGCGAGCACTAAATGAGCAAAGAGAAGCGAATCGCGCAGCTTTCGTAGGTCTCGTCCAACGAGGCTTAAGCGATCGTTCAAGGGGGAGTACTTAGCCCGTCGACGTCAACTAAGTGTGACGGTGAGAAGATCGCTTAATTCTCAGAGCGTCGCGTAGAAACCATCGCGCACAAAAGCGGATATCGGCTGAGGTATGGACGTAAATCCAGGTGACTTCGAGAGGTCGGAGACCCTCGGCGAGAGCGACATCGAAAGCAGCGCGCGCCATGTGAAAAAAATGTCGTTCATCAGCCCGTGACGTCTCTGACGTCAAAGAATGAGTCGAAGCGATTGGCTATCAGAGTGAATCCAACGTGGTCAACTGCGCCTTGGCCTTCGTTACCAAATCTTCGGTATTACGTTCTGGCCTAGGCAATCTGTACTAGTGAGCGTACTTCCCATATACTGGCTCTGCTGTAGGAGGCCGATGCCTTCACGACATTCCATTCGAGCTTCATAACGAACAACCAGAAGGGTTTTGATTATTGTTAAATTCTGTTTAAAATATGTTGTCTTCCATTTTCCCGGGAAATAATTATGTTTCTGGGGTTCTACTGCCACCTACGTCATATTGAAGCACAGAAATGAGCTCCAGAATTTTGCCTTCGTACCAATTTAAAGGACTGCCAGGTTGGCAAAAGGATAGTTCACTCCCCCCCCCCCCCCTAAGTGCCCCACGTATCTCTCTAAAAACAAAATCGCGTGCGGGCGTTTTCTTTTATTCTTCCTCTTGTATCCGCTACATTACTGGTGCCTTCGAATTGCACCTAAAATGTTTCATCCGAATTAACAGTGGTCATTGAACATTTAGGCGCTTCATTACAAACAACTTCTTTGGCAGCCGCGGGTCACGTTAGAGTTTTGTTCTCTCACTATTTAGGTATGCTGTTCAAGAATACGGTTCTTCTAGTGTCACGTAGTCACCAAAACCCCCGAACAGTGAAGCCTAACAAGGTCAAGGTCCGTAAACATGGAGTCGTAATTCGTGCCTTGCCTGATGGTTGGTCACGAAGAGCCAGCGCGGCAGCTAATGTTAGATATAAGGTTTTGTTTAGGGTTACGCATTTGTGCTGAACATAACTTACCGGGCGGACTCGAGCAGGGCTTGGGGCGTCCTACGGGAACAAAAACGCACACACACACACAATATAAAATAAGTATAAAACAACGCATTTTTTTTATATTTCGTATATGAAATATAGAATTCAATAACCCGAGTAATAATGTTAAGTATTTGTGAGGTAGACACGTATTATTTTACAACTTATCTTGTGATCTACCAACTATTGAACGCTCGCTTAACACGCAACCACAAGTCATAATGAGGTCATGCTAGCTAGGCTATCATGACCTCCTTATGCTGTGAATTAAACCACTCGGCTTACATACTTAGTCCCAAAACATTTAAATAAGTATATAACCTGCAATGACCGGAAACCATGATAGCGTATATTCGTTCATCATGCGTTTATGCGATTGTTGTTACGTGGCAGTTGTCATTTGATATAAATTGCTGATTTCGTAAAGCAGTAGGAACGCCTAATTCATTGGTACCATCACAGATACCAATGAATCAGTAAACTGATGCATTGACTGAAAAATTATATTTGTCTTGGTGGCTAAATCTTAATACCATTGTGGATTCATTGGTTAAAGTGTTATATTTTTGCAGCACGATTTTAATTTGGGAACTTGTTTACTTTTTTTTGTGAGTTTCTGTATTTCACGACGGTGATTCTTTTGCAAATGTATTCCCCCCGCACCCCCCCCCCCCCCCCCCCCCCCCTTGAAATACCGCCTCATGGCGCTGCGGGGTAACATGTAATAAATAAATACGTAAATAAAGAAATGAAGTAATTAACACTCGCTCTCTGTTAGTGCGTCTTTTCTAGGTGGCTTAATATTTAATGCGTGACCCAGGTTTACACAAATGAAATATATAAATTAATGCAAAACGCCTTGTGGTATGCCTTAGAGGGAAACTATAAATAACGGAATTAATAGCACTACTGAAAAGCTCGGAATTGTAAAGGGCGGTTAATTTAATACTTAAGCCTCCTAACGCTTGACTGTTATGTTTAAACCCAATAATGCAATCGGCGTTCAAATAAACCATAAATTTGTAAATATCTAGTCTACTCCTAATTCCGTTGCTTTTAGGTGACAATAACAATGAAATACAGTGAACTTACTAAGCTCTGATCCAAGCGCACTACCACATTTTCATAGATTTAGAGATTTAACATGCGATGATGTGCTTGGATCTAGAGCATCCACAGCCTCTTTTGACCGCAGATTTAGACGCTTAATGACTAACGCAGTCGCTTTGATTCTAAAAGATTTGACACGTGTCTTGCTTTGATAGACTCCTTTTCGACATTAGTGGAGGGTCTGCATCCCTGTAGTGACCAAGACTTGAAACCCTGACGGCAGATTGACATCTCTCAGAAATACCATGGTGCCCCGAATTTACGACTTTCCTGATGGACGACGCGAAGAGCCCACACCGCGGCTTGTATTACATAGGATATTTTTTATCGCCATACACTTCATATTTGCAGGAAGAAATAAGCTTGGTTTTTTAATACGGTCTGGAAAAACAAGGAGCAGCCGACTAAAACTAGTCGTAGTTGATTTGGCATAATACGACTGAAATAACTCTTTGGTCACTAATAAAGTCCACATATAAAAAAATAACTGAAGCGCAATGTGTTTGCGTTAAATCAAGAAGGTTAATTGTGCGCAAAAACGTTCTTAAGATACTCTGAAAGAAAGTATAACGCTTAAAAAACATGGGCTTACCATATGTAGCTCCCAAAGTGAACGTTACTGCGGCGAAAAAGCAAATAGCTACGACAGTTGCCTTCATCTTGGACGATAGATGTCGACTATGCAGATACTAATTTTGGTACGGGTTTATATAGCGCTCAGTGAAAAATAGGATAGTTTGTTTCATCTTACTTTTTGTAGTATTGACGCAAATGCGATGACGAATACGGTCATTGGTTTCTGAATGTGTGGGGTAAAACGAGAAGACAAACATTTATTGTTAACCTCGAGTTATGACGTCCGCAATTTTTTCTGCATAGGTCATTGTGAGGATTGTTTGCGGTGAACCTATACTTCGTCTCATCCACGTGGACTAAACGCCAAAGCGATGGGCCGCCAGGTCCAATGACGTTCCACGCTAAACTATGTTATGCCCAGCATTGATTAGGGGTAAACGAATAATGCGTCAAACCCCAAAACGCTGCATCATTTCTATAGCTTCGACACACTGCACACAGCCTGTACATCGTGTCTTCTTGCGATATAAAATTGTTGAGTCACTCAGTGCTATTCGATTCGAACCACTGTCCGCCCATCCCCATCAGTGATCCGAGACGCGGGCACAAATAGGTGCATCAAAGCGCAATACCACGCAATTTCTAAATTGCTCGTGATTGGATCTGGCGGTCCCTAGCTTTTGCCTTTAGCAGCCCATCGTACGGTGAGACAAGGTATAGAGTATTTTCATCCTTCCTTTTTCCTCTACTGTTTTTCTTTTTCTACGCGAATTAATTATTGCGCCGTTTCAATCTCAAACAGTAAAACGGCACACAATACCATGAAGGCAATTGTCGCCTTTCGTTTTAGTTTTCATTGCTCACAATTTAGGTTTATATTTCATTCTGAACAATTCGAAATTAAAACCTGAGCACAACAAAACTATTTTTTGACAATCAGGCAAAACGTTCAGACGCGAATTTTGTTTTTTAATATAAAAACCGAGATGGTTCTCTTGCACATATAGGTACTGGACCGTAGTCTAGGCGTACACTGCGTAGACCTATACACTTTAAATAAAGAACTGAATTCATTATATATCGCCGCGCGCATGGTCGAGAGGAAACGCTTCCCCGTACTTCGAGAAGATTTGCCTTTACTCCTAACCAAAATGATTCGACGTTCGATTCGAATCTTCGAGATACTTAGTGTGAGAGATAAGGAGGCCGACCTTGCCGTGTCAGTCTTCCGAGTGTTGCATGCTCCGACATTCAAGGCGGAATGTCCGACATCGCAAGTCTAATAGATAAGGAGCAGTGTGGCCTTGCGGGCGCTCTCCTGACGACGCCATACTCTCGCACCGTCGCGCTAGCTCAAACTAGACAGCTGCCACGCCGACACCTCGGCGGTATACCGTCGAGGCACAAGTTTTCCCATTGAAACTATATTTTCAGTTTTACGTGTGTCGATTCTTTTCCATCCGCGACATTTCTGGTGAAGGTGCGGCGTAAATTTTTACATATCGCCGCGTACGCCTCTGGGGAGCCGCCGGACGAGATCGATTTCAAGCCCCGAAGACCTCTCTCGTGTGGAACCAGACGAAGCCCGAGCGACGCCAACCGCTGGAATTCGGTCCATTGTTAGAACAGCCAAGAAAGAAGTTGACGAACCCGGACATATTTCCTCAAGTCCAGCCGAGAGAAACCCCTGCTGCGGCATTCTCCGTCATGTTCCTGCCCTTTGCATCTCGTACACCGACGCCCATCCACGGCGACGTTTACGAAGGCGTCGACGACTGGATACCTTAGTGCGAAAGGTTGCATGTCACAACCGATGGACACCAAAACAGAGCTCTCAGAACATCTATTTCTCACTGGAACGGCCGGCCGGCTCTGGTTTAAAAACTGCCAAATGTCAATCACTTCCTGAGACACGTGCGAAGAGCGCTTACCCTTTGTCTTTCGAAGCCAGCAACGTCAGGCACGCCTCGAAGAACTACTCCAGTTCAGAATTCTAGAACCGAATGAAAGCATCGTCAGCTTTGACCAAGACGCCCTCTGACTGTGCAACCGCACGGATCCCGATTCGCGGGAAGCGAAGAAGCTCAAGATCTTGGTGCGGGGATTAAAGAAAAACATTTTCGGGGTTCTCGTTTGAAACCCGCCTGCGACCGTCGAGGCATCCGCGACAGAAGCCACAAACATCGAGCTGGCCCTCCAATCGCGAGCCACCCGTTACCAGCGGCTGCGAAAGTTAGCTATCGCTGGTAACGGTCGAAACTTCGCGAAGGGCGAAGACCCTCTCGACTTGGGTTGCCAGACGTTTGTAGTGCCTCCGGTGGTGCAGCTTCGGAAGCGTGTCTCACCGGGATTTCGACGGCACACCTGCGGAAGAAAAGTGTCATAATTATATGTTTAATGTCACCGGCCAAAAAAAAAAAACAAAAAAAAACGCTTTTTTGTCAGTGTTGCATGTTTTTATGCTTTCTTTTTCTTTTTTTGCGATTGACTTGATATTGATTACTACATTTGTTTTTACTTAAAATAAACGTACGGTTTCAATGAGAAAATTTGTTTACAAAATGAAAAAAGAAAACAAATATTCGATTCCACGCAAAATATTTTATGGCGCAAAAAGAAAGAAAGGTTTTACGCGTTTCCATGCTTCGGTTTCTCATCAGCGGCCCAGCTTGCACGTGCTCGAGGCGCGCAGTTTTCTTTTCGCCTCCCTTGTACGATGGAAAGAAAAGCGGTTCACGTGCGTCGGACGTCTCGTCCACACGGGGCAGGAACGCTAATGCAAACATGCACTTCGAGTAAAAAAAAAAAGAAATGCTGAAATCTAGAAACGTGTTTACATTTAGTGTTTTTCCTTTTTTTTTTTCCGGCCGCAGTAAACTGTTGTACGGGCCTTAACGTAAAATTAGAAAATGTGTCCATTTAGTGGAGTTTAAAGATGCTAAGGAAGTTTATAATGGGAGCTATATATTTGTTCTGAATAACTAAAAGGTAGGCTCTAATGTTTAGTTAAAACTCAGCTGATTGGTATCTTTTATCATTTACGCAATCCCTGATGTCCGCCATGGCTGGCAGGTTTTTCCCGTAAGGAGGTTTTAACGACCATACTTTGAGTAATTTTTTTAATGTTCGTTGAAACACGTGGTATTGAAATAAGCGGCAAAGTAGGGCGTTACCAATACAATTGAGCCGGTATTTAGATTTTTCGTGAAAAACAAATATATTTTAGGCTTATTTCACACAATATACCGCAAATCAAGTTTCATAACGTGTCATTATGATACACAATTTTTCTGCACAGAAAGATAAACACCCTACGAAGTGTTTTTTTTTCTTTTTTTGCTTCATCGAATATTTAGTCAGAAATTATCGAGTTAATACATTTATAGCTTTTTGCCAGGAGGTTGCATACCGATTTCTACCGAGTTCTTGTAGTTAGGAACCTTTACAAGAGGCACGTGAATATATAAATATTACCTTGAAAATAACCGTACTACTCATTTTCAAAATAACCTCGGTGGCACCTTAGCGACACGCTTAACTTGGTACAAGGTCGGCAATCCGAGGGAATGAACTTCTGCATAATACGTTCTTGCTTCAAGATGTTATACCATTTTTTTTTCTTTGGTTTTTCTGTGGCTCGACACAATATTGTCAAATTGCCAAGCTTAAACCAGGAGTACCTCGTATGAACTGAAGACCTTGCAGTGAAGCCTAAGTGTGGCACTTCTGTGGCAATTTAGGCACAAAGTCGCCACATGAAAACAGTACAAAAAGACGTGCAGCCTAACTTTGCAACTTGTTTGGTGATTAAGGCCTAAAGATTCTAGATGACAGCCACATCAGTGAAGACTAACTTTGCACTCGAGTGGGGAATTATACAGCCAGAATCTCATCATGGAAGGTAAAGTTTTTCTCTACTTTTGCTCTTTCGGTCTTTTAAAGCCCTAAATTCCCAGAGAAAATCACTGTATTAAGTTGTAAGGACACCCAATTTTCATTTTTGTCTTTATTGAGCGAACTGATATAAACACCTAAATAATATGTTTCCAAGAGTGAGAACTTTGAATATCCGGCACTGTAAGGCTTTCCAAAAATGTAGCTGTCGAACAACATTCTGAGGTCATCTCCAAAGGTAACCATGTGCGTGCGGCCATTGCCTTTTGACGTCCTTGTTTACGAATAAAACAAGTCTTACTTGAAGCCCTGGACGTCATGAGAGTGTCGTGTTCTTATTGTGTTTGCTCTGGAGGGTCAATGTTATGCGAACAAAAGCTATTATTAAAGTAAAAAAAAGAAAATTGGAATTCAAAATAGGCTTGGTGGAAACTTCATCGCGTGCATAATCATAGTGTTTTGAAATAGCTGACTCATCTTTTGTTCTTAAAATCATGATATTAAACAAGCTCCAAATGTTTGGAGGATATGAGATAACTGGGATACAAAATGGCACAGCCACGTAGATCTCTGGTTACATTACCATATTTAAATACATAGGTGGATATAACACTGCAGGCATACGTTGTATTTTATAAACAACTACTTCAATATTTTTCTAAAACGTAGTGATTACTCTAATGAGTCTTGCATTAAACCAGCTTAATGTATCTAACTTGATGATCATCATACCTATCTTGTAGTCCAAACGAGAGAAAGCCCATGATGGAGGTGCTTAATCTGTACCCGGTCTCTAGAACTTCTAGACAGGGTGTTACTGATAAAAATAATGAGCAAGATTTAAATTGTTTATTGGACAAGCTCACCTTTTATTAGGGTAATTTTTAGGGAACAAATGTCGCTGGGGTCGTCATCCAGATCTATACAACAACGCAAAAAAAAAAAAATACGTGCTTGCACTTTAGATAGGGTATGGTGCTTTTTTTTTTTTCTTTACTGATTGACACACCTGGACCTTCGAGTGTTTCTTTATTCGCTAGGTTTTTCTGATCGTGCCTGGAACGCGAATCGGACTGGTGTATTCACCGCGTCCAAAAAAAGCGGTCCCTCGATTTCCGCTTGATGACGTCATCAAAGTCTCGTGCTATCGACGGTCGCGATCCTGGCGGTGTCACAGCAACGGTGGTGGCTGTGGCAGACGCCTGCTCCGCGGCAGGTCGCTCTTCAGTTTGACAGTCCATGGAAACTCCAGGACTTAGGAGTAGGGACGCCATGACGGAGCGACGCTCGCGTTCGCTTGTACTTTTTGCCGGGACCGCTTTCACCAACCGCCAGGATCGCAACATCCGACAGCATGACACTCCAGGTTCTGTGACGTCATTTGGTGCCACTTGGGAACCACTTTTGGTGCATGGGCAGAATAGGAGGCGAAACACATCAATCGAAGACGCGTTCCAAGCACCGTAGTATATGTAGAATGTTTCCTGGCGGCATATTCGAAAAAACTTTCGGAATAAATCAACAATTCACTTTCGGCACAATGGATGTCACAACGCCCGATTTATGAGGGGCGGGGGCCTTTATGTGGCTTCCAGATTTGCTGGCTCGATAAGCCGGACGCAAGTTTATGAGCCGGCTGGTTGTGGCAGAGCGTGTTAGTGCCCCGCAACTCAAAACACGTGGAGCGAACGCTAGCGCTGCAGAACCCAGGGATCCCGTGTTCACGCCCCACTCCTGCCGGTTTAAATCTGGATAAGCATCGTGGCGGCGTCCGGTCTTGTATCACTACTGGGTCATTCCATGCCAAAGGAGACGGCAATTTTCGCCATATTTTGGATATGCTTGAAAAAAATAATATGAATAAAGACAGGCTCGGAGGTTAGGATGACTAAGTTTGAGGGCTCAATTACGTTTATTTTTGCTGACGTCATGCTCCAAAGTGCGGGGAATCGGAGAAAACCTTCTGTATTTCGAAAAATCGCTGAAAAAAAGCTATTGTTACCATATAATTTTAAGTTTGCATGCAATCGATGACTAAAATATTCTATCATACCTTGAAAGTAAAACACCTTACGCCGCCATTTTGGGTCCAGACAGGCACTCCAAACCTAAGCAAATTTTTAAGATTTCTTAATTTTTTTAGTCAACTTGAAATTAAAATATGACTAAGAAACTTTTTTACTTATTTTACTCAACCTTATGCTCGACTAGGTTACATTACAATCGTAAAAAAATATTCGGACAGTTTCTAATTAAATGGTGAATATGTCACTTTCTTCAAAAACGGCCATATAGAGGGTAAAAAAGAACCATGTGGGCAACGGTGCTCGCATTTTCTGAAACAGCCGAAAGGTTAACCGACCCCCTCTGTTCAACATATCAAAAAATTAAAAAAGTACTTTTTGATATTTTTGAGAAATTATTTTTTAAATATGAGGCAGAACGGCTTCGCTTCCAGGTGTCCACCTCGTCGGCAACGCATGCGGCTGTCTGCTACGGTAGAGCGAAACACTTCACGGGGAACTTAATTTCGTTAATTATATTTGTATAACTAACGCTAGGAATCTTGCCATTATGAAATGTCTGTTTATAGTGACTAGAAAGTGCATAATTCGTTCTGCCCTAAACATCATGTCCGGGTGCGCTTGCAAGTTGAATAGCGACAACTCGAAATATTGTTTGGGGTACTTTTTACCAAAGCCGAAACAAGGCACATTTGTAGCTCACCGACATTTCTTTTTCTTATGTACATAAATGATATATAGTTCAGAAATACTATATTACATTTAGAATATCAGTGTTTCATTGGTTTTCAGTTCACCTCATAGTCTAGAACACTGCACACGTCTGTAACATCACCGGTACAGTTCTTCTGTTGCAATGTCTTTAGCGTCGCACGGAGAGGTCTTCCTGGACGTCTGATGTGGACGTTATTTTAGCAACCTCATGCCCGTGTCCTATAGGTGTCACATAATGGTATTGACGTGTGTTTGGTATGGCTTTTGCTTGCTCATAGCGGTTGCTGAGTTTTGTCTCTCAGCTGTGACGACGCTATCTGGAACCCACATGACGTTCACAGTTTTCATTGAAGCCTTCGCCCATTCATAAAGATCTTGTGCTGTGGTGATCTGACTCTCAAATGGCCTTTGAATGCTAGCTTTGCTAGCGAGCCTTTTTATAGTGCCGCCTAAGCCACCAGAAGGCCCTTTTCTATGAGATGTGGCAAAAAAGTGCCACGTCGCTTTCAACTCGAAGTCTTCCTTGTGAAAGCAGAGGTTAAGGAAGTTTTTCCTGTTCTTATACTGAGACGCAGCGCCGTCCGTAAAATAATGAACTTTTGGGAGGTCTTCTTTTGTTTTCTTAGTTCATGCAGAAAGTGGTGTTGAAATGCATGCACAGCCGCGTTGTCATGTTGAAGGGAGTCGGACACAATTACGAAGGAATGAGTGATGTACGAGTCAGTACCTTCCTTCATGCTTCGAGTGTACGCAACAACAGGATGAAGTGTCGCTTGCGTGCTGTTCTAATGGAAGGACTGCGCAGCGTCTTGAACGATGAAGTTGTAGTTCTCTGCAAAGTCCATGATGAGAATTGCCTCGTTTGGTGGCAGTGTCGATTTCAGAAACCTAAGATAATTTGACTGAACTTTGCTCACATAGTGATGGCGTTTCAAGTTCTCCAGCTTTTCGAGGAGTTCTTCCACTACTTCTGTGGTACTCGATACAACTGTCATGAGTAGGCGCTTCTCCGAGTGAACCCACCGCTTGTACTTTATTTTGTCGTCTTCGGAAGTCTTGCCTTGGAGAAAAGTTTTTAGCGGTTCCGGTCCTGGGCATCTCGAGCAAGTGTTCATCATGCAGCTCTCTTCTTCGAGTGAACAAATGGTTAAAGCCATAAGCTCGCCACATGTTTCTTTTATTCCCAGTGCATGGAGCATAAGCTTGACGTTTTGATGGTACTCGCACACACAAACAGAGTGTGTGCCAGCTGCGCCTGCAAACACACACCAGGGGGAACGCAGGGACGCGAAGGTTGAAAAAGAGGCTGGCAGGTCTGGATTTTCCCCTTTTCATTGAATAGAAGCTTCCTTTAGATTCAACAAAAGAAGCCGCTTTTGATTTCTTTTCAGGACGTTTTTCATCCCTGGAAGACAGTACGATATCCTGTCATCTTGGTAAAAGGCCTAAATTGAGGTTTTCACTCCGGAGGACAGTGGGCGATTTTTTTGTGGATCGCGTTTTTTGAGAATTCCCCTCGTGTCTCGGAGTCGTCTGGCAGATCGAACTATCTTCTTGCCGCAACCAAAATATCCACTAGTTTCGGATATTGTCCAAGATGGCGGGTAAAGTGCAAGAATTAACAGCTTCTCTTCTCTGGACTTCGAGTTTTGAAATTTTTTTCGAAGGCTACTCACGAAAGTGAGTAGCCTTCGCAGCAATGATTTGTCGTCTCCAGGAATTTTAGTTTGTGACTTATTCGAATAGACACTGGCACAGGCATCCACGCAGGAATTTGAATCCGGATTTCTGCACTTGGATGGCTTAGAGCTCTCGCAGTCTTTTGCGGGACGCTTTCTGCTTCCTGAGGCCTCTGTTGTGGGGCTGTAAAGTGTATCCGCAACATCCTCCCCGGATGACATTGTAGCTGCCCTGTCGCTGTCGAGCTCAGATGCCTCTTTCAGATTTGCACACTTCATATAACATTTGGGACATAACCTGTCACCAGAAACTAAGCCGAGAGATATCAGCCTTTGCGCCAAAGTGTTAGAAATAACAGACGTTCTGCGGCATGATCTTCTGTGTTCCGCGAAGGGGTCCACGCACAGCTTGGAAGTGGTGTGCGTTGTGTACTTAGAAAAGTACATGTAAAAAGGGTGTGCACATATGTCCGTTACAGTAGACTTGAGTCTCTTTCCACGACGACAAATAACATCCTGTTGGTCTTGTGGCAAGTCTGAAAACAGCTTGACCCACGTGGTTCGTACGTAGTGTTTGAGATGGCAACTTCCTAGGCCAAACGAGCAATCCGCTGCGGAATCAACGGAACTGCAATTAAAGAGAATGTTGGTTTATGTAAACCCACTATTCTAAAATGAGCCTCCTTTCTTATGCACTATCAGTTATGACATTGTTTCTGGGCAACTCTAGTCCTACATGTTTAGAGCGGTGCTTTTTCCGAGGCATAAATTGGGTACAGATGTCACTTAGATAAGACCTCAATATACCAGAAAGGGCAAGCGAATACTTATATTTAGGGGTTTTCGATAGGAGCACAACACGGAACTTTTTTTTTTTTATATATAGGGTAGACTTATATATTACAAGCGGTAAACGCGCAGCATGCCTCTTTAGTGTCATAACCTACGAATGCCCGTTGGCCTGAATATCCACTTTTAATGTTC
The DNA here is from genome assembly GCF_016920785.2 of Ixodes scapularis. Lineage (NCBI taxonomy): Eukaryota > Metazoa > Arthropoda > Arachnida > Ixodida > Ixodidae > Ixodes > Ixodes scapularis. The sequence continues at coordinate 244,342,071 of NW_024609835.1, read as the reverse complement.
TGCTTCTTCCAACGTTTCACTGTCTGTTTTTCAGTTTCACTATCTAATTGCCCCACAATACCTTTTCGTCGAAGAGGAAGCCAAATCACCGTTATCGCTCGGCATCTTTCACGATCTCCCGCGTTCACTATTTCATTTTTTACAAGCAAACGCAGTATGATCAAAAAGTGAAGACGCGCCGTCTGCTAATTCTGACGAACCGTCTGCATTCACAAACTCGGTTAGCAGACAACGGCTTTGTCTGCCGCCACCTGAGCACGTGTAAAGTGGAATTAAAAAAACCCTTCAAATTAGCGTGCTATACGAATATTATTACGTGGTAGCTAAAATAACCCCCACATCCATCGTGCAGGAAGAGTTTGGCATGCGAATTTGAAGACATTGAAGCAGACGGATCATACCGGTGGCGTTCCAGACGTGCGCAGTGTTCTAGCCTATGACATGAACTGAAATCCAATGAAACACTGATACTATAAATGTGATATAGTATTTCTAGACTTTATATTACATTTATGTACATAAGAAAAAGAAATGTCGGTGAGCTACAAATGTGCCTTGTTTCGGCTTTGATAAAAAGTATCCCAAACAATATTTCGAGTTGTCGCTATTCAACTTGCAAGCGCCCCCAGACATGATGTTTAGGGCAAAACGACTTATGCACTTTCTAGTCACTATAAACAGACATTTCATAATGGCAAGATTCCTAGCGTTAGTTATACAAATATAATTAACGAAATTAAGTTCCCCGTGAAGTGTTTCACTCGACCGTAGCAGACGGCGGCATGCGTTGCCGACGAGGTGGACACCTGGAGGCGAAGCCGCTCTGCCTCATAGTTAAAAAAATTTTTTTTTTCAAAAATATTAAAAAGTACTTTTCTAATTTTTTGATATGTTGAACAGAAGGGGTCGGTTAACCTTTCGGCTATTTCAGAAAATGCGAGCACCGTTGCCCACATGGCTTTTTTTTACCCTCTATATGGCCGTTTTTGAAGAAAGTGACATATTCACCATTTAATTAAAAATTGTCCGAATATTTTTTACGATTGTAATGTAACCTAGTGGAGCATAAGGTTGAGGAAAATATTTAAAAAAAGTTTCTTAGTCAAATTTTAATTTCAAGTTTACTAAAAAAAATTAAGAAATCTTAAAAATTTGCTTAGGTTTGGAGTGCCTGTCTGGACCCAAAATGGCGGCGTGAGGTGTTTTACTTTCAAGGTATGATAGAATATTTTAGTGATCGATTGCATGCAAACTTAAAATTATGTGGTAACAATAGCTTTTTTTCAGCGATTTTTCGAAATACAGAAGGTTTTCTCCGATTCCGCGCACTTTGGAGCATGACGTCAGCAAAAATATACGTAATTCAGCCCTCAAACTTAGTCATTCTAACTTTCGAAACTGTCTTTATTCATATTATTTTTTTCAAGCATATCCAAAATATGACAAAAATTGCCGTCTCCTTTGGCATGGAATGACCCTACTGCATGATGCACGTTGAATACCCCAGACTAGCAGTCGTACTGGACTGGCAATAGTTTATATGTAAAGAGCAAGCCAGTGGCGCCATCCTTGCAAGGAAGGCCGGCATTACACTGTTTAAACAGAAACGTAAAATTAATGTTTTTTTTTGCGGAGGGATTGGGGGGGGGGGGGGGGTGCTTCGACTGCACGAGCACATGGGCTTGTCATTTCTCTGGGTTACGGGTAGGATACGGAGGAGAAGTTTTCCTCAGCGACGCAAGGTTTTCCAAAAGACCTCTTATTTTTTTCACTTTTATAACTAGTAGAAAGCCGATACTGATATAACTTGTGAATAGTCATTATTTGAAAGTTCTTAAATAAATCAGCGGTATCAAAGTCGATAACCGTTTGGCCACGCGCGCGCTGCCTACTTGACAGCTGCGCGCGCGGCAATATCCACCTTTCACGTAATTCGTAAGTTAGCAAGGCCAAAAACCAAATCAGAACGCGAAGCGAAGGAACAAAAAGAAGAAAAGTATACTGGAGCTACAAAGATGGGCGAGAAAGCGAAAGAAAGAGATAGGCACACACAGACAGACGAGAATCAGTTTTTATAGGTAGAATACTTGAAACAATGCAAAGGTAAGTTAAATACCATAATTAAAAAAAAATTATTTGGTTTATTTTTTTTTGCATATTAACTTTAGTCCAGCCTGCCTCGAAGTATGGGGGCGACTGCATGGCTTTATGAGATGTTTTGTTAAGCTCATGGAGAATTTTCTGTGGCTAAGCAGTCAGAGGTACGAGAGAGCGTGCTTGTATGCTGAAAAAAGGTGTGCCTGCGAACTGCTCCTCTTGTCAAAAATGCTACAAACGCCTGTCCACGAGAATAGAGCAAGAAAATAAATGCACCCAGTAGAAGCAGGGTATTAATTTATTTAATTATTTAAATACCCTCAAGACAAGTACATCGAAGAGGTAAGAGAGCTGTAAAATATTACTATAAAGTGTACATATTAGTAACAGCATTTTTAAACAAAACAATATCAGTGATGTTTGCAGTTGAGGCGGGGAGGTGGTTCCAGTCTATGTTTGGGGCATAAAAGAATTTTAAAACAGAGAAGTTTTAAAATGTTGAATACCAAACTTATGGCTCTGATCAATGCGACCAGATATGTAAATTGGTGGAGTAATTAGTATATGACGAAGGGTAACATTTTTGATGAAATATTTTATGAAAAAAACGCAAACGCAAAATTTTCCGGCGGTGTATAAGCAACGGCAGACCTAAAGTATTTTTCATGGCAGTAACGCTGGCAGTGCAACGATAGTTTGCCATTGTAAAACGAACTGAGCGGTTTTGAATGGATTCAATAAGAGCAATTAGTGACGAGTGAGCGGGGTCTCACACAGCAGCAGCAGATTCTAATTTTGGACGGATTAGGGTCCTGCCCTCCCTTCTTCCACGTCTTTGCTGCACGCGCACAAGTTTCTTGCGAAGTGTCAACAATCGCTGCTGCGTTGGACTCTGGCACGATTGTTCTCGACTTAGCTGCGCGAGATTTCACGGTATTCAGCATGAAACAAAAAATTGAATAAAAAGAAATTGTTTTCAACGACTGTCATGCTTCTTTACGCGTAAAAGGTATCGTTCCTTCCTAAAATAACAATGGTTGTTTTCGCTTCGATGAAAGGTACAAGTGCACAAGTTTCCATATTACGTAGATAGGCTAGGCTCAGTTCAAGCAAATAACAGTGAGTGTGCAAAGGAGCTGGTCTTTGTTAATCGCAATGTAGCACCTGAGGCTGTGGAGCAGAAGTTAGAGAAACATTCAATTCGAACAAAAGAACAACAGTACGATCTCCTAGTTTAGTATTTTTTCTTTAAGTTTAAAGTTTCTGAACATTTCCACACCACAATCTCAGCTGTTGCATACTAAATAGAGTCCAGCTTTCCCTAATTATTTTGTTAAAATACACACTTTGAAATGCAGCAGCACAGCAGTTTCCAATTATATTTGATCAGCTGGGAAAGCTGAAATCAACGCACACACACAAGCGCGTATGCACACACACACACGCATGCAAGTGCAGACACACGCACCACACAACTGACACACACATACACACTCGTAGTACGTGTACGATCGCGCGCACGCACTCGGCGACATATATATATATATATATATATATATATGGAGGCACGACGCACCTACCCACCCGTGCACGTGCAGACACACGCTCACAGATGTTGGCAGAAGAAAATCACTTCCCCATTGCACGTCGCAAGCGTTCTACAATATACAAGTGGGAGACAGCGTACGTCTTCACTGTGTGACTTTTATGTGGTGGCAACCCAGCTGTTATTACACTTTATCGTCAAGGAATAAAGCCTGCATTAATTTTTTTTTCGCAAGTGCATTTTTTGCGTAAATGTTTCACAAAAAAAAAAAAGATCGGTTTTCCAAAAAGCAACAAAAAACAATGAGTCTTCCCAGCTAGCACAGCATGTCTGCCAACACTGGGCCTACGTCGGCCACAAATTGGACGGCGCAGTCCGGCCAGTGGCGGCAGTGAGATCGTGTTCAGCAAAGAAGAGCTACTGAAAGGGAAAAAGAAAATCTACACGCTAAAATGGCTCGCAAAAATCACAGACTTGACGGGTCTTGTAGCAAGCTTTCTCGGAAATGTTGTGGTCGTCGAGACCTTTAGGTCTTAACCAAATTAACTATTTATTTACATGTGTACAATATTTCTTAAGATCAGGGCCAGCTCCTGGAGCGCCGAGCCGTAGCTGGTGATGCTGCTCGTCGTGTTCGTTCTGTGCGTGTGTCGGGATGCTCTTTCACCGTGGCTCCTACCTCGCTCCGTGATGCAACCTCCAAGTCGGTGCGCCACCCTATGCAACAATGGCGGTCGCTACGATGTCTCTCAGTGGTCCCATTGTTGTGCTAAAACTCCAAGTCGGAACTCCGAGTATAAAAATATAAGAAAATAAAATTCGATTGTTTTCAACAGAGGAGCGGCAGCTGTTAAGGAAACACCGAACGACGGCCATGCTTCTTTGCCTTATCCAGAGATGGCGCTAGATATTCACCGGACTCCACTGATCGCTATGTCTATTTGCTGGATTGCGTTTGACCGGCTCCGCCTATGGACGGGAACGCAACCATGGTCGGCCATCTTTTTGGTAGAGTTATATTATCTCTAGCCATCATAGTAATGTGGCGCACAGCGCTAGGGCGGCAGGCTGCCATAAAAATAGCCGTATGTCTAGTACACCAGAGCCGTTTATACGAACAGAGTTTGGTCAATGGGCGAAACCTGTTGCCCGTTAGAGCCAGCGGATTTCGCGATAACATAACGGCGTTACCTCTTTGTCTTGTTTATTCCTGAGAAATCGCATAGTGTTCCTATAAATCAGAGCCACAAAATGGCGGACGAAAGTAGTCATCCTTCGGCTGTCAGACCATGCTGTTGCGGTTGCCAGGCTGTAAAAATCTCCTTAAGAAGGCCAAACCCCCTTAGTATGAACGGCTCTGTAGTACACTGTACCGTGGGTGATATTTCGTGCTTGATTCAAGTTGTTCGACGAAGCAGAGTCTTGAAACCCGGCGTGAACGGTAGCCCCATCTTTGAGCACCCGGCGAAAGTTCTAAGAAAGCGCAGCACCGGGGGAAAGCAGCGCAGCTCGCATCGAAAGCAGACGCCAAAAGGTCAAAGGGTGAAATTAGACGTTAGTTGTTTATAGAGCAGGAGGTTAGTCTGCCAGAACGTGGCGACATCATTACCCACTGTAAATGAGCAATTTAGCCAGTGCAGTACGACTGCTAGCCTCGGGTCTGTAACGTGCGTCAGGCAGTAGTGATACACGACACTGCACGCCTGTACGATGCTCACCCAGATCGAAACGGGCAGGTGTGGGGATTGAACCCAGGACCCATGGGTTCTGCAGCGCGAGCTTTCGCTCCACGTGCTCCGACCTGGTTGCGCTAGCCCACTCGGTCACCGATCCCCCTAGCAGACGCACAGTGCCACGAAATAAGCTAAGCGTATTTAACAGACGCTTAGTGCCATTTTATGGCAGCCTGCCACCACAACTGCCACAGCGTTGTCTGCCATGGATGGATGATAGTGGCTGCACTTGCTGTACATTGACTAGAGGTAATATAACTCTACCAAAAACATGGCTGCCACTGGCCGCATTCGTAGAGTGGGCAAACGTGATCCAGCAGATGGACATAGAGATCAGTGGTCTAGACTAGATTTGGAAGTAATCCATTATAAGTAACGGATCCTTTGTAATCCGTTACTTTTCAAGTAATTTTGTAATTGACACGTTAATTGTTTTCGGAAGTAATTTGTAATGTAACTTCGTCACTAAATATCTGTAACGAATTACTTTAATTACTCGTTACTTTTTTTTAAAAATATGAGCCTAATACAGTAACTGAAGGAATACAAGCAGAACATCCAGCAGCATAAAGAGAGCAAGTTACTATCAAAAAAAAAAAAAAGTCACTTTTGCATTTGCTTTACGATTCAGTATTATTTGAGAGTGGTAAGCCGCAAAAACGAACTTCAGCAACAATAAAATTTTTACAGTGAGCATTTCGTAGTGTTTCATTTCTAGTGAATTTCTCAAATATATTTTGATTTTCATTCTAATTGCTGGAGTTTTGTACTCTTCGCGAATGATTCAATGACCTTTATGCGCGACGATAAGGCTAAGCAATAAAATTTAATTTGTAATCAAGCAGACGGGTCGACCCAGTTGCTTCGCTAATAAGATGGGAACCTTAGGGGTAAAGGGTGGGTCAGGAGAAAGCGAGCCAAGTAAACAATGCTCCGAGACACTCGGTTTACGAACCCACCACCGAAGTCTTATTTCCACAAAGAACCTTCGTGTAGAATTACCTGGAACGAAGTTTTAAAACCTTCAAGTGCCGGCAAATTCTTGTGTACAAAACGGATGTCTCTTACCGCGAGCGGCCTGTGTCTTCATGATATGATTTTACAGAATGCGAATTAATTTAATTTACAGCGAAAACAAAAATCACAGGAATCAAAAGTAACGATCGAGTAACGAATAACACACCTTTATAGGCGATACCGCACAATCGTTAAGAAAATAATTGTTAGCCAATTGAAATCTAACGAGCCCGTTGGTGCATTACCCGAAAATCTAACGCTTAAATTCCAACGCTGCTTTCAGGTAGGAAATGCGGTCAGATTTTGCAACTGAAGCTCCCTCTCGAGCATGACAAGCTTGTCGAGGGGGCGTTTCAGTTTGGCATTCAAGTCCATGGCACCCTCATCTCGGGTAGTGCTGCTTCTTTGGGACAATTCAATGCAATTAATGCTTCCATAATGACACGCACTTCGAATTATGTTTCTAGTGTATGAAACTTTGTTATTTAAACTTTTGTTTTGAGCTGAAGTTAGACATAAGTTGTGGGCTCAACTAATAAGCTTTAAAGTTTAGGTCAATCCCCCGCCGTTTTCTTTGGTGGAAAATAGAAGACATTTGCAGAGGAGTTTGCAAGAGCCTCAAACAACAGAATTGCATTAACTGAAGCTTCATGCATGCCTAAAACCAAAACGGAGGAAAAAATACGCCAGCACTATCTCCTTTTTCTAAATGCGAGATTTTATTTAGTCTTAGTGCCCTGTCACCATTGATCTCCAACCGCCAAGACAGACATCGTGTCCAGAATCAGACAGCTTTGACTTGTTTTCCTGCAAGGTAAATGCTAATTAAAATCACAACAGTTAAAAGGTTAGACGAATGGAAATAGCTCGCACCGGTGTTCACCAGAGTCTTATGCAGCGGAGTGCTTCTATTGTGCATGTTTAGAGAGACGCTGTGCAATTCACAGGTACCACGATTGAAACGGCATAGAACCAGCTGAACGAAGTCCGCTTTTTGGCACGAGCACAAATCAAATATTAAATCACTGCGATACATGATGTTTTTTCAGACCTTAGAGGATTGCTTGACTAGGCCTGAACAAATCCAATTTTTTTGTGTTGGGAACGAAAAATCGTGCTTTATAATAAGTAGCTTCTAGATATCCTAGCAATGCCTCAAAATTGGTTTAAAAGTACAGAAGTAAACTGTACTTTGGCTTTCGTTATATAAGCGAAATAGAGTGCAGGGGGAGGACCTCCATTACTGTGTCGAATTGAGACAAGCAAAACAAAATATAAATTGAGTCTACGAGAGATGTACGCGATTCGGGGATTTAGAAATCGGTTTTTGATTGGTTTATTGTTGCAGAAAACTGGGTGTTGCCTGTGAAACCATTTGCTTTATTCAACCTCACGGTAAAACGCATTTTTGTTTGTAATATTCACGTTTATTCTTGGGTTCAAGGGTTGTCATAAATATATTGTTATTTTAATGTATACTAGGTAGACATTGTCCGTGGCGCAAATATTATATATCATCAAAGGAACTTTAAATTTTTGCAGCACACGAGGAAAAAAACGGAAAAAAAATATATTTCTGGAAATAATAAAATAGTTTTTTTTTGTTTACATTAAATCTATTTGATTTATATTTTATCAATTTGATTTCAATCAGTGTATCTAAAAATAATCAGAAATTATCACTCCAAGTAGTTCTAAAAAGGGAAACGAAAGAAAAAATGGCAGCCCTTTGTGCGTTCTAAAAAAATTGTTTTAAGGGGTTATCAATTTCAAGGCTTCGTTGTTTCATTAGGAATACAATTAACCCACTTATTTTCAATAATGCACAATTTAAGGTTGCCGAGGGCGTTTCGCATTTATGGGGGCTGTAGCATGCATGACCGGAGCGAGCTCTGCGTATTAATATGCACATCGCCTAACAAACACTCGTGCAGCGGAAGCGCCTACCTAAAATACAGGGTGTCACAAAAAAAAAAAAAAAATTACACGTTTTTTTATACCGCAAAAATAAACTGGGCATCGCTGAACGCTCATTCTCCGCCCAAAGGTAGCGCTAGGGTTCACAACCAGATGCCTAAGTGTCAGCCCGATCCGATACCTTATTCCAAAGCTATAAATGATTTTTGGAAAAGTTCAATGGGAAAATGGCGGCCGACGGAGTTTTCAAAAACATGGGGCTCTATGGCACCAGAAACCGAAAATGGGCGAAAATGGGCTCCATTTTCCCATTGAAATGTTCAGAAAATCACTTATAACTTTTGAACAAGGTATCGGATTGGGCTGAAACTTTGGAATCTGGTTGTGACCTCTAGCGCTACCTTTGGGCGGAGAATGAGTGTTCGGCGATGCCGAGTTTATTTTTGCGGCGAAAAAAACCCTGTAATTTTTTTTTTGTGACACCCTGTATATACTCGTGCATGTGACCTTAGCTACCGTTCACATTATATTAAAAGAAATTATGTTCTCATTAAATCCATTCATTAGCTTATTTCAGAAGTAAGCCTGGTTAATGCTCTGGCTCTCTAGTGGTGCCGTGTTATTGAACGGGCACACTTTAAATATCATTAATAAGAGCGTGAATCGTTCAAAAGTATGATAGCTTAACTAAGCATTTCAGACCGGTTAATTTAGTGATGACGCAATCTTTGGTTTATGTAACTGATTGGTACAACTTTCCGAATTCGGTATTCCTGTTGGCTCGGTATATTTTAATACGAACAAGCGATTTATGAAGTTCTCTTTTTTCGGATTCACATAAACGAATTAATAAGCTGAATATTGGTTTCCCAAAATTCTACTGAGAATTTAAGTGACAACAATTAAGATAAACACAATGAACATCTGAAAAAACTTATGTGATTCAATGTTGCTCCTATGTCGGCATCGAGAAACAAACACACAGACGAGAGTAAAGGAAGTTAGAAAAAGTTAGAAAATATATTTGGACATGGGAAGTGTCTCTCGACAATACCATAGATGGCGCCAGTATCAAGAACGATTGCACCGCACCTAGATGCACTCAAACGGAAATGTCTGAGCCGGGCGTTAGACAGCATCAGTAGACCACCTTTCTACTGGTGTCTGTGCCAGCATCATGCCTTACGTTCGAAATTTGCACATCTCTGTTCATCCACAATCACGCTGCTCGCTCATCAAACAAAAGGCGCGGAGTTTTTCCGCAGACACAAACAGAAACATATCTCCGGATACACCTCACGCATCTTCCAAGCATGTTTGCAGCATGCATATGTACGCTTGGAACGCATCTGCAGGCGGTATTTGTACGACCAATTTGACAGGACTGTCATACACGAAATTCACCTTAGAGAGTATGTCTCTTGTACGATGTGTAAGCAGCTTCACCGCGATTGAAGCGCTCCGGTGGATCACCTTTTAATAAAATACAAAGTTTTGATTACCTGATTTGCAGGCTTGTTCGCATTCCTGTTCTTTTTTGAAGTTATTTTCATTCCCCTCGCAGCCTCCATAAATAAATCTTTTGCACTTCTGGTCCTCATTGTCGTTTTAAAATCTCCGAAAGCTTGCCTTGCATGGTCCAGTTTTTGATTCCAGATAGCAGCGTTCTCCGGGGCTCTGCAAAGATCATAAGACACAGTTAAGATATTATCGGATTCGAACGAAATGCGAACATTGACGGAACTTCCAGTGCACCATAGGCGCAGTGTCGAGGCTTGGGTTGTGCTGGGCGAGGTTCAAACACTTCGCAGTAGGACGCACACCCCCGCAGCCTCCTACTCTCCACCCCGCAGTTTTATTAGCTTCCAGAGGTCCCCCTAGGAAGTGCGGCATTGGTTTACGGTCATGCTCTCCAGTGTTCGCATTTTATTCGAAACCGTTAGTACGTATGACATACAGGGCGCAAAAAAAAAGGTAGCCGTTCTGGGGGCACCAGTAGCTGTTTATGCTCCTTTCAGGCAAAATCCGGCAATGTTCGTAAGTAAAAACCTATTGCGCGGAAAGAGTGCTAGTGATCCTGTCGTTCCATCGCCGCCGCCCCTCGCGCGACAACGACGTGAATTATGGCAGGGCAATCACTTTCTACAAAAGAAAGCCTTTGTACCGAACTTTCACTGGGTTGCTAAAAATTCACTGCGGGAACCACTATTGATAGGTCGACTATGAACTGCGATAGCATTCGTCATTAAACAAGTAAATTTTTGTGTGTATGTTAATACAGGCTAAACTTGGTGTGCCTAAATGGGCGACTTGTCTCTCAGCATTAGATGAGCAATATAGCCAGTGCGGTACAACTGCTAGCCTAAGGTTTTTAGCGTGTACCAAGCAGCAGGGATACCAGACCGCACGCCGGTAGGGCGCGGTCTGGTATCCCTATTATTCAAGTAACCAGCGGCGTGCGTTACTGATTGAGTATCAACACTCGCTCTTGAGTAAAATTCGGTAGACTATATGGCAACCCCTAGGAAAGGGTATAGTGTCACCACAGACAAGTGATGAGGCTGTAATAACTAAAGAAAGTAAACGTTTAATGGGGCGAACTTGTGCCCAAAAATAAAAAGGCAACAGAAGAAAGCAGAGCGTCGCGGGCGTCGAAGTCGGCGTGACTGCAGAGTCGAACGCTGGGGCGAAACTGGCTCCGGCTTGCCACGCAAAGCCCCTTTTGTACACGCGTGGGTTTCTAGAACAATCGGTGTACAAGGTTCGGTGTGTAGAACATTCTAACCTCGAATCAGCAACACGGTTCTCGAATTTACCACAACATTACGGTAGAGTCAACAAAACTGCGTCTTCACGCCCAGGAATCGCACCCTGGCTTCCTGCGCGGTAGGCAGGCGCCATAACCCTTAGGCCACGAGCGCGCCGCCCGCTGGGCCACCTGCGCGCGCGGCAATAGGAAGATACAAGAAACGTGATGGTTAGGCTTTGAAAAAGACGAACTTACCCATCGCATCCGCCGCCGGAATGGCGTATGCTACTATAACGAGGAGACAAAGAACTGCAATGGTTGCCTTCATCTTGGACGATAGATGTCGACGATGCCTTTCGAAGGCTGGCGATGGTTTTATATACTAGTCTGTCATTATACGATGGCCCGAGCTATATCAAATTTTTGTTTTGTTTTGTCGAAGAGAGCAATTACGCTCGCATCCATTGTTATCCATTTTACTTCGAAATTATTCGCAGTTCTAGCAACATCTCGAGGTATATGTGGAAAGACAATAGATATTGTTTCGTGTACTTTACAGTAAACAGTACGTCATAACTGGCCAGAAGGGAGCTGGGTCCACCTAGAGGACATGGTAAGTATTTTTGTCTCAGCTGGATATCTTTTTATACTCTTAACTATTATGAAAAACAAATGTTCTATACAACACAGGAGTTTATTTAATGCTATAGTTTTCTTCAAGTGCTAAGCGTTTAAGTTGGAAAATTATACAAAATGCCTGTTGTTGTTTGGACTCTGATCTCCAAGTCAAACAAGCCAAGAAATCTGTCTGAACGATCAAAAACGGTCGGTAAGAGGTCAAGCAATGCAGCATAAATACAATTTACAATTTACAATGCAATGCAGCGTATATACAATTTATATACAAAAATACAATTTGCCGAATCCCGAGATTCGGCGTCAAAGTTTCGATTCGGCAAAAGTTCGGCCCATCACTAGTTATAAGTACTAGGAGGGAGCACGTTCCAATATTGGTGAAGCCTAGTCATAAAAAAAAAGTTTAAACGATATTGTGCCCAACGTGACCGCAGATCTCTCTGGCGATTGGTGCGCGTGACATGTCACGTGCGAGATGGATGGTTGATTGTACAAGGATTCCTTGCAGGCTTGCATGCACGTGCTCCGTCCAGTAGGTTCTTTGAGATCGAAGACTAGACGAAGGCCAGCTACGGACACGTGATGTGGTCATGTTGGGCTGATAAGTGAGGAGGAAAATGAGAAAGAGGCGAGGCGTCAAGGGAGCACGGCTTGTGGAGGCTACGCTGCTGACGTCATGCCCTCTCCTACCCTTCTATTCTCCATGGAGACAAGCCATCCTTCCAGAAACAGTATCCTTGCCCCCCCCCCCCTCCCCCCTCTCTTTTCCTACACACACAGCACACAAAAAGCAAATAGCACAATAGCACGTTCTGGATTACCGAAGCCGCGCGTGGATGCTTTGAGTTACTCGGTGTCTAGAAATTGAGGAAGCTTTTTGTTTTCTTTCTTTTTTTTAATTTGCTTGACCATGCAAAGGACTTCTAAGTTTTCTAACATGCAATGGTGCTAGTGCCTGCTGCCACGAGACTCGTCCGGATGAGTGGAGCTGTTGTCGCTGTGCACACTTCGTGGAAGCTCGATGGAAGGGGAAGTTTTCAGAGAAGCGCGAAGTGATTTCCTATATCCTCTCTAGAGCAGTTATTACTTTTCCGGAAGGCCGACATTTCGCAACGATTTGTACAGCTGGATCGCATGACTTTCGTAAAAATCCAAGTCCTAGTGGTTACCCTCCCGCTCTGACAGTCTGCCGGACTCTACGCCGGAGTAAAATATGCCGTGGTAAAAACAATGTTTCGGTAGTCAACATTTGCACGATTGCAGATTGGCTGCTGACGACTTCGAAACGACTTTCTGCTGCGTGTTTAATTTCAATTTACTCTTATTTCCGCAATGTTAATATATTGTGAGCCAAATTGATGTACCTTTGGCGTGACATAAGAAAAGAATGTTCTCCAATCCTTCTGCGGTTACAATGGCGACGCTTGCTTTCGTTCTCGGTGTTAATACCGGACTGACAGTTCGTCAGTAGACGTAAAAGCCATACCATAAGAAGTTTTATCGTATTTGAAAGACCACCCCATGTTAGTTAACAAATAGTTTTATAGTTTTCTACACAGATTATATATATATATATATATATATATATATATATATATATATATATACACACACACACAGAGGCAGGACATGACTCAATTATCGCCAACATCGTCAGAGAGGGGAAACCGAATATCCTTGATGGAAAATCTTTTAAGGTCATTGCAGAAGAAGATAAAAAACGTCAAGGCCGTCTGCCAGTTATGCCAAAATATTGTTTGTTGCTGGGTCACCGTTGGCAACGTTCAACGTAAGGGCACGCCTGAAGGTATGCTAAAATTTGTGTAGATATTGATATTTTTTATATTTTGGGCTACTGTTTTTACATTATAATTATTATAATTCTATTTACTTGGCGTAGCGTATTCATCCTATTGTTTTTGTCGAGTTCGATGAGCACGTTCGGCGAGATCCTTACCAAAAAAAGAGACATGCCACCGCTTGCCCAGAACCAGCCCTCAATCCAACGAGACTAGTGCTTGCGACTGTGCCAAGTGCTACCGTGGTCACGTAGACCATGTTGGACAGTCCATTGACGGATCTGGTTGTGGAAGGGATGCTTCTTTTGACCTTCGTCGAGCAAACGGAGTTTGTGGCCTTCGTCAGAGGGGCGTTTTTTATGGCCTTCTGGTTGGCTTGTGTATTTCAGTTATAGTAGACTGATTATGTCATCTCATTTTTGTTTTGTTTGGCATATTTCTTTATACTTTGTTTTTCATTTACTTGCCCAACAACCCTAAATGTCATGTCGAGACGGAACTCTGGGTCCCAGAGTCGACTTTGATTACGATTTCCATCTCGCGAGAGTTTGGGCGGAACCTAAAACTGCCACTGTACGTGTGCTTTACAGCCGACGTATGGTAAACGTTGACTGAGAGCTACCTGGGCGTGACAGCCCGCTGCGCACTCCTTATTTATCTTATCATATTTTATTTCTAATGTTCGACCATCTGGCCTCTCTTCTGTAGAAATAATTTATATACAGTGCAATCCACTTATAACGATACCACAAATAACGAAAAAACAGTAAGTGCGCAGGCCAGCTGGTGGATATTGATTATGGGGTATAAAACCCGAGACTGTGGTAAAAGCAGGGAAACTTGGTCGAAGAAAAAAGACAGGGGAAAAAAACGTCTTTTCCCCTGTCTTTCTTCTTCGACCAAGTTTCCCTGCTTTTACCACAGTCTCGGGTTTGCTATATCATGACACATATAACGATCAGTTTATAGAGTTTCTAGACTAGAAACGACCAATTTCTAGTCCAGATACAGCGATAATTTATTATAACGATTGCATTTTCGGGTTATGTTGAGCACGCCACGTTTGAAGAGATCAAGCTCCCAGGCCAGCTTTTGTCACCGTACCTGCGGTGCGCGTGTCACATGCTTAGTTAATCGCTATGGACAGCCTCCATTCCAGCGTGATGAGAAGGGGCTCGTAACACTGGGACGCCTCGGGTCGGCCAAAATCAGCGGAAGTTGTTACATATATCCTTGGAAAGCAATTACGACACCCTTGCATCACTCGCTCGAACTCTCTGTACCACGCCTTGGACGTCCTCACCAAGAACAAGGAGAAACTACAACTTCTCTCGAACAAGCTCCAGCTACCCTTCTTGAAGTCCTCGGAGATTGAGCTTATTGAGGAATATTGCACCATTCTAAAACTAATTGCTTCAGGTAGATAATGAACAATACTCAACAATCTAATTAGCTCGCATCTATGATATGAATAATAGCCCGCCGCAAAGTGGAATATACTAGCAATGCAGCGAGTTGGTTCATGGTCTAAGAAATTAGAAGCAGCGCGCAAAAAAGACAGTACTTAAAAAAAGAAGCACACAGGACGAGCGCGTCCAGTG
Organism: Ixodes scapularis; assembly: GCF_016920785.2. Taxonomy (NCBI): domain Eukaryota; kingdom Metazoa; phylum Arthropoda; class Arachnida; order Ixodida; family Ixodidae; genus Ixodes; species Ixodes scapularis. The sequence continues at coordinate 244,326,976 of NW_024609835.1, read as the reverse complement.
TGTTTCCCTCTACTTCCCTGTCATTTTGGCGCGCTGATTTAATTTCACGTGCCAGAAAGTAATATGCATAACGTGGACAGTAATTGCTTCATAACATGCGTGCCTTCACCACTTTCATTTTATGTCGCGCATACTGGATCATTGTACTCACAGTTCCCTCATAAACTTCAGCGATTGAACGCCTGCAAGGAAGCAGCAACAGTGGTTACTACGGTGGGTTGCTTCCGGTGTTGTTCACGGTCCGAGTCAAGCTAGAACAAGGGCTGGAAAGTTGACAAGATCCACGTACGGAAGAAAACATCGCGCACGCTGCCCTGTACGGTCTGGAGAGACGTTTCCAAAGGTTGTTGTGCCTGGGTGACAAACCAGTTTTTATCGCTTCTTGTAGACACCCTTATTTTAGGACCCGTTGGATGCTACGCGATGGTGCGCATGACATCAGCGATCTCCTTGTGCAAGCTGCGCAGGATCTGTCTACAAGGTTTACCGGAGTCTGGGCGCCGTAGCCAAATGAGAGCTACGCATTCATTAACTTTTCGGGTCACACTTCCTCGACCGAGATGTCAAGCGCATTTAGCGTGCGTGCTGAGGTGTTTCGTTACTTGGAAACCATGCGCACCTCCATCACGATGCTGCATAAATACATTGCTGTGAAGCGCGTTTTGTTAAGGTATAATACGAACTTCAGTTCGGTCTGCCTCTGTAGGGAGCCTATTTTCCCCTGGCAGCCCTACTCTGTGCCCCTGCAGGCGTCGTCTTAGCGACACGTTGTTTGAAAAGCTTTTGCTGCTGAAGTCGCACTAGTCGGCTATTTGAAACTTCACAGATTAGTACGCACTAAAATAACACTGTACTGAAACGGTCTCCTCTTTCATTTTGCACTTGCTTCTATTACGTTAAACTCTTGTTATTGCCAAAAAAAAATGTTATGCATGTGCTTGTAAGGTACAGTCTCTATTCTTTATTCGGCCATGGGACATTGCTTTTTGCTTTTTGCTTTTTTTCTCCTACGTTTTAAATTTGCAGGCACTATCATGAGCAGGAAGAAAACTACGTTCTGCACCGAACGCAGTGTCTTTCAATCAAGCAGAAGCGTTCAGTGACGTTGTGATCACGGCGCTGGTCCAGGGCAGGAATAGTGACCAAATTGACGTTCGGAGGCAGAGAGGCTAAATAAGTGCACGCGGCAACTTTTGATGCTTTCCTGCCTGATTTCTGTTCACATATTTGCCCGGAACATTCTAAATGTGCGGGTCGTCCAGATTATCTGAACTGGTGCAAGTTTGCACAAAAAAGCTATTCGATAGCTAGTGCTGCGCGTTTTGGTCGTCTCGGCTCTTTGTTGGGCTACAGCAAAATGTAAGCGACAAGAAAAGCTGCTTGAAATTCGGTAATTTTTTGCACCTATTATGTCCAGACTAATGACGTTTCTGCATGATTATATTTCTATTACCTTACTAGAGTCTCGCACACTAGCTTCCGCATGTGTGATGCAATATTAAAATGATATACCAGAAACCCCTTGCAGAATGTGCTGAAGTGTTGAACTTTAGACTAACAAATACTTGACTTAGAAAACGTAACGGTCGTCAATATAACTGCACATCGTAATTTTGTCTGTCGGTCCTAGGTAAAGAAACAAAAGAGTTGGCATTGCAGTTCTCTTGGTTTGAAGGAATGAGACTTGAGTGAATATACTCTTTAAGGTAAAAGAAGCCTCGCGATTCTACGTCATGGAAGAGTCTCGGCACGTGGAGTAAGCGTCCATGTTGAATGAGGCATTCTACTTAGAAGAAAAGATATTTCTTTTACGCGTGAAGCCTACAAGCAAACATTGTAGTTGCGATAAAAACTTGCTTTAATGCGGGCTTTGTTTCGTGACAATAAAAAAAAAAGTAATAACAGCAGATCTTGCAGCACCAGCAAAGCCACCTAGTGACGCACATCGTCTTCCAATTATAATGTATGCAATCCTTCACACGTGTAATGCAGCAGCGATTATCTACAACCCACATCTGTAAGCGTGTATTTGCATGTGCACGTGTGAGTGGGTGTGGCCATGTGCGTCGGTGTACCTGTGGGAGTGAGCGTGAACGTCACATCAATGCACTGGTGCGTGCGTATGTATGACCTCGTGTGCGTACGCCTAAGTACCTTCGCGTGTGTTAATAAGCGTCTGTGTGCAAGCGTCTGTGCGTGTGCACGGGTGTCTATTTTGTCTTTGTGTGTGTAGCAGTGTGTATACCCGTGAATTTTACGTGTAAACTTACTTGACATTGGCTGACAACGAATTTCTCTGAATTAAACTTTTCACTTCATGCTGATTCAAGGTGAAATTAAATTCAAGATGTAAATGAAAGAACATCGAAAATATGCGTAAAGGCGGCCAACGCCAGCGAAATAAAACGTAAGCAATTGTTGAAACGTCTAACGCCGCAATGATCGATTGCACTTCCCGTGGAGATAAACAAAGAAATCCTTTTTTTTTTTTTTGACGAAAAGTGAAACCAGAATTCTCTAGTTTCCCACCAAGATAGCGGGACCATTATAGTGATTCCTACAGTGGACTTCTGGAATAATGTACTAAACATCTTTATGTATTGTGGGATGTAATAAAATAAAAAAAATCCAAACAATTCCTATGCTAGTTGCTGCTCTATGAAATCATCCGAAAATTGTTAACAAAAAGGTGTACATCTAACATTCAAGCGAAAAGAAAGTGTATCCGTTTTATTCTTCCTTTTTCCAAACATGTACAAAGTGTGAAGGCAGATAATGATTGATATTTTTTTTAAAGAACCAGCGTTGGTACGTTTTTCATGTTCAGAAATCAGTTTTCAGATTATAACAGTTGTCACGTCTGCCCTCGAAGTGTCATGGATCCCTGTTTCCTTTTCTTTTCGTCTTGGAATATCTAGAGAGTCAATTCTCACTGTGAGCTCACGACAGTCTATTCTTACAACCTCTATCAAGCGGCAGACGTTATAAGTTACGAACATCTGGACGACCCACACATTTAGAATGTTCCAGGCAAAAATGTGAGCAGACATAAAGCTCGAAAGCATGAGAAGTTGTCACGTGCATTTATTTAGCCAATCTGCATGTGAACGTCAATTTAGTACCTATGCTGTCCAGTACAATCCGCAAAGAAAAACAAAAAAAAAAAAAAAACATAAAAAAAGCAAAACAGAGTTAACAATTTGTATATTGCCACGACAGATTTTTCGAGATTTTTTTTTTCCTTGTAATCTTTTTGTTTTTTATGCAACTTCCGTGTTTGCACAGTTTGCGCACTACAGAGGACGTTGAGCAGGAAGAGCCAATACCGTATTAAAAATTGAATGTCTCTGTCAATCAAGGTTGAAAATGGACCAACTCGATTTAAATCGTTAGCTTGTCGGAGACGAGGATGAAAGACGACGGGGCGGGGGGCACGTGACAAGCGGTCGGCCCAGGGCGCGCGAGCTGGCGCCGAACAGAGCTGCTCTCTAAAACTGTCTAAAACGCGCAACGTGAGTTCGCCGCCTCGCATCGAACGCAGAAGAGGCTATATAAGTAAGCCTCCGGACTGTGACATCAGGTTTGCCATGTTGACGTCGGTGCCACTGTAAAGACGCACCTTTACGTGTGATACGTGGCGGCGCACGCACGTTGCGCGTGTCAGACACGGAGCGGGATTGCCCGCGCTGCCCGCGCAGAGATGCTCTCCAATAAGAAACTGAAACATATAAAGGTGTCCAAATTTCGCATATTTTTCCAGAAGGCCGTAAAATGCTGTGCGCACTTTATATAATTGTAGTGTGGGTGAATTTAGTTAAAACTGCGAGTTGGGCTAGTTGGTACTTATGCATGGTGGTAACTACGCCTAAAAACACGGACAAAGAAAGAAGCACACGGGACGAGGCGTAACTTGCAACTGAACTTTACTCAAGGAAACACATAGAATGAATAAAACCGCACATGCGCAAAGATTATGGACTTTCATTTAGCACCTGGAAAGCCTGCGGTCATTGTTGAGTGGCCGATAAAAGTCTGCTCCTTATCGGACAAGGCAACAGAAGCAGGGAAATGTATAGAAGCAAGTGAGCTGGCACCGGGACTTCTGAAGGATGCTGTGTGCGAGTTCTACGACCATTCAATGTGAAGCAAGCGAAGGTACGGTGAGCTTCTCAGACTTGCGTCAAAAGTGACGGACTTTATGTGCAACAAGCTTCGAGCCACGCTGCCGACAAAAGCAAAGAAGGAAGTGGTGTCCAACGGTATTATCTTTCTGGAGGATGCATGAGCACTTTGCAAGGTAACGGAGATTCTAAACAAGGGGCCCGAGTTTAACCTTGCGCCATGACAAAAACCTGTGGAAAGGTTGGCGTTAGTGTGAACATTGGCAGAAAAGGCTGATTCACAAGGCAAGGACAGATGTATTTCTGAAGGTGTTGATGTTCTTGTGCGCAACAAAGCTACAATATCGGAAGGTTACACTATGTCTAATTTTGCCCTGCCTTGTGTGACAAAATGAGGGTGCAAAGACGCACACTTCAAAAACCTGATATGCGTTAAGTTTCTTGAACAAAACACTGGAAACGCACTGTGTGAGCTCCAAAGCACTCTTCACGAGCCCATTCCTCGCATTCCATGCACTTAATTCATACCGAATGCCGGGCTGCTTAGCTCCAAATTTCTTTGCATACCAGACACTGTCAGTCCCTTGTGGTGTACACCGCACGGTCTGCAGAACGCTCAGAGACTGCGCGCATCTTCGGGGGATCACTAATATGTTCTTTCTCTTCGGCCTCGCGGTTATTTTGTGTATGTGTGCGTGTTTGGGTGGGAAGGGGGCAGAGTGGAACGCCCCGGTTTTTGGTTGTCTTCTCCAACATCATCTTTGCCGTGTGGGGCGACGACGTCAGAACAGGACGGCTATTCGACCTGCTTTTCCCCGTTTTCTGTCCTAAGTTAAGTACAGAATAAATGTACTTGAAACTCTAAACGTGAGAAAGAACGCGCCTTTTATAGCCCAGCCGTTATTTGCAGAGCCGGTGCTCTTCACATTTACCGAGCCGATTGGCTCGCCTTTGAACTACATCCTTTAGAACGCCGAAAAAGTGTGGCAGCAGTGCGAAGGGAGTGACGCTACTGCTTGACACTCTCACGACCTTTGTTTACGTAACTTTTGGGTTATGAAGCCCTTGCTTTTTTATACGTTCGGGCCACCCTAGACGCCGGCTAATAAGTGAAAGCCGTTTAGAACTCCCTGTAACGCCGAATTAGAGCGCAGCTCTTGAGGAGGAGTAGGGAAGGAAACTGACGGGGGTCTTGTGATCTTGGGGGGCGGGGGGATCACGTGACCTCGGGGGGTGGTGTCACGTGACCTCCTCTCTCCCTGAGGAACCCGAGGTCTTCCCGAGGCCCTCGGGGGGGGGGGGGGGGGGGGGGGAGGGGGGTCGCGGTTACGCCGACGGTGACGCCGACGCCGCTCAAGCCGGAAACGGGCGCCTAAGAGCTGCGCTCTAAAAAGATTATGGCTCAGGAGGAACCAGGAGTGTCGTGCGTTATTGAGATGCGCGTCATAAAGTGCCAGATTTTTGGTGTTTTGACCCCCGCGTAGTCTGTTATGCAAATAGCCATTTCGTTACAAAAACGCAACCATAGATTGCTCAAATTTGGTTCGCATGAATCTAATAAAGCGTACCGATAAAAGTAAAGCTTACTTTGGCAATATAGAAAGTGCTAACCAGGGTACACGTCTCGAAGCGAAACATCGCGCTGAATTTTGAGCCTTTTATTTTCTTTGGAGCACTCATGCCGATAGCTGTCAAAGTTTTCACATGCAAAGTGTCATGGGGGGGGGGGGGGGGGCACCTTTCGGTGAAGTTTGAATGTACTCTGATTGTTTGTCTAGAGGTTGGATGGCACCAAACTGTCGCATTTTGCCCCACTTCTCATTTTGTGCCATATTACCCTACATCCTCTTTGCAACCTTCAAATTTTTAGGTCGTTCAATGCGACGATACCCTATAGTGTCATTATAAAGGGTATAGTACTCGCAATAAACTTACTGAATATGTACACTTGGTTCGACTGACGAGGAGTATAATCATACTAAAACTTTATACACCCTTAAGAGTGTAAAATATCTAGTCTTGTTATACTCATGTCGAAAATAGCAACGATATCGTCTACGTGTGATGCGCAAGACAAGGCAACCGTTGCGGCCATTTGCTTCTTCGCCGGAGTATACCTTCTCCATGTGGACGCTGACTGATACGCAAGTATTTATCTGTATGTTACACTTGTTCCTTTCCAGCTAGAGTGTTTTTCCGTGCTCGTTATTTATTTCCATGGTACCAAAATATAACGAAGATTTTTTTTTTCTTTCAAGTAATGCATTCTAAAAAAAAGGGGAGCGCGACGTAGTCCCCGAGGGAAGCGTAAGCGTTGCCACACCATTAGTCCCCTCGGGGACTAACGGGAAGGGGAGTAACAGTTGCACCCCTCTATTAGTCTCTCGCACTAGCACCGATGGAACTGACCAACTGTTACCGCTCATTCACAGTGGAAGGGGATCCGCGTTCGCAAAGCGGTTGCGAACGCGGTTGTATAAAGATCCAATACAATTGCACGCGCACTCGGTTACATCGAGTGCGCGTGCAATAGTACTGGATCTTTATACAACCGCGTCCGCAACAGCTTTGCGAACTCGGATTCGCTTCCAGTGTGAATGAGCGGTTAGGCCAGGGGTGGCCAAGTTGCGGCTTTTCGCGTGTTAAAGTGCGGCTCGTGGCTCCCTCCCCCCTCCCTCTCTCCCCCCCCCCCCCCCCCCCCCCCCCCCCCACACACACACACAGTGCGCCGCTTCCCTCCCGCTCAGAGGTGCACTTCTCCAAGGCAGAAAAACGAAACGCGTTTTACATCAAAACACAGGTTGCGGTTTGGTAGTCTTGTGCTACTGCTACCTTACGTACAGATGAACTGCTTTTGACTCGGATAGATTGAAAGTAATCCGAGTTTCATTCATTGCTCTCAAATCTAAACAAAAGTTTGCAACCTGTGTTTTGATGTAAAACGCGTTTCTTAGAAGTTTCGTGGTTTTGTTTGCGGCTCTTAGGACCGGTCAGCCTGGCCACCCCTGGGTTAGGCCTTTGCACTTGGTTCCCTGGGACCAACTGTTACACCATTTCAATTGAACCTCGAGGACCAACTGTTAGGCCCTTGCGCTTGGACCCTGGGTCTAAACGTTGCGCCCTTGGATTTAGACCCCTGGGGATAAAGGTTTATCCTTCACATTTGGTCTGGAGCCACAAATCTCCCAAACGAAATTGTGCAGTTCAGGTTAAACGCAGCTTTATTGCCTCTTAGATACACATCGCACTCAAGGGTGACTGAAGTCGAAGTTCCTGAGTGGTAGAATCCACGATAAGGCCAAACTTCAAAGGGTGCACCTGCGTCGACGATGGCTTGGACACTGGGACGTCTGTCCAAACCGCTCGTGGTCCCTGCACCGTTTACTGGGGTACCGGCAGCTTCTTGCCTGTTTGCAAGGAAGTTGGATTATTAGCAACAGGGGCAGCGTGAAATACCCGATTGCTCAACAAAAGTATGATATATAACACCCATAATAAAATAACACATAGGCTACAAAAGTGCTACAATGGTTCACATCTAACACGCGATCTGATGACAACAGACCAGCGCAATATTATATTTTTAGGAGACTGTTCGCTGCGAATTATAGACCCAGCGTTTGCGTGCTCAAACTATGCTTCAAAGTGACGGAACGAGCTTCCGCCATCAACGCGAAAGTCTGTACAATCGAATCAATGTATCCATTAAGGCCGGTTCTCACAGGCAGCGAAGCGCTGAATTAGCGCTGCTCACGTGTCGTGAGCTGCTTTTCGTCTGCCATGAGCACCAGTGTTGACGATGCGATAGAAAGCTGGCGAAAGCTCCTGTCAGCACGCGCTTAGCGCTAGGTCAGCGCTATGCTTGTAGCTCTCTGCTGCATGTTTGAACAGTCCTTTATGGTAAAGCGATCCTGCCAGGGTCTGCAGAACACAAAAAATAAGCCTTCGGTAGAACTGGCGTTTTGCTCGATACGATTGAATATCAGGGCTGGCTTGCTAGAACACCGTCTCAGCTTAGACTGGGCGAAAGAAAGCACTGTAAAGGCTGGGGCGCGCGAGCGTCTTGAGACGTAGCTTGAGTCCCGCGCAGCTCGTGCGCTTGCTTTGGCAGTGCTTTCTTTCACCCAGTCTCAGCTGAGACGCTCTTTCTAGCAAGCCGGCCCTGGTCTCTGTGCTGCATAACAAAATAAGCAACCATAATGCCAAAAAGAATAGAGCATGGCGCGCTTTGGAAGCTAGAGAACGCAACACTTCTGAAGCCGCAGTTAATGAATATACCATAAACAGAAGTACTTCGACATACCTTCATCGATTTCCCTTTGTCTTGTGACTTCAGAACAAATCAAGTGCAGTGTTGCAGCACCGCGGATCCAAACCGGATCCCGCAATGATCGGAGACGACACAGGGAGAAAAAACGGCGACCAGCTCCTAAGTTTTGACGAAGGCTGTACTAAAAACAGGTTCTTTTCAGACAAAAACCCCTTACCATTTTCCCGACAGACCCTCTCTGCCCCATCTGCCCAACCCCCCGCGGGAGCGAGGAGCGTAAGAAAGAATGCGGGGTAGGGGGTTGGTGGGACGGGGAAGGGCGTCCGCCCGAAAATCTGTTTCCCCCCTCCCACCACACACGACACACAGACACACCAATGCCCCAAGGACGGGACAAGGTTGAAGGTCGCCATTTTTAACATGCCGGCTAACACGTTTTTTTTTTTCTCTCTCTCTTTCTTTTTTTTTCTTCAGTTTGCTCAGCGGCCTTTTTTTTTTTAAGCATTTGTTTTGTATTAGCAGGGATTTGCCATGGATGACGTTCCGGGCGCGGTTCGTTCTTCGCTGTTCATCTGGAATGTTATCTGAAATAGCGACGACGATCGTATGAAGGCGTCTAGATACTGCCTCTGAATGTGCTTTTTAAGAGGCTTAAGCTTTAAGCTTAACGTCAAGTGTGTCGTTGCGGATTTTGAGTTCGACATTGAACTACCAAGAAAGGTTGGTTACGGTGAGACGCAGAGACGAGGCTCGACTTGTACTCAGTAACTCAGTTTTAGCGATTAAAGTGACCATTTATTCTGACTGCGAGACTCCGGTGTTGAAAGCGCGTCTTCTACAAACTCTTGAGTTTCATTGAAAAAAAAAAAGTGTTAGTATTTGGAGGTGTTGCGTTTGGATAAATGTTCATTTTTCGCGCGAAGGCAAATTACGTGAATGGGACTTCTGAAATATCAACAGAACATTTTTGACGAGATAGTTGGGTGAAGTAGAGTCAACACATTTGTTAACTCGCATTCACACAACGCGCAAAGCTCTACCATGTAATGTCTGAACCTTCGTGGCACAATAAAGAAATTCGTGTTTCGTCCGAGTTTTGTCAACACTTTCAGCCGTGCTAAGCTGAGTCTCGCCGATCCCCAAGACAAGCGAAATATCATCCGTCCTCCTGGCGAACATTCCTTCTGCCTTCGGGGACTAAATCATACAGATGCACCCTGTCTGAGGGGGACTAATGGCTGCTTTTGCTCGCGCACGCCTATCGGTTAGTCCCAGTTGAGCGCAGTTTGTCCCCAGCTTTTACGCGCGGTACCTAGCTTGAACCAGATGGTCCTTTCAGGGAGTAACTCGGAGCTCAGAGTAGCAAAGGCTGCCGTTAGTCCGTTGAGGCCACTTTTTTTTTCAGAGTGTGTTGTGTAAAAATAACCAACAACAGGTTTTGAAGCATATTTACGGTCGTTGTTTTAAGGATATCTGTCCGGTTCGGGGGAAACACTAAACCGGTGATATTTTATAGGAAAACCGCAATCCTAGAAAAGCAAAACAAATCCAATTTTAGAAATATTGCAGTGAGCGTAACCTTATACGAATCGTTACTGTGTTCGGTTGATTTATTGGACCAACCGATTAGCGTCTCTAACGGGTAAATATATCACATAAATAATGTTTTCGCTGATAGTGATACTATTCGACAATAACAATAGTAATAAAAACAGTTGACAAATTTGTCCCTGAAGAATGGCGTACACAAAAATTTCGTCAGAAGAAAAGAAAATACATTGAAAAATCGGTTTTAAAATGCGCAGTTTTATTGAGAAAACCTCGAGCGCATCGGTAATAGTATATCCGCCATCGCATGTCTCTGGAGTCATCCGCCGGGAGCTTACTCTGAAACTAAAACATTGATTCAGCTTTAGATCATATATTCCAGCTTTAGAGTCGATCAATCAACAGCTCCTAGATAAAAAGGTATCAAACTCGATCAACTACCAGCCCCTAAATTACAAGGCTATAATTAAGACCATTGCCTTCTTACCTGTTTATTATTTATATAGTCACCATTGCAAGTAATACCTTATTTATCATTTATACTGATGATATGAGTCTTTTCTCAGATACTAATATTGATATACTGGTTTCTGCTGCTAACATTTTGCTAGAAATATTTGACACGGGAACTGCCTTTAAATTCTTCAATAATAAATCAAGGTAAAACAAAAGCAGCTGTTTTCCCAGCAAGAGATACACTGTGCAATGCCACCGCAAAATTAATATTGAACTACTCTTATTTTGAATTTCTAACTTCTGTTAAGACTTTATTCGTGATTTTTAACGAACATATGTCATGGGACTCTTATGTTTAAAAGCCTACTTTTCAAATCGCGAATATCACAGGTGTTCTATACAAACATCGCAATATTCTGCCAACTAGTACAAAACTTGTAATTTAGAAGGAATGATTCTATTCCCGTTTATCCTACTATCGCCTCGTTTGAGGAACTACGACACGTACGTACCAACCTGAATAAATTGTTTGTGTTGCAGAAGAAGCAAACAAAATAAGTACCCTTGCATCGACGACAATCGTGGGAATGCAGGTCTGCGCGCCGCACCCGCTTTCCTTGCCCGTATAAAAGATTTGTACTGAATAACCAAAAGCGAGGCATTGGCGAACGCGCGTGTAAGATAAAATTTGTTTCAGGCTTTTGCTTTTGAACAGTGACTACTGCAGACGCCAGCACGCGCAATGCGTCTAACTACACTCGCAGCATGCTCCTTGGAGTTTGGTTACTTCAGCAAAAGGTATATTCGGTTCGGAGGTGATGCGTCGTATTTCGCACAAAAAAAGAAGTTTAAACATAAGGCAATAAAAAATAAAATCATCTTTCTCGTATATGTTTGCGAAAACGTATGCAGCATCGCTTAAAAATTACAATTATCCATTACGCCAGATCGATAAATTAAGCGTAAAATATATTATATACGGGGCACGCGGCGCTGGATTTTCGAAAGTCGCCTCCTTGGAACTAATCACTGGCTTCTGATAAATCAGCACACGCCACCAACCGCGCTGACATAAAAAAAAAGAAGAAAAAAAGAAAGATGTTTGTATTCATGCGATAAACATAAATGCATTACGCGAAATATTTTCCTCTTGCTGATAAATGTCTGGACTTTGGTCAAATAATTGTGGCAGTTGTTTTCTGTTAAGTCTGCATTAAAGACTTGAAAACAAATTTTCACCTACGCGTGTTAGTTCTTTAGAAGAAGAAAAAAAGGCAAACAACGAATGTTTGGGCGCCTCCAAACCACTCTCAAAGATTACACCGTCTTCCGAGTCACGTTAGCAGTGACGCGAGGATCCGGTTGGGTTATCCTTCAGAGCCTCTAGGACGCACGGCCTCTGTTGGCGATTCACATGGCGACCTTCAAAGTTAGTCTGCGTGAAATGGAGAGGGGGAGAAAGAAGACCAGGGGAGGGGGAGCAAAGAGTTTGCCTTTCCATAAAGAAGTTCGACTGACGAAGTAGCACAAAGGGGTGAGGCTCAAGGGAGGCATAGTGCTTTTTTTTCTTTTTTTCTCCTCTGTCGATTGGCGCCACAAAAACTGAATATTGGCTTCAAGACCCAGATTGAATTGTGGGGAAGCGTGCTTTTGTCTATCCATGGTTCTCTACGAGGCACGTGGTTATGCCATCTCTCTACAATGCGGGTGGAGACCAAGCATCCACACTAATGACACAGAGCACGGGCAAGGGTACAGAGCGCGAGCTCGTAGCAGTTGATTTCAGTGTGCGAGCGCTGCATTGGCGCCTCCCATGATTTCAGCCCATTGTGAGTAGCATTCGTCTTGCTCCCAGTGTAGTGTTAAAACAAAGTGTAGTTCTGCCTTTCACCGCATGAGCCGTGTCGATCGAATCTCGAGGCGAACAGTACAACTTTGTTAATATGATGTTTTTGACACGTTTACTCATGCTGAAATGCGGCAATATTTATCAAATATAGCGCTAGATTGACATGGGAGATATTCGCAACTTAATACGTTATACCCATTGTGCCTCACGCTTTAGTTTTCATGCCCGTCACCCCGTGGTTGGAAGACGCAAAATATTCCCGTTATTTTATTTTTTTGCTTTGACACGACGAAATCGCAATATTTCAAAAGAATGAGGTGGTTTCTCTATTTCTTTTTGGTAAGAGAAAAAAAAAAAAAAGCTAACCATTTACAACTGCATATTTCTTCGGAGTTCTAATTGTTGCGTCGCCCACTTAACTCACCTACTGCTTTTACAGTGATGGTAGAAAAACAAGTGCTTTGAGATGGCAAACAATGAATTGGCGGAAATAACGGTATTGAGCAGAATCGTATTTGCGGAAGTGGTTGGGCCTTGTGTGTTTTAACACTGCCTTAGTATACTTCACAATCTAAAAACTATCGCCTTATAATATAACTAGGATCCTGCGTTGTTTTTTTTTGTTTTTCTCGAGTGAAATTCGGAGGGTGTTCTTCAGAGTATTGTTTTCGCTGAAAATTCGAGTTTATCGAACTTTATTTCTGTGAGGTTTAATTGATTTTCGATTGAATGTTCATTTTATTTTATAAACTTGGGAGCGTGTTGGTGTTTGGAAAACTACAACAGAAAAAATAGAACACTTAAGACAAAGAACGACGGACACTTTTTTTTTTCAAATTGAAGAAGTGTCCGTCGTCCCAATGACTTAAGCGATGTATTCTTTCTGTCTTCTCTGCCATTTCACTTTTGTTTTCAGTTTCTCAAAACACAAATATAGAAGAAATAATCAAGACACAAATCTGTGCTAAGTTCATCAGGACGCACTTGTCTCAAATGATATTTCTGCGTCTGCATTTGGCACTACTGCCCTTGCCATCGGGAATTCTAACTATCACACGACAAACATCGCAATGATGCGTTGCCTTAACAACTGTCGATACATTGAAAGAAATCCTGGACGCAGTCGTGGGTTGACACTCCCCTCTGTTGAAAGCTATGGGTTCCAGCTTTTGCTGCTATTGAAACGCTCGCTCCTTCAAAAAGCACTGATAGGTAGGTCGAAACTTTATGACTAGATAATGTCATTTGTCGTGACAATGAGGTCCTGAATGAATATTGATGAAAGAAGAGGAAAATTCGCCTTTTTCAATAATTCAAGATAGGAAAGGAAGCAGAGATGATCTTTATCCGTAGGTATCCGAACGCCACCGCAGTCTCATTGAAACCGGAAGGTCGAGCTAGTATTTTGTTTTGATCTATAATTTAGTGATGTTCGTGAAAATTCCCAGCATGGCAGCGCAACCATGTATTGTCCAAATAGATTCCCCGTAGAGTCGCAGTTCAAAACACTCGAACCATATTACAAATACACGCAATTTGTATAAACGCAACAAGATACTTTTTTTTTTCTGCCTGATGCGCGGTCATAAACATACACATGTCTGTTATAGCCACTGACAAGGTAAGAACGGCACGGCATGTCTTACGAAGGCCCGGACTCCAGCACGTGCTCATTGCCTTTCTACGTTCTTTCGCTCCACATGCAGGCTCCAGGCGCAGGAGACGTCGAAGCGTGATTGAAGGTAGAAAGGTCGGGGCGGAGACTGCTCCCTGCCCCTCTCATTCTGTCCGTGGCTAAATATATCAAATGGGCAGTTTCTTCAAGCGCGAGGCGTTAGCTCGTGTCCATTACTTACTGCTTGCGCTGGGCGGGCGGGTGTCGTCTGTGAGAAGCAAACAGACATACGAGTAAAAATCAGTATGAACAGCATTTGCTTTAGTTTTGTTTGTTAATAGATTTATATGAAAATAGAGAATGTGATAGTCTGAGTCATATTGATAAATATTCGCGAGTTGGTCGAATTAAGTTTGGAATGAACCTTATGATGATCATCTTTGGGTTCATCGCGAATATGATCTCTTTATAGCGTCTATTGAGCAGCAGATAAATTTCTTACTTCAATACATTTTTCTTTTAGTAAAGACAGAACTTGAGGTAATTAGAGAGCCTGCCTCACCCTATTATGCATTTATTTACGAGCAATATTTACTCTAGACAATATTTTTTATTGTTTTATGTACATGCAAAATATATTCGAGACAGTTAGGCGCGCTGAATTCACTAGCAACCATGTACACTAGTTCAAGAATTGTTGACACTCTAAAGTTCTGAGCTTTTTTTGTAGGTGATTTAATATGCACGCAATGTGCAGCCAACAATAAAAATGCGTGGTTTAATGAAAGATGCCTACAGCGATACGCACATTGACCTTAAAATCTTTTAAACCTTGATTGATACGTCTGAATGAATAATAAATTGCGACTTTAACGAAACACATTATTTGCGATGGTTCGGCTTTTTCTGGATATACACACTATACGCTGATTTGCGGCGCTTTAAGGGTGAAAGACAGAGCAGCTACAAATACCTGACTCAAACTATAATTGCACACTTTTATGGCTCAATGAGGTCAAGACGTTGTACTTTGTTTGAATCTGGAGCATCCGTAGACCATGGTTTTGCATTATTACTAGAATCATTTCAGCTTGATTTTTGTTGTAGAGCGAAAAATTAGACTTTCCATTACTAGTTCAGCCTCTCTGAATCGTTCTGCACAAATATCACCTTACCAATTGTTGGCTTTCCTGATGTACGGTCAAAAACAGCCGACATGATGGCTAGTATCACTCTTAGCTTTCGTTTATCCCTGGGCATGAATTGAATTTTACTTACTCGGGCGATGTGCGTTCGGCCCAATTTCTTGGGGCATTGCTACGGATACACAAACATACACACAAGGTATTAAAATAATGTCTAAAAATGTGAATGAGTAAAATGTTGCAAACTATGAGCTTTGCCATAAATATCACGATAATCACCTACCTTGGGGTTGTTTATCAACGGGACATTTTGGTCATGTTTATCAACATGAGCAGGAACCACGAACAAATGAGTACATTAAGCTTCGGTTCACAGATGATGCCTGTTTAAGTCTAGATTTTCATCATGTGATATTATATTGAAGACATATAGATGTAGTGCACTGATACAAGCAGACTGGTACGAGAGTTTTAAGCACGATGTGTGTTGCTGCTTTTTTCGGTAGTTCATTTCATACTTCATGTACACTCGCGAGCATCCCACTGAAGTAAGCGGGGCTAAATACAAGGCTTTTGTGAGGCGCGAATAAACCGCCTTATATCGATTAATAAAAGCATTTACCCGATCGTTGAAAATTGCAAAAAATGGCGATTTATTTAGAATGGTTATCTTTTGTCTGTTATCTTTCAATACTAGATTGATAGGGCCAAAATGTGTGCCATCAAAGTTAAAAATGCATATTTGAAGGGGTTGAGTAATGTGGTTTTGAAGGGTAACTGTAATCTTGAAAGCCTAGAAATAGCTACAAAGCTAATCGCTACGAAGCTTTTACTCGAACTTACGCATTTGAGTGGCCA
This sequence comes from Ixodes scapularis, assembly GCF_016920785.2. Lineage (NCBI taxonomy): Eukaryota > Metazoa > Arthropoda > Arachnida > Ixodida > Ixodidae > Ixodes > Ixodes scapularis. The sequence continues at coordinate 244,311,114 of NW_024609835.1, read as the reverse complement.
TGAACTCAACAGGATACAGATATATACACAGGGTGTTTTTTTTTTAAGCTTAACAGAATTTTGAAAAAGAAACCATGAAAGCCAGGTTAATCTGGTCTGCGCAGGTGAGTTATACGGCCAGGGGGACATAGTATACTGGGCTAATCGTAACAATCAGTCAGACAATTGGTTAAAATTGGTTAATTAACTTTTTCATTAATGAAAATAGACATATAGTTCCAATTAGAAACTTTCTCAGCGTCATTGAAAACCGCTAAATGAGAAATTTTCAGAAAGACTTTGAACGCGTGAGAAGCGTAGTATAGTGCACTAAAGTTACCACTCGTGGAGCAGGTACAAGGCTGGGGCTAGATAAGAGACATAAAAATTGCGCGGGCGCCTTACCGCAACCGCTATATTTCGTCTCACCCTGCGATGGATTAAAGGCGAAAGCTACGGACCACCAGATCGAATCACGAGCCACAATTGCCTGGTATTTGGCTTTAATGTACGTGTCGGTGCCCGCGTCTAATGGGGATGGGCGGACAGTGGTTCGAATTGAATAGCACTGAGTGACTCAACAATTTTACGTCGCAAAGAAAGCCACAACATACAGGCTCTTTGCAGTGTCGACGCTACAGAAATGATGCAACACTTTTTGATTCGGAGCATTATTCGTCCACCCCTAATCATTGTTAAGCATGTGATAGTTTAACGTATAACGTGATTGGACCTGGCGGCCTGGGGCTTTGACCTTTAGTCCATCGTAGAATGAGACAAGGTATAGCTTTGTACGTCCTCCACGAGTGCTAACTTTAGTGCACTACTAGGCTTCTCACGCGCTCAAAGTCTTTCTGAAAATTACTGATTTAGTGTTTTCGATGACGCTGAGCAAGTTTCTAATTTGAACTATATGTCTATTTTCATTAATTAAAAAGTTCATTAACGAATTTTAACTAATTAGCCGATTGATCGTTACGATTAGCCTTCTATATTATGTCCCCCTGGCCGTATACCTCACCTGCGCAGACCGCATTAATCTAGCTTTCATGGTTGTTGAAAAAAAATTATGTTAAGCTTAAAAAAAAAACATGTATATAACAGGCTGAAGTTGAGCTAGTTGGTACATAATTTAGGTAAATGGCCAGCTAGAACGATAGGGACAAAACACAGACAGAGAGAAACAGAGACATACACACCGCTGACTATCAACTAAGATTTTATATTTCTTCTTTATCATTTCGACCCAAAGATTCACACCTAAAGTAATGCCAATGAATCATCTTAAATCCTTAAATTACACTACTAAATTAAAGTACTAAATGAAATTAATTAATTAAATTAAATTACCAAATTTGGTCACCAACACCTCCCTGATCCAACCGACATACCACCGCCGACACATATCCCTCTTATTCCCTTTCACGGGGCCGTGCCACACTGCAAAAACTGCTTTTCTTCTCGGCCAAAACACATAAGGTAGGGGTACCGTTTCGTGCCATTGTCTCGGAGAGGAAAACCTGTCAAGCTCATGTGTCAACCTATCTTGCAAAGCACCTGTCCCAGGTGCATTCCGATGACCCGTACAGAATTTTTAACTCAGAAGAGCTTATTGCCTATCTTCAGGAACATGGATTCCAGGCAGTATCTGGATTTTCCATCGACATCCAGGACATGTACTATTCTATTCCCCACACCAGCCTCATGCCAATTCTACGAGAGACCATCGAGGAATACGGCGTAACGCCTTTCCAAACCGCAGCAGGGATTAGCATAGATGCCTTCTTGGAACTGCTCGGGGTATATTTAACGGCGACCGTGATCTCGTATGAAGGTCTAGACTGCGTCCAAAAAAGTCGGTTCTGCTTTGGTTCTAGGGTGGCGCCACATCTATGCGATCTGTTCTTGGCGGCATATGGTAGGCAAATTCAATCCACACTGAACGATGCTCGAGTCAAAGCCATCTTCAGGTTTCGTGGACGACTTCCTGATCCTGTGCAGTACAGACATCAAAAGTGAAGAAAACGGATGCAGGAGCACGGTCATGAAAACTTTCCATGAATGTTGCGCCGACCTGCTCTTCACTCATGAACTACCCGTGGGCAAGTCTATTAAGTTCCTGGACCTCGCACTTGAGTTTAAGGATGGACATGCGTGCTGGAGGTACGAACCTCGTTCAAGTAAAGGTTTTCTTCCATTTGCATCCTGCCATTCGAAAACCATAAAACGGAGTGTTGCCAACACGGCACTCGTATCAGCGCTACGCAAGTCATGCAACCTTCAAGCTGACGCCAGCTTTCAGAAGCAGATGGCCCGGCTTCGTGACTCTGGGTACCCAGGTGTGCTCCTTGGAGCTGTATGTGAGACAATATGCAGAAAATTCTCAAGAGGATCACCAAGTACCGAGCGAGATAGACAGACTTCACGAGAGAACTTCGCAGTAGTCCCCTACATCCACGGTGTCACCCACCGGCTTAAAAAGATCGCTGCACGACAAAATGTCAGGGTGGTGTGCTCGGCACCGACCAGAGGGAACTCTATGTGCCGCAGAGTTAATCGGGCCAAGAACCGCCAGCCAACCTGCAACACCGCGCACAGGACTAAGTACGCCATGTGCCAGACTGGTGTAGTGTACAAGATTCCAATGTCATGTGGGAGCTGCTACATTGGGAAGACGGGACGCTGCGTAAATGACAGTCAGGGAGCACGCGCGGGGTCGGTGCAGGGCACGGGAGCTGGGCACCTTGCAGCCCATTGCCGCACGTGTGGGTGCACGCCCAGTTTTAGCAGCGTCTCCATTATTAACAGACACAGAAATGCCTGCGCGCGAGATTCTCGAGGCCCTGGCCATTGAGCAAACGGCCGATGACTGCGTAAGCATGCCCTCCATCACGGTTAGCAAGAAAGAAAAACAGTTTTTGCAGTGTGGCACGGCCCCGTGAAAGGGAATAAGAGGGATATGTTTCGGCGGTGGTATGTCGGTTGGATCAGGGAGGTGTTAGTGACCAAATTTAGTAATTTAATTTAATTATTTAATTTCATTTGGTACTTTAATTTAGTAGTGTAGTTTAAGAATCTAAGATGATTTATTGGCTTTACTTTAGGTGGGAATCTTTGGGTCGAAGTGATGAAGAAGAAATATAAAGTCTTAGTTGATAGTCAGCGGTATGTCTCTGTTTCTCTCTGTCTGTGTTTTGTCCCTATAGTTCTAGCTGACCGTTTATCTAAAGCATGTATATATATATAGTATTTCTTCCACTGGGAATGCATAAAAAAGGCATCTAAAGTAAGCATATGCCTCCTTGACAATAACGTACCCTGCAAGGTGGACGAAAAACATAAAGGATAAAATGAAAGCGCAAAAAATAATTACCTAATATCTACTGACTTCCTTTGGGCATATGAACTGGCACATTTGAACATGAAGTTTGTTCCCGATTGTCAAAATACGTTGCAGCTGTTGTTGATTTTAGATTATTTATTTTTTGGTTCGTTCCCGTTATAGCGTCCATTCAGCAGGTTAATTGTTTTGCTTCACTATATTTTTCTTCTAGTAAAGACACAACTTGAAGTGACGGGAGAGCCTGCCTCACCCTATTATGCGGTTATTGACGAGCAATATTTGCTCTATAAAAGTTGCTTTATTATTAGATGTACATTCACAATATATTCGAGAGTTAAGCCCGTTGAGTTCATTACCAACCGTGCACACTAGTTCACAAATTTCGGGTGCGTATTTTCGGCACCGATTTGAAGTCCAGGGGGCGCGGCCAGCGACGTCACGGACGTCCAGATACTATTTGGTGTTCTTTGATGTAAACACGTTTTATTTTGGATGCCGCCGACTGCATTTTGAAACGTCGGTCGGTCGGCGAGTGTGTGCGCGTGGTCGGGTGCTCGGCGGCTGGGCGGTGTACTCGCTGGTCTGTGTCGACCTGCCGCCTGTGCTCGTCGCGTATCCTGAAACAGTGTTTTCCCATTTGGTTCGCCCGGTGCCGTCGGTCACTCCTGTTGCAAAGGAAGATTCGTAGTGACTACAGTACCGTCCCACGGCACTTTTGCAGAGCGTTCAAGTGCCGTCCGACGATACTCCGCCGACAGTACTACGCGTTAGGTGCCGTCCGAAAGTCTCGTATAAAACGAACTGTCAAAACGTGATTTTCGAAGCTGTAGCGTAGCTTAGCGGTTAAAATGTCTGCCTCATACGCAGCGGTCGTGGGTTTGATCCGTTGTAGAGGCTTACTTTTTTTTCCCCAACACTTTGCTTTGTTGGGGCATTTGGCGATATTTACGACATTTCTTTTTTACGACTAGCACTGAAAAAAAAAATGAACGCTGTCGACGACAGTGCTAAAAGCGCGAGCTAATTGCTTTGGATCGCGCGGCACGAGCGCTTCTGCAACGGGCGCAGTCATGCCAGTCAAGGCTACTCGCTTGGCGCTTGCAGGGCCTTCGCAGCTATTCTATGCAAAGGTGATAATCCGTTGTGTTGCACGCAAGTACAGCCCCAGAAAAATACGTACAAAATTACTGCGGCTGGGCTCTGTCGCCTCCGGTACAAGTAATCTTCATTTGCAATAGGAGTGACGGACGGCACCGTGCGAAGTTTGAAAATGGAGAACGCTTATTTTGATGTTCCTGAGAACGCGACACGAAAAGGCGGCAACGTTGACAACACGCACAAGCGCGGACAGCGCCGAGCCGCCGAGCACCCGACCACACACCCGCCGAGCGGCCGACATTTCAAAATGAAGTCAGCGGCATCCAAAATAAAACGTGTTGGTGACGTCAAAATAAAAGCTGTTATTTTGACGTCCGAGACGTCATTGGCCACGCCCCCTGGACTCCAAATGGGTGCGGGAAATACGCAGCCAAGGGTTGCGGACCCTCTAAACGTGTATGCTTTTTTCTGTAGGTGATTTAATATGCAATGTGCACCCGACAATGAAAATGTGCGGTTTAATGAAAGATGCCTACTGCGATGCGTACAAAACACGCGATTCATTAGCAATATTAGCAATATATAAATGCGTATTAAGATAGGAAGTGGTGAAGATTAACCCCAAGTGTTTTAAACCTTGACTGATATGCTTGAATGAATAATTAATTTTGACTTTTTCATATAACACATTATTTGCCATGGTTCGATTTCTTTTTTTTTTTAGATTTACTACTGCGCTGGGGCTTGTGAAGCTTTAAGGGTGAAAGACAGCAGCTGCAAAGCTCCGAGTCGAACTATACTTGCACACTTTTCGGCAAAATGAAGTCAACACGTCGTACTGTGATTGAATCTGGGTCATCCGCAAACCAGGGTTTTGCATTATTACTATAAACGTTTTAGTGTGATTTCTATCGTAGAGCGAAAAATTAGACTTTCGATGACTACATCAGCCTTTCTGAATCGTTCTGCACAAATATCACCTTTCCTATTGTTGGCTTTCCTGACGTACGGTCAAAACAGCCGACAAGGTGGCTAGTATCACTCTTAGCTTTCGTTCATCGCTGAGCAAGAATTGAATTTTACTTACGATAGGGCTGAGGGGTTGCGGTGGGTCCTATAAATACACAAACATACACACACAAGGTTTTTAACTAATTTGTAAAAAAATGTTATTGAGTGCAATGTTGCTAACTATTGGCTTTGCCGTAAATATCAGAATAATCACCTAATTTGGGGTTGTTTGTCAACAAGACAATCTGGTCATGTTTGTGAACATGACCAGAAACCGTGAAAAAATTAATACATTCAGCTTCGGTTTACAGATGAGGCCTGTTTTAAGCTAGTTATTGATCACTTGATATAATATTGAAGACATATGAATGTAGTACACTGATCCAAGCAGACTGGTTTGTTAGGTTTACACGCAAGCTGTGTTTCTGCTTTTTTCGGTAGTTAATTTCACACTTTATGTACACTCGCGAGTATACCACTGAAGTAAATGTGGTTATATACAAGGTTTTTTTAAGGCCCGAATAAAACACGTTATATCGATTTATAAGAACATTCACCCCATCGTTGAAATCAGCAAAAAATAGCGTATTTTTGGAGTGGCTAACTTTATCTGATATCTTTCTATACTAGAATTGTTTCTATACTAAATTGTGGCCCTATAGGGCCATAATTTATGTCATCAAAGTTAAAAAATACATATTTGAAAGGATTTAGTAATGTGGCTTTTGAAGGGTAACTATAATCATGAAAGGTTACAAATAGTTAAAACGCTGATAGATTAAAAGCTACTATTCAAACTTCCGCATTTGCGTGGCCATGAATCCAACAGGATACAGATATATAGAGTATTTCTTCTACTCAGCATGCTCAACAAAAGGCATCTAAAGGAACCAAATGCTTTCTTAAGAATAACGTCCTCTGCCTAGGTGGAGGCCAGGCGCAGGCACGTAGCCAGGATTTTGTTTCGGGGGGGGGGGGGGGGGGGGGGGGGAGGGGGAGGGTGGAGGAGGAGGCCCGTTTACGACCAAATGCTGTATGAGGGGAAGGGGGGGAGCGGAGGTCCCAGCAAAATGGAAGATTTCGGGGGGGGGGGGGGCGCCGGGCCCCATGCCCCCCCATGGCTACGTGCGTGAGCAGTCGTAAAGGACGAAAGGATAACGCACAAAATAATTACCCAAAATATACTGATTACCTTTGCGCATATGAACTGGCATATCTGAACTTGAAGTTTGCTGCCAGTTGTCAAAATACATTACAGCGGTTGTTGAAACGAGATTACTTAATTACCAACATTGCTTTCTGGTGGAACTTGCGCCGCTTTTCTGCTGCATTTAATTTCGGGATCACATCTCCTCACGGCTTAAGTTTGTCAAAGAATAGTGCGGAGCAGTAGTTAGTTGTGGCATATTTTGAAGATGGGCAACACATCTGTTTACTGGAATGCATCAGCTATAGTGAACATTTAGGAAGTTACTTAGTGAAGTCTAGTTGATTCATTTTCTAATTACCTTTTTACATTGGTAGCCAGAATTTCGCCGCGGTCAGTAACACTATCCCGAAGAAATAACAAATTATTTCAAGCGCGCTTTAAAAAAAAAAAATCCTCGTCGCTGGTGAGGCATCTATTATATTCTTGGATCTGGCGCACGCGCAGGCGGGGCATTTTCGTATTACACAAAGCTCAAAATGGTTCTGCTCGATTTAAAGTGTTGATCGAAACATTATATGCTCGATTACAACACTGTTTAAATCTCGAAGGTCGTGTTCGCCTTAACCTTCATCACTATCCACAACAAAGAAAAACAGTATTTGCGGTGTGCCACGCCCAGATAACAAGTAGGAAGAACGGGTAACGGTAAATCATATTTTTATTGTGTAAATAATATTTAAAACTAATTGTTAATTTATATGGTATGGACAGTTTGTAAAAATATACGATTGCACATGCGAAGAACAAGAGCACATGTGTAAAGTTGTTAGTCAGTTAGTACCTATTGTCCTGTCCTTTCTACGTCTATTTCCCGAAGTTAAAACTGGCGCATCACTAATCCTTCACCCTTTCGGTATGTGGTTGAAAATCCTAATCTTCACAATTCGGAGTAGTGGACACACACAAAAAAAAAAACTCCGAATCTGAAAGCATAATAACATCAACCTCTTTAAACATGGCGTCACAATTTGCTGCTTTGCCTGGTGCTTGGTCACGAATCTCCGGCGTGACGGCTAATGTTAGATATACGTTTTTACTTGATGTTACAAGTTTTCTTGTTCAACATAACTCACCTGCGGGACCTTCTTCGGGAGGGCAAGGTTCTCCTGTGGGAATAATCACACAAACATACGAGTGTCAAGCGGAGCCCTATCCATAACCAACAGCCAGGTGGGGTTTGATTATTGTTTAATTCTGTTTAATATCTGTACTGTTTTCCCACAAAATATTATTGTTTATGAAATTCTACTGCCACCTATGTCATGTTGAAGCAAAGAAATGAGCTGCAGAATTTCGTTTTGCGTACTCCTTTAAAGGACTGCCATGGGGGCATATGGCTGGTCCGCTTCAAAAAAACACTACATCTCTCTCTTAAAAATAAGAAAAAATAAATAAGCGCCCGCGGGCGCCTTTCTCATTCCTCTTGCTCTTGAATCCGCTACTGTACTGGTGTCTTCGAATTGCATCGAAAAGGTTTCAGTCCCATTTACAGTGGTCATGGAACATTTAGGCGCTTCATTACAAACAGCTTCTGTGGGAGCCGTAGGTCATGTTAGTGTTCTGTTCTTTCACAATTTCGGTATGTTATTCAAGAATTCCATTCTTCTAGTGCCACGTAGTCCCCCAAGATCCCCGAACACTGAAATCCAACACCGTCAATCTGCTTAAACGTGGTGTAGAAATTCGTGCCTTGCCTGATGGTTATTGGTCAAGAAGAGCCAACGCGGCGGCTAATTTTACATATAACGTTTTGGTTAACGTTATGCATTTTTTGCTGAACATAACTTACCGGGCGGAGTCGAGCAGAGCGGAGGTTTTCCTGCGGGAAACGAAACACACACACACACACACACACACACACACACACACACACACACACACACACACACACACACACACACACACACACACACACACACACACACACACACACACACACACACACACACACACACACACACACACACACACACACACACACACACACACACACACACACACACACACACACACACACACACACACACACACACACACACACACACACACACACACACACACACACACACACACACACACACACACACACACACACACACACACACACACACACACACACACACACACACACACACACACACACACACACACACACTATAAAATAAATATCAAACAGCGTATTTTTATACTTGATTTATGAAACAGAAAATATGATAATTGCGGGTAATATTGTTAAATATTGGGGAATTGGACGCGTATTGTTTTACAACTTACCTTGTGATCTACCATCTTGTGAATGCTCGGTTATCGAGCAACCACAAGTCATGAAAAGGTCACGCGAGCGAAACTATCACGACTTCCCCATGTCGTGAATTAAAACTGTGGAGTACATTATTAGTCCCGAAATATTTAAATAAGTGTATAACCTGCAGTGACAGGGAACCATGATAGCGTAAATTCGTTCAGCGTGCGTCCACGCGATTCTTGCTGCATGCAAGTTTTTTTATTCTTTGATATAAATTACTGACTTCTTAAAGCAGCGGGAACACCTAATTCATTAATACGTGCACAGTAATAAAATAATGAACACTCGCTCTTTGTTAGTGCTGTCATTTCTGTGTGGTTTAATATTTAATGTGTGAACCACGATTACACAAATGAAATATTCTGATTAATGCAAACTACCTTGTGGTATGCTTAAGAAGCAAAATATAAATAACGAAATATATAGCACTAATGAAAAGCTTGGAATTCTGAAGAGCGGTTAGTTTAAACCTTAAGCCTCCTAACACTTCATTGGCATGTTTGAAACCAATAATGTGATCGGTGTTCAAAGAAAACGTACATTTTTTTAAGATATAATCTACTCTACCTCGCATTGTTTTAAGGTAACTATAACAATAAAAGACTGTGGAGTTACTAAGCTCTGACCTAAGCATATTACAACGTTTTGATAGATTAAGGAATTTAACATGTCATGCTGTGCTGGATCTAGAGCATCCACAGTCTGTGAATTTAACATTGCGCATCAAAATGATTCCGACAGGTGCTCACTTTTGACCAAAGATTTTGACGTTGATGACTAACACAGCCTCTTTGATTCTCGAAAGATTTGACACGTTTCTTGCTTTGACAGAATCTTTTCCGACGTTATTGGAGGGTCACCAGCTGTCTGTATCGCTCTAGTGACCGAGACCTTTGAACCTGACGGCAGATTAACGTCTCTGAGCAATACCATGATGTCACATATTTTTGGCTTTGCTGATATACTGCGCGAAGAGCCCACACGGCGGTTAGTATTAAATACAAGATTTTTTTTGGTAGACATTTCATATTTGTAAGATTAAATAAGTTTTTCTCTTTAAGCAGACTGTGCAAAAGCAAAGTGCAGCGATCTAAGGCTAGTCGCATTTGATTTGGCGAAATAAGTCTTACTTTATTGTCTCTTCAATATCTAATAAAGTCCCCTTATGAAAAAACAACAAAAAACACAGAAGCCCAATGTGAAAGCGTAAAATCAAGGAGGTTAATTTCGAGCAAAACAAGTTGTTAAGGTACTGAGAAACAAAGTACCTGTGCTTACCCCACGTTTCTCTCATAGGGAACATTACTCCAGCGAGGATGCAAATGGCTATGAGAGTTGCCTTCATCTTGAACGGTAGATGTCGACTATGCGGATACAAAGTTTGGTACGGGTTTATGTAGTGCTCCGTCAACAATAGGATTGTTCGTTCTTATCATTTTTTGCGAGCATAGTGCGAAGCCAGACGAATCTGTACCACGCGATTGCGATGACGCATACGGGCACTGTTTTCTGCATGTGTTTGGTATTGTATTCTCTGTGAGATCAGTCCTGGCTCGAAAGTTCTGGCCGCACGACCGATGCGACGATGTAAAGGGGGGGGGGGGGGGGGGGGGAAGGGGGCCGAGGCGCGCTTGTCTGTCTCGATGTTGCGGAGGCTTGCGGAACCATCTCGGCCGTTGATTCGTCTCGGTGTGCGTGTCCCAGTTACGCGACGGGCCGCCGTGGCTTCCCCGAGAGAGGTTGGTGAAGCCGAGGTAGGACACGTCAGACTTCGTTGAGGTTATGACATCGACTGGCTGCCACCACGGGCGCCGCTCTTCTCATTTCTTTTAATCGTCACTTCTTTTAATTCATCATCAACATCACCATACAACATCTGGTAAAACAAAAAGACAAATAAACTACTTTTAACTTAAGTTATGCTGTTGGCAAATGTTTCTACGTGGGTCATTGTAAGGACTCTTTGAGGTGAACCAAGAATACTTTGATCTTTCGCTTTGTCTCTGCTGGTGAATGTGGTCTCGTCGACATAAATGTCGAAGCGCTTTAAGGCAAATGCAATAGCCAAGCACTCTTGTTCGCAGGTGCTGTAGTTCACCTCTGCAGGCACGAGCGAGCGGCTAGCGAAAGCCACGGGTCGATGCACACCTTCGTGCTCTTGGAGCAGGACCGCTCCCAAGCCCAGTTTGCTCGCGTCCGTTTGGATCACGAAAAGCTTGTTCAAGTCGGCAAGCTTTAGTTCCGCGGTGTCCGCGAGTGCTTTCGAATTGCAGCGGAAAGCTGCCTCCTGCTCGGGACTCCAACTCCAGCTCACGGCTTTTCTGAGTACCCGCGTTATTGGCGCTTGGAGGAAGGCGCCGTTCGGGATGAATTGGCGATAAAAATTCACCATTCCCAAATAGCGACGGAGTAAACTTACGTCCGTCGGTGAGGGAAACTCCCGGATAGCTTCTAGCTTCTCGGCGTTTGGCGCAATGCGCCCGCAATCGAGTGTGAAGCCGAGCAAGTTGATGCGAGTTTCGGCTATTTGAGCCTTTCCCGGGTTCAGCGTGATTCCAGCGGCTTTTAGCCGGTCGAACACATCTTTCAGGTCTCTGAGATGATCTTCAAAGGTGTTAGAATAGACGACAATGTCGTCGAGATAGGCCATTGCATCTTTCCATTTGGCTTCTCCCAGTATGCGGTCGATCAACCGCTGGAACGTCATGGGCGCTCCGCACAGACCGAAGGGCATTCTTGTGAATTCGAAAAGCCCGCGGTGACAAACAAAGGCGGTTTTCGCCTCATCACCCCTCTCCATTTGAACTTGGAGGTAGCCTCGGCTGGCGTTTAAGGTTGTAAAATACCGTGCGCTGCCGAGGTTGGACAGGATCGAGTCAAGGCTCGGTAGCGGATATGCGTCTTTTTGCGTGACGTCATTTAGACGGCGATAGTCGATGCACAGCCGTGAAGCGCCGTCCTTCTTTGGGACCAACACGACGGGGAATCCCCAGGGACTGTTTGACCGCCGGACAACTCCGGTGTCGATCATTTCGTCAAGGGCAACGTCAAGGGCGTTTCGTTGAGCCTAACTAACGGGCCGTGCGTTTTGCCTCCGAGGGAGGGCATCGCCCGTGTCGATCCGGTGTCGCACTACATTGGTGCACCCGGGTGAACATTTTGTCACACTGTCGTAACAATGCCGACAGACGGGCTTTTTCTTGCCCTGACACGCTGCATGACTCAGTCAGCAGGGGGTGCGTTATCTCCGAGGCTAATGGTGAATTCCGCTCGCAGATCTCGAGTGCTCCAAAAGCGCTCCATTTGGAGCGCGCATATTCCGCTCGCAGATCTGGCTCAAGTTGGTCATCTTCCGCTCGTAGATCTCTGGCAGCGCCCGCTCCACGGAGCGCTCCAAACTCCGCCGAACTTGCTCTGCGGGGTTTCACGGATCTCTCCGGAAGCTGACAGAGCGGCCCACGTGACTTCCGTCTAAATCGGCGGTGCGCCTGCGCGGCGAGGTTGGAGAGATCGGCGGGCCGGTTGGGTCGTGGAGTCGGATCTGTTCGGGTGCGTCGGTTGTTTACTCTGGATTGTGACGGCTCGAACGCTTCTACCTCGCGTAGATCAGGGATAAAAAGTCGGGAATGTGGAGCGTGGCAAATCGTAAGCGCTGACGTCTGTGATCGTGAGAGGAAGAACGAGAAAAAGAACAACAAAAAAGCCGGAGGCAGACGCAAGGTTAGGCCTATTCATTCTGCAGCCAGTGATTGTTTACCTTTTTACGCTGCATTCCGTCTGCGTTTTACCGTGAAATAAAGCAAGAAGTGGTTAGGCAACGACCGCGCAAGTGATGGTTTGTTACATCTGTGTTTATTGAAGTCGTGCTACAAATCTGAACTCCACGCTGGCAATCCCTGTCCGTGCCCCGCCGCTTCGAGGCGGCCGAAAGGTATGTGACGGTGCCGAACGCGGACGTCTTCGTTATTTGTGACATGGGTGCCGCGGTACGTATAATTTCGCCCGGCCTGTGTCGCGTGTTACTTCTGCAGCTAAGCAGTGACAGTCATCACTGGTCGTTGGAAAGATCAGCCGGCTGAGGCGTTGGTGGGCTGGTCAAGTTCAAGCAGCGGCCATTTTGTACGGCGGAGGGAGAAGGGGTGGAAGGGGTGTGGGGGAGGTCGCTCCAAAAATGCAAGTTTATCTTCCCCTCGTCGATTCGGAGCGGGTCCCACGGAGCGGAATTTTGCCTCCCTCGCGGATTTTGGAAAGCGCTCCAGATCTACGAGTAAAATTCACCATAAGGCGCTCGTTTGCAACCGCGTCGGAGAAGGTTGACCTTGGGAGGTTGTTGCCTCGTCTAGGCTGCCTGCTGCCTGCCCCATTAAAGGGAAGCTACGGAGCTTCTTGAAAAAAAAAAAAAAGAGTTAGAAGTGAATTCTAGTGTATTTTTACCCCGTGAACCGGAGTACCCAAACCATTCGCTGCGCAAGTATTGTTAAACGCGAGAAAAACGCGAAACACAGTCGCTGTACGTGACGTCATCGACGGATCTTTTTGCTGCCCAAGGCTAGGGAGGCGGGGCTTCAGTCCCATTTTGAAATTGCTCGTATGGCTCTTCGGCACGTTGCAATGAACTATAATTGTGATATCCGTTATTCTAAAGGCCAAATGAACGCAATTCAAGCGTTTTTTTTTTCAAATGCAGAAGTGCCCCATCTTCCCTTTAACCAGCGGTTTTTCTGAGGTTGGGGGTTCGCAGAAAGGTTTCAGAGGAGCGAAAGTGCCCTCTCGGTAGCCACCGCTACTCACGTCGATCACGATCCCTGTATTTGCGAGAAAATCTCTGCCCATTATGATCGGGACGGAAAGACTGGGGAGATAAAGGAAGCGTTGCCGTCTTGCTCGATTCTCCCATCTCGCAACCAACCGGACAGTACCGCTTGAATGTGCGAGCCGCACGCGAGTCGAAAGGTCGTGTTTCCCTCCCTCATTCGGACAGAGTTTTGCCGGAGGTGGGTCAACACTTCGTCGCCGAAAAGCGATGCCCTTGCGCCCGTGTCGAGCAGCGCCTTGGACGTCCGACCAACGATCGTCAACGCTATGAATGGCGTTGGCGTGCCCGTCGGAAAGCCTATTTTGTAGGCGGACGGCAAAAGAGTATCTTGCTCCGTGCCATTTTGAGCCACCGGGTTGGTTAACGGCGGCTTTGCTCGTTCCCCGACTGTTGGAAACCGGGGTTCTGCCGTTCTGGGCATTGTCGAACCAGGTGGTCGGCGCTGTTGCAGCGAAAGCAGCGTGGTTGCGCAACCCTTCTCGAGTCGCGTCGCACGTTCTGCTGCGCGCCGGGCCTTTCGTCCTGTGCATATGGACGTATTGGCCGCGTTTGCTCCCGGGCCGTCGGTAACTCTTGTCTGCTCCGATCTCGCCTTAGCCACTGCGGCGCGGTTTTTGCTGTTCGCCTCTCGTAAGAGTATGGGTCGAGCGCACGATCTGAGATGTCGTACGTGTTTCGGCCCGGTCCGTCGGCGTAGTGGGCGGCTTCGTGCCTCCTGTTTCGGGGCGCCGTCTCCCCATTCCATGCGCAGCGCGGCTCAAGTGCCAATGACGCAGGCGGCGGAGGTCGGTACGCTCGGGCGGTTAGAATGACTTCCTGGATCCGCCGAGCTTCCGAGGCTAGTTCGTTCAAGTCGCGGAAGCGACTGCCTTGGAGGTACGCCGCAAACGTCGGGTGCGCCTGTGGAATGAAGCGCTCTACCCGCTCTGCATGGGGCGCGGAGGGTTCTGCTAGCTCAAAGAGCTCTTGCATCGCCCTTACGAACTCCAACAGAGACTCGTCTGGGTGTTGGGTCCGTTGCTCGAGCTTTCTCGTCATCCTGCGCTCGTAGTCAGCGGGGAGGAATTCCTGGTGAAAAGCCTTTCGGAACTGCTCGATAGTCAGCAGCTGGTTTCCAGTTAGACGGGACCATCGCGCTGCTTGGTCCACCAACGAGATTGACAGAATGCGTTCCAGTATCTCGTTGTCCGACATTCCCATGGCCTGTTGATAACTTTTCAGGTCCTCGAGGAAGTCCGTGGCGCTCACTCAGTCTCCGTATTCTCGGTATATCGGGATAGGGATTCTGACCGGTAGCCGCGTGGGCGGCGGGGGCCTCGTCGCTGCTTGCAACGCTCCCGTCAAACTCTCGATAACTCGTGCTGCGTTATCTAGCACTGGCTGGTACGAGTTTAGCGCATTTCCTCTTTGATGAGATACGCTTTCGGCTGGCGAGCTGTACACTGGCTGTGGGCCGCCGCGTGCCGCCGTGTGTCCCGTTGCGCAAAAAGCTGCTGAGCTGGGCCCTTGCTCACAGACGGCGGCAGTGTTTTCCGTTTGTGAGGAAGCTGCAGGCCAGTCTGGAGTCAGGAGATCATCGCAGTACGAGGCTGTATTTGCCGGTTGTAGCGTCGCCGCGCTTTGTGCGAGCGCGGGGTTGATCTCGACAAGCGCAGGTGTGTTTCGCTCAGCAGAGTGGGCTGGCGTGTCGCGGAGGGGGATGCCTCGGGCGTTGCATTGTGTCCGTGCGTGGCTGACGTGGCCACTAAGCCGTTGGGTGGCGTCGGGTTTTGGGCGTTTGCCTCTCCCTCCGTCCACGAAGTCCAAGGCCGAAAATTGGCCTGGTGCGCTGTCATTGCGAACGTGCTGCTTTGTTTGCAGACGCCGGACGGGCCGCACGTTGGGGCGCCAGATGTGGAATTCTAGTTTACCCCAAAGTCCTCGGTGAGGCAAATACCCACTCCGTAACTCGTCGGTTGCAAAAGGTGGGTTTCGACTTACCTTGCTGATCGCTGTGAGGCAACATCCACTCCGAAGTCCGCTGCTATGGCGGCTACGGCCGGGTCCGTCCCTTGACTGCCGCTAGGCTCCGGTGGAGAAGAGACCAGACCAAACACAGGGCTACCGTAGAAACGTGTTTACTGGGCTTACGGCACACGCTTTGCGCCCGTAGGAGGAACAAAAGAGAAATGAGGTTGGCGCAGCCTTAATTGGCAGGATCACCAGGAGAAGGGTCCGCGCTGCCGTAACTGGCAGGATCACGGAAAGGGGTGAGCAGTAAAATAACGATGAATGATCCTTCGAGCGTAGCCCCCCCTAAGCAAGAGCCCCGGCCACAGGTGGGTGGCCGGCTTATGTAGCCTGCGGGAAATAGACGCGCCCGGGGAGGCCGGTAGAAGGTCACTCGAAAACGGGACGCGTCCATAATCACTCCCAAGGGTGTGCCGATGGCGCGTTCACCCAAAATGAGCAAGGAAGAACCGGCCCCTTCGGGGAATCCGGCCTCGTGGTTCCTTGTATCCGGGAGGACGACGCCATTGGTGACGACGACTCCCACGGCCTGCTTGAAGCTAGGCCTAGATAGGGATAGAGGGAACCCTATGGTTCCCACAATATATATATATATTTTTTTTTTGGATAGCATTTATGTGGTATTCATGGTTTAATAACAAGTTAAATAAAAGTGTTCTCAAACAAATGTGTTCTTCGCCACGATCCGATTCAAAACGCGGTTTGATCTCGGCGCCAGCTCGCAGTGTCAACAGCGGTATCTATTTGCGTGCACAAAGCTTTTGTATCATATTCTAAATATCTCGCTAATTAGTTGTTTACTAATGTATAACGTAAAACCGCTTGATAGGTAGGCTGAGAATGTAGGCAGTAGTGAACTCACGGTCAGAATTAATTCGTTCGATATTAGGAGGCAGAAAGGGAAGTACCAACGTTGTACAACAATTTGACAGCGGATATGCCAATTGTGAAAATAAGAAGATGAATTTCCCAATATGTAAAACGTGAAAATATTGCGTCCTTAAACAAATTATTTGTATAAGCTTTTTCACTTAGGAACGCATAAGCTAGAAGGAGCGAACATATTGCAATGGTTTCTTTTATCTTGAAGCTAGATGTCGACAATTTTGTTAGAAATTTTGGGATTGTTTGAGCAGTAGACTGGTTAAGTAGGTAATGTTTTGGTTGTTTTATTTCATTTTATCCTGTAACCAATTCTGATAATCACAGAACTTGCTGCACAAGTTTGCCTGAAGAGTGAATGTTGCTTAAGGTTATCCTGCTGTCTCGGCAGTATTGTGGATTATTCGGTTTTCCCCTTTTCGGCGAAAATAATACTTTTTTTGTTCACTTTCAGGTGCAGTGTCAACGATCATTGTTGCGTTGGACCTTGCGGCGATTGCTCATGCTTTAGTCGACGGACGTCGCCCTTTTGTTATGTATATTTTTATGCATTTTTAATAAAGTTTGAATAAGCATAGAAGAAATTGTGAATGGAAAGAAAAAGTGATTTCAGCCAGTGTCTAGTCCCTTGACAAGTAAAATCTGCCGTGTTTTTCTGGAAAAATGGGTGTTCTCACTTGAATGCGAACCGCAGGTGCTCGAGATTTTACGTTACGTAGATTCGCTAGGCTCAGTTTCACTTTGCTTTACGTTTGTGTTAAAATATCCTTTATGGAAGACAGCCAGCACAGCGATTTTAAACTTTCTCTCAATAGCTAGGACTAAAGTCACACAACCCTGGGATATAGAGCGCCGTTGCCTTCCTTTGCAGATATTCCGAAAAAAAAAAAAAAAGCTAACAAGCTAACATACAGAAGACAAGATCCCGCAAGGTCATTGGTTAATCGTTCTCAGTTGACATGACAGTCGCCACTTGGGCCCATTCAAACCTTCGAAGCTTCGAAAGGCTCGTTCTGAACCAGGCCAAGATCGATATGCAGCCACATTATAAGGAAACTGTTTTTCGCCAAGATAATCGTCTTTGGCACTCTCTGTGCAAAAACACGCATCAATCGTGGTCATCTGCACAGATATCTCACAATGATATTGCTCCTCTTACGTATTTCAAGACAAAATAACGTTTTTCAATGCGTCCAAGCACCGACGTCGCATGTGGTGGCGGTACGAAGATGTGCGCTTTTTCGCCGGTGTGTGACAGAAAAATCTCGGCATACAAGAAACGTCTGTATAAAACTACCCGTCAGCAGCGAATTTAGAACGGCTCACAAAAATACAGAGGTTAAGGAGAAAGGGCACATACCATGAACCGAGATGGCGACCATACAGGGGAGCTTGGCACTTCTTTCCAAGGCTCAAGTGACTTTAGCTTCGACAGCTGAACGCAACGCACGCACACACACGGGCGTTTGTGCACACACATGCATGCTCAATCGTGCACACACACAAGCTAAAAGACGCACGCTCGCGCACGCACCTACACGTACGAAGATGTCAGATTTGGCCCTGGTATATTTTATATATGGCCATATATGATAATATAAGGGATCAATTATGGCCATATACCGCTATATGTGGGTGCAAATACGGCCAAATACCGCCATATAAGTGGGCAAATACTGCCATATATGGCCATATAAGTGCGTAAATATGGTCATACATCGCCATATACGCGTGTAAATACAGCCATATATCGCTTTATAAAAGTTCAATACTGGCATATGCGATATATATGGGTAAAAATATATCCCCTCCACATGATATATGGGCCAGTTTTGGTCGTGCACGTTGTACTTTGATTGAATCTGTGTCATCTGCAGACCATGGTTTCGCATTATTACTATAAACGTTGTAACATGATTTCTATTGTAGATTGAAAAATTAGACATTCGATTACTACATCCGCCTTTCTGAATGGTTCTGCACAAATATCCCCTCACAAAGTGTTGGCTTTCCTGATTTACGGTCAAAAACAGCCGACATGGTGGCTAGTATCACTCTTGGCTTTCATTCATCGCTGGGCAATAATTGAATTCTACTTACGGTAGGGCCAAGAGGTTGCGGCGTGTTGTTTATTGTTTATTCTTTCGATTCTTATCACCGGTATCTTGTTCTTCAGGTCATTCAGCCTGTTTCTTTGAATATCTGGTGCATAAAAACAAGGGCTGGACGTTGATTAAATGTTTAGCCCCATTGACCGCCACCTCTAATTGAATAATTATTCGATTAATCGGTTTCCTTCATTACCATGCATAATAGTTGAAAAAATAATAATTAAAATGTTCTGCCTTTTTTGAATACGTGTTAAATGACACAATATTCAATTTCGGATTTTAAATCAACCATGATGTGTAGTTAGTAACAGTCAAAAGATATCCACACTCTCAAATTATTACTTCTGCCGCAGAGGCAAAGGGGTTCGTTGATATTCTCCAGAAATAGAGAACTTCTTTGTAGTTACCCGCGCGGCGTTGGAAGCGGCTGTGACATGATCTTGTTCCCTTGTTTTTAGTAACAAATGTCACATCCACAGTTTAATTTAGATCAAATTTTCATTTGAAGTTACTGCTGTACTCGTCCGCGCCTTCGTTGTGAAAGCGCTAAGCGTTTACTTTTAGAGCGCAGCTCTTAGGCAGCCGTGTTCGGGTTGAGCGGCGTCCGCGCTGCAGCGTATAAGCGCGTTGCATTCTGGGACGTGTATCCGCGAAAATTAGCGGGGGAATTTTCCCGCTAAATTTAGTGGCAACATTTCCCCTCTAAATTTAGCATGAAAACTGGCGTCACGGGTCCTCAACAGCATTTTAGTTTCAGCGCTAAATTTAGCGGGGAAAATGACCTCACGGCTTTGTGTCACGTCGTCCATGAACAGATTCAGCGGCTGAAGGAGAGGAGGAGGGCAGCACGGGAAGGGAAGAGGAGAAAGAGGAGGAGAAGGAGGGCCACACCCTCCCCTCTTCCTCCTCACGAGCTGCGCTCCAGTTTCGCATTAGAGATTTGTAAACGTCTCATTGTTTTGGTAAAAATATAGCCGATGGCCTTCAACAATTAATTGTGATTAAAACAACAATTGATTCATCGGTAGGTTAATCGATCTAGAGTCCAGCCTAATAAAAAGACACCAACACTTGGACCGCTTTTGAAAATGTAAAAACCTTTTCGTTGCGTAGTCAATAAGCGTTGGCGGACTGCTAATGCAATTTGGTTTACAGTGCATTTTAGTTATTTCTATCAAATTTTTTTCGCCTTATCACGTTTGTCAGCTACAACTTTTGCGTTGTTCACCCGAGGGCACAACAATTGCGTACGCTCAAATATTTTGCTATTTTTTAAATTTTGGGAGCGTGACGTTACAGCTTCGTTTCACTCAGATTTCACAGTGTGGATAAATAGTTTAGTCTGACCCACCTACGGACCCCCCCTTCGCGCCTTACCTTTTCATTCTTAGGCTTTTTACACATCTTTCCTTTTCTCCCGTGAAAGGCGTCACACTACTTCAATCGTTAGTCTGATTTAAAAGATACTCGAACGCCAAACGGCTGCGCCACAGCAATAACGTTAGCTCTGCGATACAATGTGAAAACAGGAAACTACCAAGATGTTCTCCGAACAATCTATGTCTTTCTGTGTCCCACTAATGCGAACGGTAAACATCCAACATAATTTGACACTAATCATGTCTTGTGCCCCGACTTTTGTAACTGTAAAAGCTGACTGCCCGATGCCAAATGTATACGAGCTTCCCATGATTTACTCAAAGCATCGTGCAGCACCGACATTACAACTCCTGTTGTAATCCCTGTTGTAATGGCGGAACAGTGACTTTCACTGAGTCTCCCATATACCCAGTAGAGACATCCTTCTTTAATGAGTTTAATTTCTAAAAACTGAAATGCCTTTGCTTGGCCTTTTTGTTAAAAAACTTATATTACAGCATTACATTCTTCATAGAGCTCACCATGTCTCTAGGTGAAAAATCGTCAAAACGCACACAAAATGTCAACCACAACTTCTTAATAATCGCTGTCCCTCACTTTACCACACCTAAAAACGTTTCTGCTTCGCGATCAAGATATCTCAGGTGTACTTTGGACAAGGCCGGAGCAATTGCCGAACCGATGCACGCACACTTTTTTCGGTTATAAATCTGAAAGCAACCGCGATGTTCCACGGCACTTGCTTTTACATACCTTCTTAACAACGCCAAGTTACTTCCTACATATTTGAAGGCAACCTCAGGGGATATGAGGGATAAAAATACGTGCAAAAAAAGGGTGTTTGTGGGGGATTAGCAATTGCTCCGGCCTTGTCCGAAATATCTGAGAGATCAGGCACACAAACAAAAGTACAGAAGCACACGCACATATGCACATGCACACGTACGCACATATACATGCACCTGCTTGGTTACGAGCGCGCACGCACGCAAGCACGGACGCAAATACGCAGTTGCAAACGCACAAGAACACAAGAAACCAAAGTTCTAGGTGCAAGAAGAGTCTGGATGTAATCCTTGGTGGCAAGAGTAGCCGCAACTACGCCCGTCCTTTTAAGATATATATATATATATATATATAAATTTTTTTTTCTGGCTAGCATTTGTGTGGTATTGATGGTTTAATAACAAGTGTAATAAAAGTGTACTCAAACAAATATGTTCTTCGCCAAGATCCGATTCAAAACGCGGTTTGATCTCGGCGCCAGTGCGCAGTGTCAACAGCGGTATTTATTTGCGTGCACAAAGCTTTTGTATCATAATCTAAATATCTCGCTAATGAGTTGTTTACTAATGTATAACGTAAAACCGCTTAATAGGTGGGCTGAGAATGTAGGCAGTAGTGAACTCACAGTCAGAATTGATTCGTTCGATATTAGGAGGCAGAAAGAGAAATACCAACGTTGTACAACAATTTGACAGCGGATATGCCAATTGTGAAAATAAGAAGATGAACTTCCTAATACGTAAAACGTGAAAATATTGCGTCCTTAAACAATTTGTATCAGTTTTTGTTTACTTAGTAACAGATAAGCAGGAAGGAGCAAACATATACACCTCGCAAGTGGGCTCCCTTTCGTCTTCTCCGCATGAGAAAGGAAGTAGCGGTGACGTCAGAACGCCGAGCCTTCATTGGCTGATCGGGACCCCCTATCTGAGCGTCGTCTTCTTTGCAACGTCGTCTGCTCGCAACGTCGTCTGCGTCTGTCTTACCTTTCCTGCGACTTACGAAAGTGCAGGTCTTTACGAGCGAGCTCGACTTCGCCTTTCAGAGAGGGCAGACGAAATAACTCGAGCGGTACGTTGCTTTTGCCTAACAACTAGTCGACGCGCATCAAGGAGGGAAGTCAAAGGATTCACTGGCGAGGTGTCCCGAGGCGCCGAGGTTTGTTTGCTAAGAACAGAGAGTGAGCGTGTTAGTGTCCGCAAGTTCCCTCCCAAATACTTTTTCCCTCCTTTCGTGTGCGGCGAGACTTCTCACTCTTTAACGGCGTTGGCGGGTTGGCGCAGTTAACGTCGTCTGCTTTACGTCTGCTAGTCAAAGCGATGGCTGCTTTACCTTTCCTTCGCCTGTAGGAGATTCACCGCTCTTTCACCGGCGACAGTCTCCGTTGCCTCGGGAAACAAGGAGATAACAAGAGGACGAAATTGACCTCTTAATCTAAAATTGAGGTCAGCGATCAAAGTATAATACGGGAAGGGTTTACAAGGGTCTCGCGGGCATTTTTCATTCAGCACGCCAGCCTGTCATGGGCAGACGGTCGCCGAGTCGCGGAGTGCCCGCTAGGCCTAACTGCCGAGCTCGCTTGGTCGCGTTCGGTGGAATCGTGGCTGTCGGAGCTGTTCCCGGGTGTTTGTGGATCCAGCGTTCTTGTTCGTCATGGTCTGTTTCAAGTACTTTTTACTTTTTTTCTTGGTGCTTGAAGTCGGGACGCGTGAAAAGTGCACGTAGAAAAATAAACGTCCGTTGGTCGTCGCGACCGCGACGCTGTCGGCCATGCTGATTTGATCGTAAGAAGTGCGTAAGACAGCTTCGGAGCTGTCGTAGGATTTCGTTGTAACCTGCGCAAAACTTACGAAAATTTCGTTTCGTGAATACGAATTTGTTCTTAAGTTTTGTCTTACACACATTTTTGGCGTAAGATCGTTTCGTGAATCTGGCCTCCGCACTTCCGAAAGTCGCAGGAAAGGTAAGATAGACGCAGACGACGTTGCGAGCAGACGACGTTGCAAAGGAGCAGACGACGCTGAGATAGCGGGTCGCGATCAGCCAATCAGGAAAGTAGAAATTTGGGCTAGTTGGTTCATGATGATCAGGATCAGTGGCGGTGACGTCAGAACGCCGAGGCCAATCAGGGCTCGGCATTCTGACGTCACCGCCACCCCCTGCACAAGAAGCAGACGAACTTGCCCTCCGCATAGGGTCAGTGTCTAGTGGTAAAAAATGTGCAACATGGCGGCAGCCAATTAGGGGTCACTTTCAGCTTCTAGTCTATCGTTCTAAGTTTCCCTACCACGTTGGGTTCGCCCCACTGATCTCTATGACAATTGCTGGATCGCGCTTTCCGCTTGGTCACTGCGGCGCGATTGCGGCCACCAGACGGCCATCTTGCATGCGGCGAAATTGCGTTTTTGCTAGTGTTGCAGAGGCTGGCGGCAGCGTGCTGTAAACACACACAAAAGCCGTCCTCAGCGTCGTCTGCTCCTTTGCAACGTCGTCTGCTCGCAACATCGTCTGCGTCTGTCTTACCTTTCCTGCGACTTTCGTAAGTGCAGGTCTTAAAGAGCGAGCTCGACTTCGCCTTTCAGAGAGGGCAGACGAAATAACTCGAGCGGTACGTTGTTTTTGTCTAACAACTAGCAGACGCGCATCAAGGAGGCAAGTCAAAGGACTCACTGGCGAGGTGTCCCGACGCGCCGAGGTTTGTTTGCCAAGAACCGAGAGGTGAGCGTGTTAGTGTCCGCAAGTTCCCTCCCAAATACTTTTTCTCTCCTTTCGTGTGCGGCGAGACCCCTCATTCTTTAACGGCGTCGGCGGGTTGGCGCAGTTAACGTCGTGTGCTTTACGTCTGCTGGTAAAAGCGATGGCTGCTTTACCTTTCCTGCGTCTGTCGGAGATTCACCGCTTTTTCACCGGCGAGAGCCACCGTTGCCTCGGGAAACAAGAAGATAACAAGAGGAAGAAATTGACCTCTTAATCTAACATTGAGGTCAGCGATCAAAGTATAATACGGGAAGGGTTCACGAGGGTCGCGCGGGCATATTCCATTCAGCACACCGGCCGGTCGTGGGCAGAGGGTCGCCGAGTCACGGAGTGCCTGCTAGGCCTAACTGCTGAGCTCACTTGGTCGCGTTCATTGGAATCGTGGCCGTTGGAGCTTTTCCCGGGTGTTTGTGGATCCAGCGTTCTTGTTCGTCGCGGTCTGTTTCAAGTACTTTTTACTTTTTTCTTGCTGCTTGAAGTCGGGACGCCTGAGAAGCGCACGTAGAAAAATAAACGTCCGTGGGTCGACTGCAACGCTGTCGGCATGCTGATTTGATCGTAAGAAGTGCGCAAGACAGCTTCGGAGCTGTCGTAGAATTTCGTCGTAACCTGCTCAAAACTTACGAAAATTTTGTTTTGTGATTACGAATTTTTTTTTAAAGTTTTGTCTTACGAACATTTTTGGCGTAAGATCGTTTCGTGAATTTGTCCTCTGCACTTCCGAAAGTCGCAGGAAAGGTAAGACAGACGCAGACGACGTTGCGAGCAGACGACGTTGCAAAGGAGCAGACGACGCTCAGATAGGGGGTCGCGATCAGCCAATCAAGGCTCGGCGTTCTGACGTCGCCACTACCCCCTGCGCAAGAAGCAGACGAACTTGCCCTCCGCATTGCAATGGTTTCCTTTATCTTGAAGCTAGGTGTCGACAAGTTTGTTAGAAATTTCGGGATGGTTTGAGCAGTAGTCTGGTTAAGTAGGTAATGCTTTGGTTGTTTTATTTCATTTTATCCTGTAACCAATTCTGATAATCACACAACTAGTTGCACAAGTTTGCCGGAAGAGTGAATGTTGCTTAAGATTATCCTGCTTTCTCGGCAGTATTGTGGATAGTCGGTTTCCACCTTTTCGGCCAAAAATAATACTTTTTTGTTTACTTCCAGGTGCAGTGCCAACGATAATTGTTGCGTTGGACCTTGCGACGATTGCTCATATTTTAGTCGACAGACGTTGCCCTTTTTTATGTATATTTTTATGCATTTTTAGTAAAGTTTCAATAAGCATAGAAGAAATAGTGAATAGGAAGAAAAAGTGATTTCAGCCAGTGCCTAGTTCCTTCACCAGTAAAATGTGCATGTTTCTCTAGAACAATGGGTGTTCTCACTCGTATGCGAACCGCAGGTGCTCGAGATTTTACATTATGTAGATTCGCTAGGCTCAGTTTTACCTTACCGTATGTTTATGTTAAAACATATTTTATGGAAGATAGCAGCACAGCGATTTTAAACTTTCTCTCAATAGCTAGGACTAAAGTCACACAACCCTGGGATATAGAGAGACGTTGCCTTCCTTGCCAGATAGTCGGACACAAAAAAGCTAACAAGATAACATACATAAGACAAAATCACGCAAGGTCATTGGTTGATCATTCTCAGTTGACATGACAGTCGCCACTTGGGCCCATTCAAACCTTCGGAGCTTCGAAAGGGTCGATCTGAACCAGGTCAAGATGGGTATGCAGAAACATTGTAAGGAAAGTGTTTTCCGCCAAGGTAATCGTCTTTGGCACTCTCTCTGCAAAAAACGCATCAATCGTGCTCATCTCCACAGATATCTCACAATGATATTGCTCCTCTCACGTATTTCAGGACAAAATATTGTTTCTCAATGCCTCTAAGCACCGACGCCACATGTGGTGACAGTACGAATATGTACGCTTGTTTCGGCGGTATGGGAACAGAAAAATCTCGGCTTACAAGAAACGTCTCTATAAAGCTACCCGTCACCAGCGAATTTAGATCGGCTCACAAAAAATACAGAGGTTAAGGAGAAAGTGCACATACCATGAACCGAGATGGCGACCATACAGGGGAGCAATTGGCACTTCTTTCCAAGGCTCAAGTGACTTTAGCTTCGACAGCTGAACGCAACGCACGCACACACACACATTTGTGCACACACATGGATGCTCAGTCGTGCACACACACAAGCTACAAAGACGCACGCACGCGCACGCACATACCCGTACGAAAATGTCAGATATGGCCCTGATATATTTTATATATGGCCGTATATGATAATATAAGGAGTCAAATATGGCCATATACTGCTATATATGGGTGTAAATACGTCCAGATATCGCCATATAAGTGCGCAAATACTGCCATATATGGCCATATAAGTGCGTAAATACTGCCATACCTCGCCATATACGCGTGGAAATATAGCCATATATCGCTTTATAAAAGTTCAATACTGGCATATATGATATTTATGGGTAAAAATATATCCCCTGCTCATGATATATGGGCCCGTTTTGGTCGTGCTAGCAAAACCGTCTTGTGTACTCGTCAAGGCACTAGTTTATTGATCTATATTGCATGAGTCTCATGTAATTGGTTAATTGTTGTTAACATCCTTAAATAGAAGTTATTCCAGATATTTGCCCGAATTAATCAATTGCGCATTTCAAAGATTGAAAGACAAATCAAATTTGGTTGTATGTTTGACGTGCGACAATATGACAAAGTGCGTAAGATTGGAAAGCGAGTTAATCAAATAATGAATTTTAGATCGCAGCTCTTAGGCGCCCGGTTTCGCGTTAAGCGGTGTCGGCATCGTCATCGGTGTAACCGCCCCGCTAAATTTAGCGGGAAATTGAATTGGTGCTTATGTCACCGGACGACAATTTTCTCGCTAAATCTAGCAGGGAAACTAATTTTGTTCATGTTTCCCCGCTAAATGTAGCGGGCAAACACGAACCATTAGCTTACTGAAGATGCAAGAGGCTACTTCGTCGTCCCGAATCCTTTTCCCTTCGAACGGCTGCGAAGCCGTTGCGCCCGGAGTACAATACGTAGCTCTTTCAAAAACCGTTTGCGCAGCATCGCAACCTTCCGTTTGCGAGCGTTGGTGATTCATCGTGTGTTGAAAGTCGGAAGATGTGCTGTCCGTGGTGTTTTTTTAGTGTAACTCTTTTGTAAAACATTTGAAATTTAGAAACGCGAACCTGACAGTGTACACATAATTTTAAATTGATTCGTAAAAAAATATATACATAGTTATTTTATCTGTTTATTTGTGGACATCGTGTGCAAAATAATAGTCGCGCTTATTTTTTCACTTCAAATTATAATGTGGGTTATACGGCGTAAAACATAGTATCTTCAAACTCGCATCGTTTTGGGTCGCTTTCGGGTTGGACAGCTTCTTTGGAAGTTCATAAGCTGGACTTCATACAGCTGTCCTGTTCACTGGGTATCGACAGCAGGGTAGACGCTATCCATGTTTTAGGCCAACCGTGTTTCCGGTTAGGGTCTCGTGACTACAGTCTAGAAGCTGGTGATGAGGCAGAACACAGCACCTGCCTGGAGCCCAAGGCCACAAAGCATTCACCGCACTATCAAGCTTTGGTACAAGTGACGAATCCGCTCGTTGTAGTCATTGATGCCCCAGAAGATAAGACCTTTGAGTGTGCACTTCCGTTTTGGCCTTTCTTTCTCTTCTTTTTTCTCTCTCCCTAAGCTGAAAGCGTGGTAGAAGGTATTTACATGCCGAAACAATCAGCCGTAGACATACTATCACTTGACTCCACTCTCTGCGCGCAGGAAATGGTATAAGCATAGTCGGGTGGTGTGACGGATAACGCGTTAGCCGTTGGCAATCTCGAAATGTCTGCTTGCGGGTGCGGACGTGCTTTAGCGTATGGCGTGCCCTGCGTGGCTGCTGTGGATTCTGCTTGTGTAGTAAATAGTATCTCGTTCGAAAAGTCCTACCCGTATGTCGGCAACAAGCGATTTCTTCAAAGAAGCCCGAGACATTCTTGTGCTGCGTTTAGTGTTCGGTTCTACAAATGACAGCTTGTGCCACATTGTGTTGAATCGTCACGGACACCTTCCTTCTCGTTTTTGTGTTTGAGTGGATCTGCCGTGCCCGTGTCGACATATATCTCGGATTACACATTTCAAGTCAGGTATCGTCAATGTAAGTGCGCTGCAACCTACTTCGCTGCAATTGATCGTTTTCCTACAGGTACTCTTCCGGATTACCTCTTGAATTAGGCCGTGTCTATCTCCTGGCAGCCGGGAGAGTAATTTCTTCGAAATTCTAAAATCATGTCACAACTGCAGGTAGAATACCGATTTTGTTTATTCTCCCTGCGTTTCGTGATAACACGTTCCAGGGCCACCTTTTCGTGGATACATGTTTCATGGACACACGTTTCGTCAACATTAACGTTCCATCGACATTCGTTAACCTAAGGTCGATAATCCTGCTTTCCCTCGGAATTAAGTTGTGTGAAATCAGGAGTGGCGCAAAGTGCAGCTCATGTAAAAATTAATAAAAGTTGCTACATGCTCAATGTCCACTTGGTATTTTTCCTATACAAATGAGAAGTCACTTTAGGTAGATTTTAGTAGAAAATAACAATACATATAAAGGTTGCCTTATTTGATTAGGACATATCTGGCCTTTTATGGGAGACAGATATACCCCTATTTGGCCAGATATGCCGTATACAAGCTGATATGCTTTATATGGCCATACATGCCCAATTTTCTTTATATTAGTCCAGATATGCCAGTTTTGTTAGGGTACATACACGCGAACACGCAGATGCTAGTGAACGGTCATCCGCACGCAAGCAAGGACAGATACCCACTAGTGATGCATAGCAATCGATAGTATTATCGATACTATTAATAGCGGAAGCCACATCTAACTATCGATAATTAAAATCTTATTGATAGTCCTATAGTGGTGCGCGAGAATGGTGCGACTGTGGGGGAAGAGAAGGAAGAAGGGGAGAGCAAAAAAGGCCGCTTGGGCAAGAGGTGGAAGCCGACCTTCGGAAGTATGAACAGACGCCGTCATCGACCCTGGGACTTGGCGAAGAGGCCTTGATCGATGTTGATCTCCATTCTTCCCCACGACGAGCAGAGACAGAAGGAAGACGGCTGACTATGAGGAATGCAGACCAACACTGACTGGTTCACCGACGTTGAAAACTGGATATCTACGGACTATGACATTTACTCTTGCTTCGTAGTGCTGCAGATATTTGTAAAGTTGCTAGCCGTCACAGCACCTGAGTGTGTACATGTTATAGAGGTACGCTTCAAATTAGGAGACTTTGTGAATATGAACAAGTTTTATTTTGAGAATTAGAATAAAATTGAGAAATCGGGAAGGAAACGTAAGAAAGATAAGAAAGCAAACTGAAAGAAATGAAGAAGAAAAACTGTCTGCACGAAGGAAGAGTAAATGTCATAGTCCGTAGATATCCAGAGTTCAACGTAGGTGACTCAGTCAGTGTTCGTCTGCATCAGCCCCAGTCAGCCGTCTTCCTTCTGTCTCCACTCGTCGTGGGGAAGAATGGAGATCAACGTCGATCGGGACCCCTTCGCCAAGTCCCGGGGTCGATGACGGCGACTGTTCACACTTCCGAAGGTCGGCTTCCACCGCCTTCCCAACCGACCTTTTCTCGCTCTCCTCTTCTTCCTTCTCTTCCCCCACAGCCGTACCATTCTTGCGCACCACACTATCATAGTCGACTGTCTTAAAACTATCGATTCTTCTATGGATAGTATACTATCGAAACTGGTATCGATAGTCGACTATCCTCAAACTTAAGATATTCGACTATTGTTAAATTCGATAGGATACAATCACTACTCGACTATTGTAAAACTGTTTATAGTCGAATACTGAGCAGCTACCAATATCCAGCTATCGTAACGCAAATGATGGGGCCTTAAAATGTGAAGGACGAAGAACGTTCAGGAAATGTCATGTAGCTCAGAGAAAAACGCAATTGCGATTGGGGGCTTGCGATTAATTATCGAGAAACAATCTAAATGGTTGAAAAACAATCACAAAACGCTGGAAATCAACATTAGAAACTATTGTCGATAAACTTTTAAAATATATTTTGTATAATATTGAAGAACAATGAATAAAATAGAAACACTTGGACAGGTTGTCGAGGTTCTTTTGTGTTTTAAATTGGTTTTCCAGGTGAGCCTTTGCATTTTATGAGCTCAATTTTATACCAACAGATAAATATTGCTCAGACACCGTTATTAAACTTTGACAGAATAGAACCGAGCAAAATGTGTCAACATATCATGGCATACAAACCTACGTTCTTTCGTCAACAGCTTATTCCCGATTTTCGAGGATTCGCTATAAACGGTCGTCAGAAAAAAAATTGATGCACAGCAGATTGCGCATTTAAACCCTTCAGTGGTCAAGGCTATGAAAAATAAAATGTGTCTATTCAATGATAAAATAAACACAAGCCTGAAACAAACTTGTGAAAACCCTGATGTGAAGTGTATTCAACGAGTGTTTTCCGCAGCTCCAAAACACACACAAATAAAATCCAAAATATACTGAATAGTTTTACAAATATCAACATACTAAAGTTTGATGGCTAATATATAAGACCAAAGAATATGGAAAATAAGTGCTCATGAAAACTAGCCTTGTATGTTTGTCTTCAATTTCCCTCTTTCCCTATTGTAAATTTTTTCCTCTAAATTAATTGTACACGAATGCCATTCTATGTTTTGTTTATTTTCAATTTCACGGTTTTCCCAAAACCACGGGTTTTGGGAAAACCGTGCACATCCGTGGTCATTCTCTTCTTGGGTATTGCTTTGATTTTCCTAATACTCGATAGTTTTCTGAAAGCTGACTTTCAATTGTATCGATAGCTCACTAAAAACCAACTATCACTAGTGTTTTCAATACTACTATCTATTTCGCTATCGTTAGTACAATCGATTGTCAGCTATCAATAGCAGTATCAATATCCGACTATTGATTGTCAACTACTGATAGTACTATAGATATATCGGTCGTGTTTTAGAACCATTTTAGAATCAAGTGCTAGGATGCGGGAGGATCACATATGTCATATAACTTTGTGCGCGTAACACTCTGCTTCGGTATGCATAGCTGGGAGCAGTCTAAATAAAATGAATGATATAAAATTACTCCCGGCGGTTGTGATTACCACACGTTTTTTTCAAGTGAAAGATATATTTTTTATCAATTGCAGAAATTATTCCTGCAATCTCATCGTGGCTCACTGCAATGGTATGACAATATTTCGCTTCACACTTCCCTTCTCCCCCGTGCAAAGAAAAAAAAACATTAAAAAAAACTTGCCTCCTTGGTGGCTCCGAGGCTGAGCGCTCACCTACAGATCACTGTTTATTGTGTGCGAATCCCGCCACGATGCCCGCAATCTGACTGGGGCCTATTGCGGAAAAGGCGCTGCGTGAGCAAAATGTTTATTGCACGTCTCTAAACACCCAGATGGTCAAAAGTACTCAGTTATTTGCTGGGACGTACAAGATACCTTTTATCCATTTAGCACGCAAAACCTCCCAAATTTTATTTTATTTTTATTTTATTTTTTACTACACCGGGATTAAGCCAATGACACCGGTCAATGAAGCCAGTGAATCATTGTCAACAGCTCAAGGTAACAACATTCGTCACTTTTTATAATGAAGTCGTGTATGGTAGGGTTCCGGGGATTTTTCAGGTGCGTCGATAAAAACTCGCAGCGCCCTCTCTTTGTCGTCGTTCCAAGCGCTTGCTCGCCTTGTTTCCTTCCGCCCTCCCGGGATGGCTGTCCCGTCGCGCATGTCTAGTTTCCTCCGGCTCCTCAGGGCGGCGATAGTCGTCCACGCGAATGTACATAAAAAACCGAAAAGACAAGTTGCCGTTCTCTGTTTTCAATTTCAGGTCTCTCGCAGCCGAGTGCAGCTCCAGCCTCCACCGTGGTATGCAGCAACTAGCGTCACAAGGCGCCAGTGGCAGAAAGGCGAACGTACGTACGGTGTGAGACGGAAATATCACGTTTTAGAAAGACGGACAGATGGCGCCACCACTGTCGTTGGCGTGGGCGTATGCCGTGCACCCACCTTGCCTCCCCCTTCCCCGCCCCCCCCCGCCCCCCCCCCCCACCGTTTTTTTTTTTTTTTCGGGCTGCTTACGTTTTTTGTCTGCTAGACCGGTGCCGCGCTGGCCGCTGCGAGCGGCCTGCACGGCACCGGTCCATCAGACGAGCTGCGGTGCGCTTCGCGTGATATTACCAGGGCAATAAAACAGAAACAGCACGTCAGCACGGTCATTTAAATGTATTTTTTACTGAACGCAATTCAAATGAGTTGCGGTATTTTAAGTAAGTATTTACAGACTCCGTTGGCAGTCCACCGCCCTCCAAGGGGAACCAAGAACTGTAGTAGGCAGTAAACGCAGTAAACTTTGTGAAATATGTAAAACGAAATTAATTACTTTGATGTACAAGCTAAGAGAACAGCACTTATCATCGAATTATCTAAACGGCTTTATAAACAACTCCTGCAAACAAAAATGCTCATACACAAACAAACAAATCAACTCAGAAGTAACGTACAAGGCTTGCATTTAAAGTTAATTAAGGCAGTGTTGCAGACGAGCTGCATAAGAATAATCGATAAATAAACAATAAACCAACTCGGTAATTGACGGCGCAAAGGAGAAAAAAGATACTAATGTTTTGGAGGGACTATATATTTGAAGGTGTGTGCTTTTAGGTACTCTATCGTAAAATATAAACAAGAAGCTGTCAAATTAACTGAAGATTGCTCTGACAGCAACTCACGTGCAGGAACCAGTTCTTGCAGCAACGGATTCGTAAAAAAGAAGAGTGAGGCACTCGTTTTTCCGCAAACGAATCATCCTACAGCTTGCAAACGCGGTAGCGCCGGCGTGCTCCCTGCACAAACGACGCTGGCGCAGCTTGCTCATCGGCAGGCTTCCGAAGTCCTGGCGATTTGCATACACAATCTATTTCGATGTTATAATAGAAAGATTGAGAAATATCATATATTTCAATGCTTCTAGTTTTGAAGGCTGACAAAAAAAAATTGATATGGAGGCTCACCTGTCGTCTGTTGGATGCGGAAGTCTGAGCACTCCGAGTTCATTTGAAGAACTGTTACACGACTTCGCCGCGCAGCAGACTCCGTAATACGCCGTCATGAGGCACGCAACACACTCGGCAGAATCTCTGTCAAACTAGAGAAGTCTCTAATCATTATCTGCGCGCAGCCGCGCAGCTCTGTACTCGGTACTGCTGTAAAATCTGCACTCTCGATTTGAACATGCGCGGAACGCTTTAAAAGCTTCGAATGACCAACATAAAAAAGAAAAACGGTCGTTTGCCCTCACCCCTACTGATGATTGGTCGGAAGAGCCCAGAGGTGCTTCCGTTTCGGTAGCAAATATCATATATACACAACGCCATTGCTCAAAGTGCAGCGGCGAATACAAGCATAACAGTCTGATGTGAGTCGGTTGGATGGACGTACGTGAGAGAAGCCAGCGACGCGGCGCCACCTATCGGCCCAACCGGGAACGCGGTTAGCCGCATTAGGCTGTTTCTCGTCGTTATGGGGACCCGAAGAGCTACGCGCATACGAAGAGCAACGGCGGGTACGGCAGCGAGAATGTCAGCGGCTGCGGCGGGCGGCAAACAGCACCGATGAAGATCGTGCATGAATCTGTTCGTACCTTTGTTCAATATTTTGTGCCACGTCTGTATTCTGTGCTAAACAGCTTCACTGGTCGTCCACCTTTACAGAGTGGAATAGCTCATGATTTATTTTTATGCTTTTGCGATCATCGGCTAAGCCAATGAAGTGCCATGAATTCGCTGTGCCCTAGCGTTTTCAGCATGTGTTTCGCCTTTTTATCGTTTCTAGCCTTTTACTGTACTCTGACTTAAGACGAAACAGAGTAGAGTTGTGTTATCTGAGAAACAAACATCATAAAGCAAAAAAAAAAAGTGTTTCTATCAACAAAAAAATAAACGTTTGTCTGGCGCATAGACTCACATAATTTAAAGAGCAGAAAATGCGTTCAAGTCATAATTACTTACTTATTATGTTTATTATCGTCGAATACCTCAATACCCATAGCGACGTTCCCTTTCACCTGGATATAGAACGAGACCCCAAATTGTCCTAAATGACATTTTTATTTCTCAATTGTATTTTTATTCCTGTCATTTTTTCCCTCGAAATTATCACAGAAACATTTTCAACATCTGTACTTCCTATCACAAATTGTTTGCTGTGTTGTCATAGCTAGGCACGCAATAGACCATTTGCTACATTACCCAAGCATCAAAAAGAATGCAGCGATCGGCGTTCCACGCACCACACGCGCACGCCTTCCCCGCATAAAAGATGTCAACCAAATAACCAAAATAAAGTGTTGACGAAGGCGCGTGGAAGATGCCATTTGTTTTAGGTATTTGTTTTAGAAAATTTACTACTGCTGAGACCAGCAGTTGCGGCGCGTGGAACACCAATTCATGAATTCGCCTTGATGCTTGGGTAATATAGCAATAGGTCTATAGACGCTTTGCACACGAGCTGTATTGCAGCCGCCATTACTGACCTTCTCTTGTCTTGCCGAGATACCAGGCCACTGAAACGCGCTTTGAGGAGCCTCCACAAAGGCCATTGCTGGGGAGAAGGACACAGTCGGATCTAAAATGGCAATAACCTGCCCTGCTGGGGCAATGATGGAGAGAAGTGATCAAAATAAAAGGAAACAAAAACTGAAGGTCACTTATGGCGGCGCCCATGAACAGCTGCTGAAAAGCGTCTATACCGTGGTTCTGCTCGGTGCATTTATTTTTCTTGCTCTATTCTCGTGGACAAGCTTTTGTAGCATTTTTGACAAGAGTAGCAGTGCGTATGCACAGCCTTTATCAGCACACAAACAAGCTCTCTCGCACCTTTGGCTGCTTAGTCAAAGAAAGTTGTTCATGAGCACAGTAAAGCATCTCATAATGCCATGCACTCGCGCCCGTACTTCGAAGCAGGCTGGACAAATTTAATGTATAAAAAATAAACCAAAAAAGTGTAAATTCTCATTTTGAGTTATGTGATTTAACTTATTGATTTAACTTATGGTTTATATTATTTTAATTATTCTACCTATAAAACCTGAATCCGGTCTGTCTGTTTGTGTGTTCCTATCTCTCTCTATCTCTCTTTCTCTCGCCCATCTTTGTAGCCCAAGTATACGCTTTGTTTTCTAGCTGTTTTCTTCCTTCGCTTTCGGATTTTTGTTTTCGCGTTTCTAATTTACGAATTACATGGAAGGTTGATATAATGATCGTTTGTTCTTATTTTATTGTACCTTATTTGCACACAAGAGCATCGTCTTTTTTTCGTGTTTTGCCTGATATACATTTTTTTGCTTACGATTATTTTGATAAATACAAAATTGATGCACATGAAAAGCATCAAAGAAGAAAGAAACGATAAATAAAAAAGTATTGTTGACATTACTTTTACGGTAAATGGTTATTGATTCAATTCGTTATAGTAAACCTGAAATGGTTCAAACAATAATTCAAATAATCTCTATTTTTCTTCTGCACCCTGTTTGAATGGGTCCTGCAAAGAAATCCTGAAATATATATTATACCCGTAAGTTCAAAAAAAAAAACAAAAAAAACATTACGATGCTGGGTATAGTCGACTTAGACATGACGCGCACCGGGTCTTTGACATTTCTTAAACATAAAAATCGGTTTCATTCACTGCGATGAACCGAGAGCAATTAGACAATCACCAAATCGTACGACGTGCGTTGCTCGTACAACATGGGGCGAACAATCCAGTGAAGTAAAAAAGAGGTTACACACAAGACAAAAAAAAAAAAAACAAAAAAACAAAAACGTATTTATAGTTTTTTGTAGATTTAGGATCGTTAGTTGCCGGTAGTCAAACTGGCCCATCAGCTCGACAGCTGGATATACTTGTCAAGGTTGCCATGACGGCTTTCTGGTTCTATCTTCCAGCACGAGCCCCTACCAAGGCTGCTCAGTCGCGCTTGTATCTTGCACTACAGTCCCCGTTGAAAAGCCTAGGAATACCTCTATACAAGAACTTCGCAGCGACGGAAATATCCTAACGTTTCAAGCCCCAATTAAAGGCATATGGCACGCGAACGTTAGGTATTAGCCTAGCAGGAGATACAAGAGCCAGTTCGGTGCTTTGAACGGGCCGGACAAACATATCTGCTCGTGCAATTGTAAAAAAAAAAAACAAAAAAACACCCAAAACAGCTTATTTTACGTTTCTCTTTACACACCGTAATATCGACCTTCCTTGCAGGTATGACGACACTGGCTTGCGCTTTAGATATGAAATATTGCCACTCCTGTACGACTGCTAGCCTGGCGTCTTCAGCGTGCATCACGCAGTAGTGATACAAGACGGGACTCCGGTACGATGCATATCCAGATTCAAACGAGCCGGAGTGGGGCATGGACACGGTATCCCTGGGTTGTGCAGCGATTGTGTACATACGGTATTTTTTACCCGTTACTCTTGCCTGGCTATGTTTTCGTTTGTTCTTTGGTGAGTTTGTTCAGCGTCTTACGTCAGGTAAGCAGCCAGGTATGTCTTGGAGTATGTATTTTCATTATTTTCCCGACGCAACTGGTCAGAAAAATTGGACGGTAGGATTCAATCCGAACACCGGGTTTTCCTTGCTTTCTGATGGGAACCGCTGCAAACGTGAGCCATGTTGCAGGAATTTTCGCCGTTCTCCATATTTGGTTGATAGGCTCCAGTAAGGCCTTCTTTTACGGGAAAGAAAGATTTCTCAATGCTTAAAACGTTACGCCGTCTTGTCCCGGAGCGGTTCAACGGCAGGAGAGTTGGAAGGCAACGTGAAGTTTAGTGATGGTGAAGTCAGCGTCCATTTCTGAGCAAGAATTTGTTTTTAATGGAACTGGAGGATTGTCCCTATATCCCTATAGTGGCGGGATTGGGGCAGCCAACGCATGATCAAGAAGCTCCGCGGTTTCTTGAGTAGCGCGGCTTAGGGCTAGCACTAATCTTGCAACAGGATGCTCGGGCTGCTTTTTATCTTTCAAAACTCTTAAGATCCTCCATGCTGTAGAAAGTCTTGATGAAGAGCCGCACGACTCGCATGGTTTGTTCCACTGTATACTTGTTGTAGGTGCTTAGTGTATCGGCGAGGTTTGTCGATGATATTCTGATTTTCAGCCCAATCAACAGGATCATATCTTTCTCGAATTTTGCGCTGCGCGACCTGCCCTTAGGTTAAGGTATATGAGGTCTGTTTCTTTTCAGCTAAAAGTGCATTTCCAGGCACGCTATTTATTTAGATGGCTTCAAAATATAAAAAATAGCTTTATATTCAAGTAATGTAGTGTAAATATGTTCGAGAGGTTTTTAATCTTACTTATTATCGTTTTCTTTTAAACATATTTATCCGGTTTTTGGGAAACGCTGAGACGGTGATCGTTATTGGGAAACCACAATCCCATAAAAGCGAAACGAATCCGAGCTTATAAATGAAACTGGAAACGTAACCATAAACGATTCGGTATTGTATTCGGCTAACTTTGATAGACGTGCTGCGCTGCGAAGTTCTACAAACTTCGCAGTGCAGCTTAAAACTTCGCAGCGCAGCACATCTATCAATGTACAACCAACTAGCCCAAACCCAACCCCAAGGTTTATTAATCGGCTAACTTTTTCGACCAACCACCAGGCGTCTCTTACGGGTAAATCTATAGTATTAAGACATCTTAAAAATGTGCACATGAAGAATTTCCCACACTAAATGTCGCCAAGAGAAAAGAAAATACACTGAAAGCTCGGTTTTGTAATGCAGAGTTTTATTCAAAGAATTTCAGCGTACTGGAAATATTCTATCCGCCATCGCAAGTCTCTGGAGGCAACCGCCGAGGCCTTACTCTGAAAGTAAAACATTGATTTTGGTTTACAAAATATATTCCAGCTTCAAAGTCAATCAATCTACTAGATAACAATGTATCAAACTCGATCACTCACCAGCTTTGAAATAAGAAGGCTCTAATTATGACCATCGCCTTTTAACCCGTTTAAAAATTATATAGTCACCATGAAAAGTAATACCTTATTCATAATTTATGCTGATGGTACGAGTCCGTTTTCAGATAATAATATTGATAGGCTGATTTCTGCTGCTAAATTTTTAGAAAACTTTGACGCTTGAATTGCCTTTAAATTCTTTAAAAATTAATGAAGGTAAAAGAGAAGCAGCGGTCTACAATTCAAAAGACACAGTGTGCAATGCCACCGCGAAATTAATATTGAACTCCTATGAGGGTTGAAATTGTGACTGCCGTTAAGACTTAAGGCGTGGTTTTGTATGAACATATGTCATCTGATTCTTATATTCCAAAGCTTACTTTTAAACTCGTGAGCATCATACAATTTCTACACAAGCGTCGCCTTTTTCTGCCAACTGGTGCCAAACTTGTAGTTTATAACGACTTATTCAAATCCCGTTTATCCTACATTTGCCTCGTTCGGGGAACTACGACACGTACCAATCTTAATAAATTGTTTCTGTTGCAGAAGAAAGCGATATACGTTGTGCAACAACAAGAACTTTGGGAATGCAGGTCTACGCACCGCACGCGCTCGTCTTTCCCGTATAAAAGATTCGAAGTAAATAACTAAAAGCCCAACGTTGGCGGACGCAGGTACAAGATAATATTTGTTTCAGGCTTTTGCTTTTGTACAGTTACCACTACTGCAGACGCCAGCACCTGCAGCGCGTGTAACTATACACTCGCAGCATGCTCCTTGTGGCTTGGGCACTTTATCAGAAGTTCTATTCGAGTTGTAGCGACATGCGTCGCATTAAGCACATACCGAAATTTTAAACATATGAAGCAACGAGGAAATATATATATTTCTAGTATAAGCTTGCGAAAATGTACGCGGCACCACTTAAAATTCACAATTAGCCATTACCCCAAAATGCTAAATTAAGCGTAAAATATATTATGGGAGCCCAGCGCCGGATCCTTGAAAGTGGCGCGTCCTCGGAACTAATCATGGGCCTCTGATAAATCAGGGCACACTACCAAATGCACTTTATTAAAAAAAAATATGTTTGGATTGATGCGATATATGCCAAAGCAAATGCAATATATTCTCCTCTTTCTGATAAATGATTTTTTTTTCTGCTTTATGCGGATATTTTTCCTGTCGGCTGATCTGCCTTTTGGGAACCAGGGCCTTCGTCAAGTTGCACTTCTGTGGTTTTTTTTACTTACCTCTATCGCCTATTTGTAATATGAGAGTAAACAAGATAATAATGTAAATTGAATTGTGTGTTAGAATAGGACTAGTGTCAAGTATTTGCAACTAAGGGCGGTGAGGCAAACCAAGCAAAAGCGGTCGACCACTCCCGGCGCAGCTGTCGACTTTTGGAGAAAAAAATATTCGTCGTTGGTGACAGTCTCCTTTTAAAACAACAACAACGTGAACTCTAAGTTAGCGACAATCTTACTGCTCTTCCCACGTGAAGCTCAGCCAGGGGGGTACGCCAGAAGAGCTGTACGCGCCATATGGCACCAGGTGAATACGAAAGCTGCATTCATTAGCAGATGAGTTTTGTGTTCTGACTCATTGAACACAAGTCCTTAGCGGAACAATAGCAGTCATGTTCAACCTGTAGCCCCGAGTAGGCCTCCGCTAAGTGACGACGGGTGTCAAGCGCAAAAGCCTTTTTATCTACGAGGTGGTATTTGAATCCCCTTGAACCCGTATACAGTGTTACTTAAATTGGATATTCAACATGGGCCTGTGGTCTTTTAAGATTTTTTTTTAAATATTTAATGCGCACACTGCTTTTACAATGATGGAACAACAAGCAGTACTCGGAAAAGGTGAATTTCAGAGTTTATGTTTCGCTTAAAAATCGAGTTTATGGCAGTTTATTTTTGTAATATTTTCAATTCTTTGAAATTCAAAAGCTTTTTTAACTGTGTACTCCGCTTTTCGATACACAAAAACAAAAGAAATAGTCTAGACAAAAATCTACGCTAAATTCATCAGGACGCACTTGTACCGAATGATATCTTTGCCGCTGCATATGTCTCCGGCACCCTTGCCATTGGGAATGCTATCACACGACATATCGCCATGCGGTGTTGCCTCAACAACTGCCGATACCCTGAAAAAACTATCCTCCTGGACGTAGTCGTGATTTGCCATCCCCCTCCATTGAAAGCTATGGGTTCCTGGTTTTCACTGCTTATTGAAACAATCTCTCCTCTAACAAGCACAGGTTGTATGGTTCAAACAAACAACCAACTAGCCCAAACGCAAGTCCAAGCTTTATTAATTCAAACTGGAATCCTATGCAATGACATTTGTATAGATCCAGCGGCCCTGAATGATTATTGATGAGATGAGAGGCAGACCAGGTTTTTTCAGTAATTCAAGATTTGAAAGAAAGCTGAAATGGCCTCTCCACAAGATCACTGACCGTGTGCCATTATAAAATTTACTTGTCTTCTGTTTTTTTTGTGTGTATTTTGCGGTCGTGGTTTCGCATTTTGGGGTTTTTCGAATAAATCTGAATTGGCAAAACGTCGCTTACCGGAGAGTGCATTTCCGATTTTATTTTTCTTTATAAAAAATACGGAACTCTAAATATAATTAATATTTATGAAGTTGCTTTTTTGCTATTATGTTCCACACTTAAATGTGCAGTTTGAAAGCTAACGATTAACAGTCAAAAACTCTTCATGAAACGTACTGCACAATATCGATTGCTTAGTGCCCTCGCCATGTCATATACTGCGATGTGTTTTGGAACACCCGGAGGCCAGAGTTCTCATATCACAAGTGAGGAGATTTGAGCCTAATTTCAGTGGAAACCGAAAAAGTAGGTATCCGAAAACCACCGCACTCTCAATGAAACGGGAAGAGCGAGCTAGTATTTTATTTTGCTATATAAGTGAGTGATGCTGGGGAAATATCCAAGCCAGACAGAGGGACCTAGTGGCCAAATAGATCTCCCAGAGTCGCAAGTCAACACTTTTTAAATGTATATTTTAAATACGCGCCAACCTGTATAAACGAAACAGCATACTTTTTTTGGCCCGATGCACGGTCATGCACAGCTCACATGTCAACTATAGTCACTGACAAGGTAAAAACGGCAGGGCGCCTCTTACGAAGGCCCGGTCTCCAGCACGTGCTCATTGCCTTCCATCGTGCTTTCACTCCAGTTGCATGCTTGAGGCGCACAAACACCGAAGTATGATCGAAGTGAGGAAGCTCGCGCTGGAGACTGCTCCCTGCCCTTCTCATTTTGTCCGTGACTATATTATTAGATGGACGGTTTCTTATGTGCTAGGCGTTGGTTCGTGTCCTTCACTTACTTCTGCCGGGCGGGCTGGGGTTTCCTGTGGGAAAGCAAACACACATAGACGAGATGAAATCAATATAAACAGCGCTTGTTTTAACTTTGTTGAATAATAGCTTTCTAGAAAAGCATATAATGTGATAATCTGAGTATTTTTGATATATATGCGCGAGCTCGACAAATTGAGTTTGTTATTACCCTTGTGACGGTTATCTTACTTTGGGTTCATCGCAGACATGATCACCGTATGGCATGTGAACCGGGTGGTTAATTCGTTTTGAAAACTTGATTTGTTTTAACAAATATAGAATATAAAATGGCCAGAAAGCACAGCTTACCGCAATATTCGTTTAGCTACACACATTGTTCAATATGTGCCAGGTTTTGATTATTTCATGTGAATTCCGAACATGTTTGAGCATTCGGCAAGTTCGGTTCAGTAGCTTCCGTCTGCAGTGGCTGAAGAATTGTACACCCTCTAAGGGTTCTTACTTTTGCTGTAGTTGATTTAGTATGCAAGTGTACCCGACGAGTACACATCGATAAAAAGGTATGGTTTAATGAATGGTTTTTTTTTTTTCAATGCGTTCAAAAGAAGCGATTCATAAGCGGAGATAGAAATATAGAAATGCATACTGTTCTAGGGATTGGTGAACACTGATCTCAAATGTTTTAACCCTCGAATCGTATGTTTGAACGAAAGAAAGGAATTCACTTTAGAGCAATATATATTTTGCGATTGTTTGGGTTTTTCTAGATTTAGTACTACTCTAACTTGCGCGTTTCAAGGGAGGAAGGCAGATCAGCTACTAAGATCCTACTCCAACATACGTCCACTCTCTTGTTGCACAATGAAGTCAACATTTTATACTCTGCTTGTATCTGGGGCACTTGCAGGGTAGGACAAAACTATTTAAAATATTTGAGCATGATTTCCAGTGTGGACCATGGAATCGAATATTCGACTACGAGTTCAGCCCTATGCGCGTTCACACACAGCCGACTTGACGGCTAGTGTCACTCTATTCTTTTGTTTAGCGCTAGGCATGAATTGAATTTCACTTACTCGTGCCAGGTTGAGAAGGCCCAGAGGGGTTGGAAGGTCCTACGGATAAACCGATTGACAAACACACACGCAAGGTGAAATAAATATAAATCAAGTTTTAATTTCTTTGTTACTAATGTGTAGAAATTTGAATTGCAAATTAGTGTAATTTTACAAAATATTAGCTTTTCAATGAATTTCTGACTAATCACCCAATTTGGGGTCGTTTGTCAACATGACACTGCGCTCATGTTTGTCAGCATGATCACAAACCTTAAAGATATTACATTCAGGAACATTAAAGATATTATATTTAGTTGTCGATATATATTGACAACATATTCAAGAAGTACATTGACACAAACGCAGTTTGGTGTAAAAATTTCACACCTGCATTTTGTTTCTTCTGTCTGTTTTCGGTACGTCATTTTATATATTAATGTGCAGGTACACCATTCACGTCAGTGTGGTTGAACCGAAAGTTGTCACGAGGTACGAATAAAGCGCTTTATGTCTATTAATAAGAACAATCAAGCGATCAGAGGAAATAGCGCAAAAATACGCATTTTATGGGGCAGTTAACTTTACCATGGTAGCTTTTGATACTTGATTGATTGGGCTGAAATAATGGCACGGGAGTTCACATAAAAACCTATCTGAGAATATTTTGTGTTAGGCTAACTTGTGGCCTTTAAAGGGTAACTATGACAGTGAAAGGCAGAGTAGCTACAGGATCTGACTCCAACTTATTTCTTCATTCGAGAGACAACGGTATCAACAGGATACACATATATTGAGTATTGGTCCGACTCAGAACGCTTAAAGAGGGGCATCTAAAGTAACGAAATGCTTCCTTCAGTAAAACGTCCTCTACCACGGCTGACGTCAAGTATAGAGGGTGACGTGAAAACGCAGAAATAAGTACCTAAAAGTACTGTTACACTATGGAAATGTGAACTAGCACATTTGAAAGCTGGCTAACGGTTGTCAATATATGCCACAGCTGTTCTTGAAGTGACATTACTTAATTGTGGTTCGCGCTGTTCTCTGGCGAACCGGGAACACATTCGCGAAAAAAAACGAACCGAAAATCGTAGAGAAATCGGAGGCTGCGAAAATCGTAGATTGCGATTTTCGGACGACGAGTCATGTGAGGTGGAATGTGCGGCGCGGAAATCGCAATGCACTGGGGTTTTCGTGCTCCGACTTTAGGAGGCTCTTCGGTAGTCTGGCGAACTGGCGTCCCATATTTTGCGCCTCTTAAAAACTTCAGCTATTAAAACCTCGTTATATGCTACGCGAGCCTTTGTACCACATCCCTTTGATAGAGACAGAAGGGGTTTTCTACGAAGGTTGAGATGAGAACGCAGGGATGGCATACGATGTTGCCTGCGCTGCTTCCGAAGCTGCGTGAGCCGCCATGTTGCGAGCCCATCGTATCGTTTCGTTCCGTCCTGTTCCGGGCTTTCGCTTACCAAACTCCACCGCCACGAATTCGGAGGCGCCGTGCGAAAATATCTGGCGCTGCAAATCTTTCGAACCGCTCCCGATTTTCGGAAAAAGGGGAGGAGCAAGGGAGGAGCCTAGATGCCGTGCGATTTTCGTGTGCGGTTTTCGCACAAAATTCGTCTTTTTTTTTCGCAGATGTATTCCTGGGTCTGGAGTTCGTGATATCCAAACTAAAGAGCAGACGGCAACGAAAGCTGATTCCTTGAGGAAATAGCAGTGAAGGGCGCGCCTTTTCTACGGCATGAGGATTATCTACTCTCAGTGATTCGCTACATAGGCCCATTGCGCAGACTAAAGTCGCTTTCGGGTGGAACATTCGCCGCATTTCTCTTGCCTCTAGTTTCGGTGTCACGTTTCCTCACGGCTTAAGTATGCCGAAGAATATTGCGGAGCAGTAGTTAGTTGTGGTATATTTTGAAGGCGGGTAAAACATCATTTTACTGGAATGCTCAAGCCAAGGTGAATATTTAAGAAGTGTATATAATTTATTTTCTAATCATCGCTTTACACTGGTAGCCTGACATCCGCCGCGGTCGATAACACTATCCCAAAGGAATCACTTGTTTACTACAAGCAAGCTTTAAGATATATGTTCTTTGTCGCTGCTGATACACTTAGTATATCCTCGGATCTGGGGCATCCGTAGGCGGGGGCGTTTCGTATTACAGGCTCAAACAGTTAAACCCGATTTACAGTGTTGATCGTACAATTACATGTTGGATTACAAAACAAATTTTGAATCCTGAAGGTCGTACTAGCCTTTTGTATTCTATCACACTTTCGGTATGTAGTATAGAATCCCACTCTTCTAGCGTCAAGGTAGTGACCGAAACCTCTGAATCTGGAAGCAAAA
This sequence comes from Ixodes scapularis, assembly GCF_016920785.2. Taxonomy (NCBI): domain Eukaryota; kingdom Metazoa; phylum Arthropoda; class Arachnida; order Ixodida; family Ixodidae; genus Ixodes; species Ixodes scapularis. The sequence continues at coordinate 244,266,535 of NW_024609835.1, read as the reverse complement.
TACCATAAACATCTTTAAAAACGGCATCATGATTTTCTGCTTTGCCTTTTGCTTTCTCCCGAGTCTCCGGGATGATGGTGAACATTACTTATTAGTTTTTTTGTTTCGTGTTACACGTTTTGTGTTCAACATAACTTACCTCCCGGAGACTTTCCGTTTCCGCAAGGTTCTCCTGTGGGAATAAACGCACAAACACACGAGTGTCAAGCAGTAGAATATTACTTTAGTCTTTATAGATATAAAATTTAAGAAATGTGGTTATAAGATGAATATTGAAGATATTATTAAGAATGCCACGTTTAACTTTGCCATAAAATTCGTTATGATTTTCCAACTTGGCGTTGTTGGTCACTATGACCCCTTTAAGCCGTAGGGCTACTTTGCTATCCCAAGATTTTTTTTTTATAAATATGTAAATTGCAATTACCCGACACCATAACATGCATTCATTGAACCTAGAGTCGCGTACAATTTTGGCGGCAAGCAATTTCTGTTATTTTATAAACATTGCCGACATATTACAGCAGTAGGCACTCTCAATACATTGGCATCGGCACATTGTTATAAAATTTAGACACCCGCTCTTGGTTGTCAAAGATTTAATGTGCGGCCCACTATTACACCAATGAACTGTGCATAATTAAAGGTAAGGAGCTAATTGAGAAATGTTCAAATGCATAGTATTTTAAGCAGGTATTTACTCTAACGACATATATTTGAGCGAATCAATAAATCAGGGTTCAAATAAAGCAATAATTTCTGATGCGAGGAACGAAAGAATGCAAAAGAGCTGGTTAGGAATCATCATAAGCTAAACACGTTATGTTTCTCCTTGTCTCAGATATGCGATTACGTCACTTGCGATGGTCTATTTTTCTCGATTTGCTACTACACTAATTTAAGACTTTTGAAGAGTGAAAGTAATATCAGCGAGAAATCTCTGAGTGGAACTTACATCGACTGTTCTTTGACCGAATGAACTCAACTCGATATACTCTGCGTGGATCATGGGCATCCGCGGGCATGGGTTTTGTATTCCACCTCAACATGTTTTATCAGTGTGGTTTGGCTAAATATTGACCGCAATAATTATCTTGGTAACAACCCAATCTGGGGGTGCTTGTCCACATAATATCCCAAGGCCAAGTAAGTAGTCGGATTAATTAATTATTCCCCAAATATTTTATAAATACTTGCTCAAAATCTACAGAAACAGTACTAACAATCATAAGTTCAACGCCGGGCCACAGAAGATGAATGTTATAAGTCAGTTTTTTGTGTTTTTTTTTACAGATTTTTTTTTTTATTATACTAATGACAAATTGAAGGAGTAGAAACGCTCAATTCCCGCCGTGGGTTTTTGGGGTTCCTGGTGGGGGATCTTATATTTAATGTGCACACGAAAATACACCGCTGAAGTCAGCGTGGTTATATGGAAGGTTCCTATAGGCTGCGAACAACGCAAACGATAGGTTAGTGTTAATAGCACTACAAAAAAGAAGAATATTTGAGGAAGTTGACAACTTTAAATGGATATATTTAAACATCTAATATATATGGTTGATATAAATATTGACATCGGCTTTGAAATTAAAAATATTTGAGACGATTTAGTACTTCATTAAGTTGTGGAGTTTCAAAGGCAGTTCGAACAGTAAAACGTGCATTAGCTACAAAGCTCTGACTGGAACTTGCTCCCGAATTTGAGTGGCCATGCAATCTACAGGATACAGATATCCTGGCTACTTGAACGACTCAGAATTCTTAAGAAAGGGCACATAAAATAACTATGTGCTTTTTTTCGGAATAACGGCGAGCGTCAGCTGGAAAGTGTAACACATTGATGTGGAAATCATTACCTAAGAAACTACAAGTTACCTTTAGACACATCAAGTGGCATTTTGGAGCAGGTATGTGTGTTTCTGAGGATTGCTTTAAGCGAGCCTGTAAGCTATATATTTAAAATTGCTGGGAAGAACCCCAAAACAAGCACGTCCGTGAGCAATAAATGGGCGATTCATGGCGGACTGTGATAGCGGACCGCAGCTTAGAACTCGTGAACCGAAAGCTCCCCTGCAGAACCCAGTACTCCTGGGTTCAATATTCGCCTTTGCCCGTTGCAATTCGGATGAGCAACTTACCCGCGTGCGATCGTGTATATCTTGCGCACTGCCTGATGCACGTTAAAAGTCTCAGACTAACAATGGCAGTGCATCGGAAACATTTCTCACATTCGGCACATAAACATTTGTTTTTTGTGGTTTAGATACGTGAGTTTTAGAGGAAAGGAAACAGCATTATCCCCCGTAAGAAACAGATGGCAGAAACAGGTGACGACAAAGAGATTTCGGCAAACGAAAAGACTTGGAGTGAATAAAAACCGAACGCCAGAATATTCTGCGAACGAGTACCGAACGCCCGAATATGCTTTGAACAAGTACCGAACGCCCGGCGGACCGAATGCCCGACGGAATTTGGTCTGCGTGCGGAGTGTGACTGTTCCGCCGCATTCAAAGCGATCGTGCTGCCGGGTTAATTTTGTGGGTTGTTTGCCGCGTATCAGCCCGTTGGAGTCCGGCTATTGAACTAGCTCGAACACCCTGGCACAGCCTATGGGCCAACGCGCTGTTTCCGAACACGCCCTCCCGAGGTGTGGGCACTGCCCGTGCGCAAGAACCAAACTAGCGTCAAGTGGACCATCTGCGAATGCGCACGGCCTGTAGTACCGCCTCCGCAGCGGCGTGACGGCATCGCCGCGTGTTGGTGAATCGCAAGTTGTGCAAACAGTTCGAAGAGCTTGCGAAAATGACAAAACAAAAATACCAAGAGGTGGAGCTTCATGCAAACCTTCTTCGCGATGAGTACTTGAACGACATCGAAGATACATTTCTCCTAATGTCGCCACTTCCGAGCTTCAATGCTCTGCGTTTCGACGAAAACCCAAGAGATTCCATTCAGGCTACAGAATCTTATGCATAAGTTTTCGTGAAGTACTAAGAAATTTCACACGCTCTACCATAGAGTTCTGCGGCTCGGAAATATTTTTCTCCTGCTTAAAACACATAAAAACACAACTGCACTCCAGGATGACTTAACACCGACGACGCTTCCTTGCGGCGCCCACCATGAAGTTTATATCTCCTGTATTTAGTGTCGTTTGACTCCGTCACATGGAGTTGTAACTTTGAATTCGTCCATGGGGAACCTACCCTCTGCGATCGCAAATTTATAATATAGTGGCGTCACAAAGTAGCTTCCCTTTACACCTTTAAATTTCTCCAGAAGATCATAATGCAGGAATAAATCTTATGGGTATTAAAAAAAAACTTCCGAGGGCACCTGAGCCCTTCTTATGAGTTGCGAATAGAGAAGCATGAATGTCGTTCTTCCGTTCCCTTAGTTTGTCCGTGGCGTATTGAAATGGACGGCTCCGTTTCGCTACTGCCGAGGTACCGTTCGACGGCCGAGCGCGCTTTCTCGTGATGGCCGCGACACGCTGAGGCGCCGCCATGGAGAGAGGGATACTCTGGTGGCGTCCCTTGGAACCACGCCGCACGAGACTTGTTCCTTAATGACGCGCGCCAGCTAATGGGAGCCTATCCATCAGATTTCTGCTACAGACGACGTTCGGACAGGTAGGGGAAGGGGCCGTTTGGCGGCGCTTCAAAGCTGATGACGTCGGTTCGCATTATGGGACCAGGTAATGCTGTCGCATTAAAACGTTTGCCTCGCCAGGACTTTGCAACGCAATTTGTCTACATGGCGAGCATTAAATGAGCAAATAGAAGCGAATTGCACCGCTTTCGTAGGTCTCGTCCGACGAGGCTTACGCAATCCTCCAAGCGGGGTATTTATCCCGTCAATGGCGACTAAGTTGGACGACAAGACGATCGCTTAATTCTCAGATCGTCTCGTAGAATCTACCCCGCAGAAAAGCGCGTAGGGACACAGGACTGCGACGTAAACCCAGTATTCAACTGCGCTTTGGCTTTTTTTTTACCAAACCTTCGATATTACGTTCTGGCTCAGGCAATCTGTACTAGTGAGCGTAGTTCCCATATAGTGGAACTGCTGACAAAGTCGATGCCATCACGACATTCTGTTAGAGCTTCATAACCAACAACCCGTTGGGTTCTGATTATTGTTTAATTTTGTTTAAATATGTTTTCTTCCCCTTTTCCACAAAATGTTAATGTTTCTAAGGTTCTACTGTCACCTACGTCATGTTGAAGCAAAGAAATGAGCTCCAAAATTTGGTTTCCGTACCGCTTTAAAGGACTGCGACGGCGGCAAAAGAGTCCGCTTCTGGGTGCACTACATCTCCCATACAAAAAATCTCCCACTGGCGCCTCCCCTCCCCTCTTCCTCGTGAATCCGCTACTGCATTGGTGTCTTCATATTACAATTAAAACGTTTGAGCCTGATTTACAGTGTTCATCAAAAATTTAGGCGCTTCATTACAAACAGCTTTTTTGGGAGCCGCAGGCCATGCTAATGTTTTGTTTTTTCACCATTTCGGTTTTTTATGTAAGTATTTCATTTTTCTAGTGTCACGTAGTCACCAAACCCTCGAACACTGAAGCCTAACAACGTCAACCTGCATAAGCATGGAGTACAAATTCGTGCCTTGCCTGATGGTTGCTCGTAAAGAGCCAACGCGGCGGCTAATGTTACATATAAGTTTTTGCTTAGCGTTATGCATTTTTTGTTGAACATAACTTACCGGGTGCTCCCGGGCAAGGCGTGGAGCTACCTGCAGGTACACAAACACACACACACAATATAAATACATATAAAGACGTATTTTATATGTAATTTACTTTATGAAATACAAAATATGCTAATCCGAGTAATATGCTTAGGTGTTGGTGAGGTGAGCACGTATTATTTTACAACGTATCTTGTGATCTACCAACTTGTGATTGGTCGATTATCGAGCAACCACAGGCTAGCGACTTGTAGTTACTCGCTTAACGAGCAGCCACAAGTCATAAGGAGGTCATGCTAGCATGACCTCCTTATGGCGTAAATGAAACCAGTCAGCTTACATTTTTAGTTCCAAAATATTTACATATATGTATAGACAGCAATGACCGGAAACCATGATAGCATATATTCGTTCATCGTGCGTTCCCACGATGTTCGCTATATGCCAGTTTTTATTATTTAATATAAATTGCTGACTTCTTAAACAGTAGGAACGCCTAATTTATTTTTACCAGCACAGTAATAAAATAATTACCACTCGCTCTCGGTTGGTGCTGTCTTATCTAGATTGTTTAATAACTAATGCCGGACCCAGGATTACACAAATAAAATATGTCTGATTATCGCAAGCCGCCTTATGGTATGCGCAAGAAGCAAAATATAAATAACGGAATATATAAACTTGGATTTAACGCGTTGATAATAGATTCAAAAATTACGAAAGAGTTAAACAAAGACGCGAAAGATGTTTGTCCTGTCCGTCCTTTTTGTCCAACTCTTTCATATTTCGGTATATATAACACTACTAAAAAGCTTGAAATTCTTAAGAGCGGTTATTTTAGACCTTAAATCTCCTAACACTTAATTGGTATGTTTGAAAGCAGAAATGGGATCGATATTCAAATACCACATAGATTTGTAAAGATTTAATCTACTCTAGCTTGCCTTGTTTCAAGGTAACTAAAAAAATGGAAGTTGCTTACAACCCCCTGCAACACCGAATTAAAGCGCAGCTTTTGAGGAGGAGGAGGGAAGGGTACTGAGGGGAGGGTATATTCTTCCTCCCGCCTCCTCACCTCTTCATCCTGTCTGCTACTCTTCCCTCTGAGCGGCGTCGGCATGAGTGACGTTATTGTGATGACGTCATCACGACGACGTCATCGTCATCATCACAATGATGTCATTGATGGCATCATCAGTGACGTCATCGTCACGTTGACGTCACTGATGATGTCATGAGTGACGTCATCGTGACGATGACGATGAGAATGACGTCGTCGTGATGACGTCATCACAATAACGTCATCAGTGACGTCACCAGTGACGTCACGCGTCCCATAATCCATCGCGCGGTTACGCCGACGCCGACGCCAACGGTGACGCCGCTGAAGCCGGAAACAGGCGCTTAAGAGCTGCGCTATAGCAATGAAAGACAGGGGAGTTACTAAGCTCTGATCCAAGCGTACTACCACATTTTAAGACTAGTTGTGGTTGATTTGGCGTAATAAGACTGAATTATTTGTCTCACCGATCACTAATAAAGTCCGCGTATAAAAAAAAAAATTACTGAAGCGCAATGTATTTCCGTAAAATCAAGGAGGTTAATTCCGAACAAAAATGTTCTTACGATACAAAGAAACAAAGTATAACGCTTAAAAAGCATCGGCATACCCCACGATCCTCCCATAGAGAACGCTACTGCAGCGAGGAAGCAAATGGCTATGAGAGTTGCCTTCATCTTGGACGGTAGATGTCGACTATCCAGATACGAAGTTTGGTACGGGTGTATATAGTGCTCTACCTACAATAGGGTTGTTTGTTTGTATTATTTTTCGGATTATTGACGCAAATGCGATGACGCATACGGGCACTGTTTACTGAATGTGTCTGGTAAAACGAGAAGAAAAATAATCTATTGTTCACCTCCACTTATGTCGTTTGCAATTGTTCCTGCAAGGGTCATTGTTAAGGTTGTTTTCGGTGAACCTAGAGGACTTTGATCCTTCGCTTGGTTTCTGCTGGTTGCTTTTCTACGCGAAAAAATGTGTCCGCCGTTTTATTCTCAAATAGTGAAACGGTACACGAGATAACGAAGGCAATTGCTTATAATTAAGTTTTTATTATTTCATTTTGAACAATTCGAAATTAAAACCTGAGCTCTACGATACTATTCTCTTGACAACCTCGCAAAGCATTAGGGCGCGAAATGTTCTCTTTTTAATAGAAATACGAGAGTTGTGGTTTTTATGTGTACAGTAAAACATATAGGTTTGTGTTCGTAGTCTAGGCGTACACTGCGTAGACTTTTACGCTTTAAATAAATAACTTAATTTCTTATATATCGCCGCATGCATGGCCGAGAGAAAACGCTTCTCCGTACTTCTAGAATATTTGCATTTACTCCTAACATAAATGATTTGACGTTCTATTCGAATGCTCGAGATGCCTAGTGTAAAAGGCAAGGAAGCCGACCTTGCCGCGTCAGTGTTCCGAGTTTTCGATGCTCGAACATTCCAGGTGGAATGTCCGAGATAGCGAGTCTAATAGATAAGAAGAAGCGTGGCCTTGCCGACTCTCTCCTGAGGACCACGACAGACTCTCGCATCCTCGCGCTAGCCCAAACGAGCCAGCTCTCATGTCGACACTTCGACGGTGTCGTCTGCCACCTTCCTCGCTCGCTGCTGCGTTCTCGAAGGTCGTTCTTTCTTTTGTTTCTGGCACAAGTTTGCCGATTAAAACTATATCTTCAGTTTTACGCTTGTCGATTCTTTTCCATCCGTGACATTTCTGGTGGAGGTGCAGGGTATCTTTTTATGCGCCGTCCGCGTAAGCTTCCGAGAAGCCGCCGGACTAGATCGATTTCAAGCCCTGGAGAACTTTTATGTGTGGAGCCAGACGAAGTAGTAAAGGGGACATCTGGGCTAGTTGGTAGTCTAATATATTCATTTATTTAGCGCACAAAGTAGGGAGAGAAGAAAAACAGCACTTTTCGGCCCCATCCTTCTCTCTACCTTGTGCTCTAAATACTTTAATAAGCCAGACGAAGCCCGAGCAAGGCCAGCCGCTGGAATTCGGTCCATTGTTAGAACAGGCACGAAAGAAGTCCACGAACCCGGAGCCATTTCCCAGGGGCTAGCCGACCCCTGGGAAATGGCCCAGGGGCTCGCCCGTCGTGTTCACACCCGTCGCATCTCGTACGCCAACGCACGTCCATGGTGAAGTTTACGGAGACGTCGACGACTGGGTACAGTAGTGCGAACGGGTGGCATGTCACAACCGATGGACACCAGAGCAGAGCGTCCAGAACCTCTATTTCTCACTGGATGGAAGGGTCCGTCGTCTTTGAAGAGCAGCTACCCTATACCTTCGCAAGCCAGTAGCGTCAGGAACTCCACGAAGACCTACTCCAGGCCAGAATTCAAGGGCCGAATAAAAGCATCGTCAGCTTCGTCGAAGACGCCCTTGGACGTGTCAACGGCACGGATCCTAAAGCTCCAGAAGCGAAGAAGCTCAAGACCCTAATGCGAGGAGTAAAGGGAATCACCTTCGGTGGCCTCGTGCGAAGCACACCTGCCACCGTCGTGGCATCCCTAAAGGAGGCCAGAAACATCGAGCGCTCCCTCCAACCGCGAGCCACCCACTACCTGCGCTTGCCTAACGTCGCTGTCCCAGACTTGGCAAGCCCCGACGCCTGCACTGTCCTCCTTGCGGAAAAATTTTAACCTATTAGAGTGCGACCGTTCGGTAATGAAATCCATGTTAAAGGATCGGCTACACCATTTTCACTCGCTCAACTCTTGCTTCTAGTCTAACTGCAAAATGAATGTGTCATTGATTCGAGTCCCAAGGCTGCACGGTTCAGATATTTCGCGTGCTTCCCAAATTACGGGTTCGAATAATTTCTAAGTTTTCGAAAAAGGCTAGGTTTCTTGTTGCAAAGGTCGACGACAGGCTCGAGGTGGGGTATCGTAATTTCATACTGCCTCAGGAGGCGCTGCCTCGGAAGCGTGTGTCACCGGGACTTCGACGGCAGAGCGGCAGAATAAAAGTGCCACAGCCATCATGTCTGAAGTCGCCGGCAAAACGACGTGTATTTTTTCAATGCCTTAGGCCTTTATTGGTGTCGCAAAGAGGACCACAACTGCTACGTTTCGCCGCGCGTGGTTCGTCTCTCGTCACTGTCCAACGGCTCCCTGTAGTGGAGGTTTAGTAGAGTTTAGAATAGTCGGCGCCTGCACTTTCATATCCTGCACACGTGCCCTGGCCCGCGAGTCCACGCAGGCAAGAGATTTAGCAGGGGCGTTAGGCAGATCCGTTGCATGAAGCGAAGCGTAGAGTTTCTGCGTAGCTAGCTTCCGCGCGACGTGCATAGCTTCTGGGGCTTCGCTGGGTACGCGTGCCGTGCTATCCCACCAATCCCACTCACAGAATGCAGACTGCACAGCTGCTCGTCAACCTCGGTACGTTCAGAGGTTCCAGCGACAATCACGAAAGATACTTGAACATGTGCAATAAATCGAGCAAAAACGTAAAGTCTCAATGTCCTCGTAGAACAACACACAAAAACATTTTATCCTCATGGCGCCCACGCCGGGCATCCAACCAGCGTCATTTCAACTTGCGCACCGATACACGCGCGAGAAGCGATATGACGTGACTTATAAACTGGCGCTTGATTGGCTGTAGAGACCTCAAGCGTTCCGCTGCGGTTCAACAGAAGGTGAAGTGAAGTTTAGTGATGAGGCGAGTACGAGACTAACTTGATCAGTGCTTTGACCGGACGGCTTGTCAGAGCCAACTTAATCCCGGTAAGACGCCGCGTCTAGGACATGGTTGCTAGACATATACATCGTGTCGTTGCAGTGACCATGCCTACCTCAAGTACACTGCCGTTCATATATGGAGAATACGGACCCTACATCCTGTCAAATATCACCTCCTTGAGTCACACACTTCGTATTCAAGAAAGGGCGACCACCAATGTTGCCTCATGGACCCTTGAAAAGAGACTATTGAGACGAACATCATTCCCTGCTTTAGCCCTTGTTTGTAGCAGAACGATTCAGCCTTTCTTCTCTCTCGCTAGCCAAACACTGTGTTCTCTTTTGGGTTACCGAGAGAGAACAGCCGAAAGAGAACAGTTCTCTCAGGCCGCCTAAAAAAACCTATCGCTTTAGAACTGGTACGTACGGTCATTCTGATGGCTGTATGTACAGGCGATTTTAGCAATAAGCTTTATATCGACGAGCGCCTGAGTCGGGTTGAACTCGGTTCACTCGGACCTCAATATTAGGCAGTTCTCGCACACCGATGTTTCACCCTCCGCAAGAAAAACGCCGCTGCCTAGTGCGCATGTGCGGCACCGTTGCAGGAGGGTTGAAACCCTCCTTGAAAACTCTCGGCTGGGTTTCTGTACAGCTTTTTTCGCCTTGAGGAGATTTTCAGTTCATGGTACCACACCGTGACCGAACACGCTGCTTGCGTTTTTAATTATCCGACTTCCCACGAATGTGTAATACTCTAAGCATTCTCGAGCGATATAGGAGAAAGATCAGGACACTTTTCTCGGTTCCCAACATGCCGGATGATTGTGCGTGCGTATGCAAACGTTGTAAGGCGTGACTTAGTCCCCTCCAGGGTGTAAGATAGACAGGTGGGGAAACGAGAGCCAAATGAGCGACCGGATCGTGTCCCCCCGGTTTTCTCTTTTTTCTGTGGCGCCATCTATGTGAAGCACCGCGAACTCTCACTCCGGGTGGGCGACAGGTGCCGACGGGCTAAACTGACGGAGATGGTTTCTCATGAATTTTCAATGGAGGAATTTCGTGCTCTCAGTTTATTTTGCGCACTCTCCCATAAAGTTCTACGAAAATCCGATTCCGAATTTTTTTCCTCTCGCCGCAGCGCCATCTGTCGCAAATCGGAGGTGCCCGCAAGCAGACGAGTATAAAATCCGGTCACGGCGCTGCGGTAGGTTTCTATGGGCCGTTTCCTCGCCTGTCTATCTTACACCCTGGTCCCCTCACACCACGATTCTATCTTTGAGCTCACTTTCAATAATCCTGTCTAGTGCAATGAACCACAACTAAAATTTTGTCACTTAAAGCCTTACACGTATTTTCTTTGCCAAATGTCCGCTTCGTGTTACTTCATTGATCAAAAAACAAGCCGCATCCTCACAGGCTATACTCACAGTTGAGCCCAACGCTAGCGCATGAACTTTTAAGGAAACGCAAGACATTCGCACTCACTACTGCACAGAAGTTACTTGAAGTCCTCTTCGTGTCATCATATATCTCCTATTAAAATTGTATACAGATTGGACAATTAAGTTTTCGGAAAGGCCGACATCGGCTAGCTACGACGGAGTCCCTAACAACCGTCCCCTACTTCTCGCCGAGCCTTTTTGGATCAGCCTTTACCGATGCCCAAGATCTGTGTCTGAGCGATGGTTCTGAAATGATCAAGGCATACTCAGTAAGGAAGAAAGCAAGCATTAAACAAATCTTATGGTTATTAGCAACCGCCCAATGCGCTTGGAATTCTTTAGTTAATTTGGCGCACCGCATAGGGGTTCACAGCGTATACGTGCTGTCCGCCGAACTGTGCGACATTCTTCACGCAAGTGCTCGACTGTTGCTTTCTTCGAAACGGTTTGTATGTGTGAATGTGCCTATATGATTGCAGGATAGCTTCATGCGATATTGAATTAGTCGAATCCAAGCGTGTCGGGACTTCACTTCGTGCAGTGCCGCGGGTCAGTAAGGTATAAAGGGATAAGAAGTGTTCGATTTTAGCTTTTCAACGGCGTCTCCCAGTTTTTACCTCCCAGTTTTACCTCGCGTACTGGGGTGTATTAAAAAAAAACAGTAATTTAAAAAAAAAGGTAATTTCGTCAATGGACGCATAAAACAAGTAACAAACTTGCTGACCAGCAACACTAATGTAAAGTTGCGAGCTCGGTGTACGCGAACCTATTGGTTGTTACAGCGTGTTGACATGTACACAAGCAAGATCCCCGAGCTTCGCAGCGTCGAGATTCCCAGCACTGGCTCGACCACATACCTCGAGAGGCCAACAGGAAGGCTCGAGTACAAATATAAACAAGCATATGTGCCAAGACAAGCTTTACGTATGACACGGGCTTGAGCTGAAGCTTCGAGGTCTGGCCATTGAGGTTAGTTTAGAGACCCAAAACGATGCGCTCGGTATTAGAAAACATGAGATAACGGCTGTTTTTAAGAAACACTCTGTGTATGATCTCGTCTCGACTTGCCGATCGAAACCGAGACCATGCCGCTCTCCTTCCTGGCCAACTAGCCCCAGAGTGCAAAGCGCGCAGTGCTGCTCGCAGGGATCTATGGAAGTAGTCTATTGTGAAAATAAGATGAACTTCGCAATGCGTAAAACGTGAACATATTGCGTCCTTATACAAACAATTCCTATCTGTTTTCTTTTTTTTTTTTTTTACTTAGGAACGCATGTGCAGGAAGGAACAAAAATATTGCAATGCTTTCCTTTATTTCTAAGCTAGATGTCGAAGATTTTGTGATGAATGTAGGGATGATTTGTGCAGTAGTCTGCTGAAGTAGGAAATGTTTAATTTGTTCTATATTATTTTATCCACAAACAAATAATGATGTACACACAAATTGCTGCATATGTTTGCCGGAGCAATGAATGTTGCATAAGATGATATCACTATCTCGGTGGCAATGTGAATTTTTCTGTTTTTCATGTTTCCGGCGAAAATACAGTTTGTTTTATTTTTGTTTACCTCCACGTGCAGCGTGAACAATCATTTTTGTCGTGTACCATGCGACGATTGTATATGCTTTAGCCGACGGACGTTGCCCGTTTTAATGCATATTTTTTCATGATATTTTTCTTATCATTTGAATCAGCATAAGCCAAAATTATGAATACAAAGAAAAGGTGTTTTCAGTGACCGTCAAGTTTCTTTATACGTAAAACGAATCCTGTTTTTCTAAAATAACAATGGTTGTTTTCGCTTGAGTGTGAACTGTAGGTGCAGGAGCTTTGACCTCACGTAGATTCGCTAGGTTCATTTTAAACTTCTTCCCAGTAGCTAGAACTAAAATCACAGAACCCAGGGACATATAGAGCCATTGACTTCCTTGCCAGATATTTGCACACAAACAAGGACTAACATACAAAGAACAAAATCACGAAAGGTCATTGGTTGATCGTTCTCAGTTGCCATGACAATCGCCACTTGGGTCCATTCAAACCTTCGAAGCTTCGAAAGGATCGTTCTGAACCAGGCCGAGATCGAAATGCAGCACTATCGTACGGAAAATGTTGCTCGCCAAGATAAGCGCCTTTTGCACTATGTGTGCAATAGACTTATCAATCGTGCTCATGTCCAACAGATATCTCACAATGATATTGCTCCCCTTACGTATTTCGAAACAAAACAACGTTTTCAATGCCTCCAAGCACCGACGCCGCAGGTGGAGGCGGTACGAAGATGTACGCTTGTTTCGCCGGTGTGCGAACAGCAAAATCTCGGCATACAAGAAACGTCTCTACAAAGCTGTTTAAATCGGCTGACAAAGAATACAGAAGTCCCAAGGAGAAACTGCACATTCCATGAACCGACATGGCGACCATAGCTTGGCGCTTCTTTTCCAGGACCCACAGACTTTAGCTACGACAGCTGAACGCAACGGACGCACGCACTCGAACATTTGTGCACACACATACGTTGCACAAAGACGAGCTCAAAGACGCACGCAGGCGCACGTGCGTAAATACGCGCGAAAACGCAGATACATGTGAACGGTCACTCGCAAGCAAGCACGAAACCTTACACACTAGTGAAGGAAAGCGATGGAAAGTACTATCGATACTTTCGATAGCAGAAGCCACATCTAACTATCGATAGTTAAAAAACTATCGATAGTTAAAAAACTATCGATAGTGCTATCATATTCGACTACCTTAAAATTATCGATACTACTATATATACTATACTATCCATAATACTACTATGGATACTGTACTATCGATTACTACTATGGATACTATATTATCGATTGTCGACTGTCGTAAAACGGTTGATAGCCAAACATTGAGAAAATATTAATAGCCTGTCATCGTAACGAAATCGATGGGGTCTTAAAAGGTGAAGCACGAAGAACGTTCCGGAAATATCGTGTAGCTCAGAGAAAAACGCAATTGCAATTAGGGAATTCCAAATAAATATCGAGAAACAATCTAAACCCGATTGGAAAACAATCACGAAACGCTAGAAATACTCCTTAGATACTATTGACACTGAACTATTAAAATATCGATTTTATAATATTGAAAAACTATGAAAAAAAGATAACAACTTGATAGGTTGCCGCAGCTTTTTGGGTCCTAGAATGCCGTTCCAGGTATGCCTTTTGGTTTTTATGAGCTCAATTCTATGCCAACAGGTAAATATCGTCCCAGCCACAGTTATTAAACTTTTCCAAAATCCCAAAATTCCAAACTTTCCAAAATAGAACCGAACAAAATGGGACAACATATCATGGCAAACAAGCCTAAGTTCTCTCGTCAAGAGGTAAGACCCCATTTTCGTGAATTCGCCATAAATGGTCATCGCAATAAAAAAAATCCGTCAAGGCTATAAAAAAAAGTTAATTGAATGATAATATAAACAGACCAGCTTGAAACAAACTTTTGAAAAAACCTGATGCGACGTGTATTCAGCGAGTGTTTTTCCGAGCTCCAAGACCGACAAAACCAAAAACCCGAATATACTGAATAGTTTTACAAATGCTGGAATACTAAAGCGTGATGGCCGATATCTGAAACCCAAAAATATGCAAACTATGCGCCAAAAACAAAAAAAAAAAAGCAGCAAACCATTATTTCTGCTTTACCACTAAATTATTTGTACAAGAATGCCACTCTATGTTTTCTTTCTTCTCAATTTCATTTATTTTTTTAGAACCACACGTTTTCTGCCCGCGCACATCCGTCTGCATTCCCTTCTCGGGTAGCGCATTAATTTTCCTAACACTCGAGAGTTTTCTGAAAGCTGACTTCCGATAGTATCGATAGTTAACTAAAAGTCAACTGTCGATAGTACCATCGATATCTTACTATTGATTGTCAATTACCGATAGTACTATCCATATCTAACTACTGATAATCAATTATTGATTGTCTTGGGGAAACTATCGATAGTATCGATAATCAATCTTTCGGTAGTTTTGCATCACTGACAGACGCCCAAAACCACCGACGCGCACACGTGCACACACATTTCCACACACTCCAGCTCAGACACTGCAGACAATGACTGCTACCTCACACGTTGCGAGGATTGTAGAGAATATAACTGGGAGATGGTGTACAGCTGCAACGGAAAGAGAGTAGCACAGGTGTCCGACCAGCGGAGCGGCAAAATCGCGACACGCGGCGCTATTGTTCCCGAGCACGCACCGCTAGCAAGAGTGCCAGTCACGTTCCATGTCTCGACGCGCGGGTGGCCAACTGAAAGCAGCCAATCCTACACTCTAAGAAATGGGGGGTGTACAGGGATACTCCCCTTGTCCTATAGGCCATTCCATTTAGCGCTCTCTAGGTGGCACCATTTTGTTCCACCGCAGTGCCCTCTCCACACATCCGGGAAGTTTAGCGGGTTCGGCGGTGTAAAGCGAGAGAGAGTGCACGCGCCCGATTCCGCTAGCAGACGACAAACCGGGAGGTTGCCGTACTGTATCTTTGGGCTGTATCGACGGGCTCTACCGAACATCGAACTCTCGCTCGGTGCTGCCGTTGTGAATTGGTTCGCGTTCTTAGAATAGTTGTGGCTACTCCGAAATCTCTTGTTCTATTTCGCTAAATCATCAACCAGCATATCTTTTTTCCATTACTTAAAAAGCAGTTGAGTCAGGCGGCAGTACTACCCTCAACTACTGCGTGTATTGCGGCAGAAGAGCACGTTTTATTTATTATTTCCGACTTCCACTCATGGTCGCTGAAGGCCTACACCAGTACGAACTTTTATAGTAAAAAAGGCACAGCAACCGGATTTACTTTTCGCCAGAGACCAACCAATCTGACAGAGCTTTCCCTATTTTTTTTTTATTTGCACGCAGTTAACAGCGCAATTGGACTCTGTGAGTCTTTTTATCTAGCATAATATTACACGACAACTGGCATACCAAAATCTGCTCATCTGCGATTGAAAGTTCCAAAATGACGCGATTTTAAACAGAGTTTGCACGCCAGCCGGACGCTAGCTACAGCCCACTCGGCGGAGCGGACGAGATGCGGGGTGAGAGGGGGAGTGAATTTTTTTCTCTTTTACCCTCCCTGCTTTGGCCTTAATGGAAGGGTCTATAACTCCCCAAAACTACATTTCGGCATTCTGTCCATTGACGTCGCGCTGGCGATAGAAACTTTTACAAAGCGCTTGATAGCCCGTCGGATATAACGAACTAAATACCTAATGTCCGTGTCAAAGACTAAAAAAAAAAAAGTACTGAGGCTTTGCGGAAAGGTTAAAACAACTTGATTGTCTTAATGTAGCCTTTATAGAGAACATTAGCTATTTTAATAAGTCGTATCGATCGATTATCAAGCCGCTCGTAAAAGTTGGTATCCTCAGCTCGACGTCAGTGGACAGAACGACGAAATGTAGTTTTGGGGAGTTACATATGGGACAAGGGGTATACCCCCAGTATACCCCCTATTTCTTAGAGTGTAAATCCCGCAAATCGCGCACGCAGCTAGCCAAGTGGGCAGTGTATACTTTCAGCGCACTCTCGTTTCAAAACTGCAACTGTGACCCATGTGCCCGCCGTCTATGCTTCCATGTAATAAGGAAGAAAAAAAAGTGAGCCCATGGCCTAACGGTTATCGTGCTTGCCTCCCACGCGAAAAGTAGGCGTTCAAGGCCTGGCCGCCGATACCCTTTTGTGGTTTCTGCAATGTCGCGTTCTGCTAAATCCGACAACCCTGTTGGCTTATTCGAGGTTAGAATGTTCAAGGCGCCAAACTTCCTACACCGATTGTTCCAGAGGCCCTCGCGTCCAGACTTGTACACGTTACTGAAAAAAAGTAAGGAATTACATTTACAATTACTCAAGGCTAAATTGTAATTTATTACAATTACAATTACCCCCCCCCCCCCATAAAAGTAACTGTCCGTTACCCCAAAAAGTAATCCATTACTTTCGTGGCGTTACTTTTAACATTATTGTCCTCAAGTAAGAAACAAAGGGAAGAGGAATCATTCAAGTTCTTATTGTTGCAACCTGTTCCATTTAATGACCTTGAGTGTTTTGAGCAACAGCTGGCTCTCGAAAGTCTCGTCAAACATCTTGCGGTATTTCTTACTCAATATGTCGACTGCTACGCTGAACACCATTTAAGCTGAGGCACTGGACGGGAGTGCCAATTTCTTCCTCACGAATGCTTCATTTTCTGCAGTGAGCTTTTTCAGCGAAGCAAGGGAAGTACTATTTACCTCGAAGATAGAACAAAGCTTCGTCGTTGCAGCCGTTGCCTGATGTTCAAGAGATTTAGAATATCATTCCGATACCTCCGATACCCGCAATAACGATATTGTCACGGGTGGTGACCAATAAATAAGAGGAAATAAACAGGAAGAAATAAACGTTTAATGTGGCGAACTTCTGCCAAAAAAATAAAAGGGGTACAAAAGGTAATAACAGAGCGTCGCGGGCGTCGAAGTCGGTGTGACAGCAGAGTCGAACGCTGGGACGAGACTGCCTCCGGCTTGCCCGCGGAGCCGCTTTTATACACACGTTGGCTTCTGGAGCATTCGACGTAGAAGGTTCGGCGCCTAGAACATTCTGACCTCGAATCAGCTAGACAGTTCTCGATTTCACCAGAACATCACATTACAGTATCAACAAAAATGCATAGCCGCGGCCAGGAATCGAACCCTGGCCTTTCGCGTGGGAGGCAGCGCGATAACCGTTACGCTACGGCCGCGCTGCCTACTTGGCGCGCGGCATTACTCCCCCCTTAAGAAGTGCATCGCCCCGATGCATCCCAAAACAAAACAAAGCACATAAAAAGAACGGCAAACTAACGAGTCACGTGAAACACATAAGATCCACAGTCCTATCGAGCGTAGTACGGCTTCAGGCGCACGACGTGGACGACTTCAGGTCGTGGTGGGCGGCGTGATGATGTTCTTGTTCCGTCGGGCATCACCTCGTAGTTCAGCTCGCCGAGGCGACGAAGTACCTTGTATGGTCCAAAGTACCGTTTCAGCAGTTTCTCACTGAGGCCGCGGCGACGGATGGGCGTCCACACCTACACCCTGTCTCCGGGCTGGAAGTGAACGTCCCTGCGACGAAGGTTGTAGCGGCCCGCGTCGACGCGTTGCTGGTCTTGAATCATGAGTCGGGCGAGCTGGCGGACTTCTTCGGCGCGTTGAGCAACCGCCTGGGCGTTGTCACTCTCATTGTCAGATGGCTCATGGGGCAGCATTGCGTCCAGCATGGTCGTTACCTTCCGACCATGTACCAGCTGGAAAGCGGTGAATCCAGTGGTCTCCTGAACCGCCGTATTGTAGGCGAACGTGACGTACGGCAACACCTCGTCCCACGTCTTGTGCTCTACGTCGACGTACATAGAGATCATATCGGCGATTGTCTTGTTGAGTCGCTCGGTCAGCCCGTTGGTCTGCGGGTGGTATGCAGTGGTTCGACGATGGCCGGTGCCACTGAGACGAAGGATCTCTTGCGCCAGCTGGGCCATGAACGAAGATCCGCGATCTGTAATCAGAACTTCGGGAGCGCCGTGCCGGAGGACGATGGACTCGGTGAAAAACTTGGCGACTTCCACAGCAGTCCCTGAAGGAAGAGCTTTCGTTTCGGCGTACCGCGTGAGATAATCTGTGGCGACGATGATCCAGCGGTTCCCCGACGTCGGAGGCGGAAAAGGACCAAGTAGATCCATTCCGATCTGCTGGAAGGGTGTAGTTGGAGGAGAAATGGGCTGCAAAAGCCCGGCCGGCCTCGTCGGCGGTTTCTTGCGTCGCTGGCACTCGTGGCATGATCGTGTGTATAGGTGGACGGTCTTGGGGAGCTTCGGCCAGTAATACTTTTCACGAATACGGGCCAGTGTCCGGGTGTAACCAAGGTGTCCGGATGTCGGGTCGTCGTGGCAGGCTTGGAAGATCTCCTCTCGAAGGTCACTCGGGATTACCAGCAACCATGGTGTGTTGTTGTCGCCGAAGTTTTCTTTGTAGAGTACACCTTGTCGGATGGCGAAGGTCGGCAGTACTCGTGAGAAGACACGTGGCACGGTACTCCTGCCCCCTTCCAGGTGCTCGATTAATGAGCGCAGCTCAGGATCGTCCCGTTGACGTCGTGCCATATCGTCGGTGTTCATTGCTCCTAGGAAGTACTCGTCGTCATTGTCGTCGCTGCAGCCGGAAGGGGTTTCGACGGGGGCTCTGGACAGGCAGTCGGCGTCGCTGTGCTTGCGGCCTGACTTATAGACCACTGTCATGTTGAACTCTTGTAGTCGAAGACTCCATCGAGCGAGGCGTCCTGACGGGTCCTTCAGCTTCGCAAGCCAGCAGAGCGAGTGGTGGTCCGTGACTACACGGAACGGGCTCCCGTACAAGTACGGACGAAACTTCGTTATTGCCCAGACGACCGCAAGGCATTCTTTCTCAGTTGTGGAGTAATTTTTCTCCGCCTTGGACAATGTCCAACTTGCGTAGGCGATGACTCGCTCGATGCCTTCTTGCACTTGGACTAGTACTGCGCCCAGTCCCGCGTTACTTGCGTCCGTGTGAATTTCTGTTTCCGTATCCTGGTCGAAATGTCCAAGCACAGGAGGAGTCTGGAGTCGTCGTTTCAGTTCGTCGAATGCCTGCTGTTGCTCCTCGGCCCATTCGAACTTCTCGGCGTCCTTCGTGAGATTCGTAAGTGGTGCGGAAATCCTTGCGAAATGCCGAACGAAGCGTCGATAATAGGCACAAAGTCCAAGGAATCTTCGCACGGCCTTCTTATCTGTCGGCGCTGGAAATGCCGCGACGGCGCGAGTCTTCTCGGGGTCTGGGCGGACGCCTTTGTTACTAACCACGTGGCCAAGGAACTTCAGTTCGTCATAGGCGAACCGGCACTTTGACGGCTTGAGTGTGAGTCCGGCGGTCTGAATGGCTTGAAGAACAGCTCGGAGTCGTCTCAAGTGCTCGTCAAAGTCAGCTGAAAATACTACGACGTCGTCAAGGCAGACGAGACAACTCTGCGACGTCAGCCCTGCCAGTACGGTGTCCATGACACGCTGGAAAGTTGCTGGCGCCGTGCATAGTCCGAAGGGCATCACCTTGAACTCGTACAGTCCATCCGGCGTGACGAAGGCTGTCTTCTCTCGGTCCCGTTCGTCGACCTCGATTTGCCAGTAGCCGCTCTTCAGGTCCATCGATGAAAAGTATCGAGAGTGGCGCAGCCGGTCTAGAGTGTCGTCGATGCGGGGGAGTGGGTAGACGTCTTTCTTCGTAACCGTGTTGAGCTGCCGGTAGTCCACGCAGAACCGAAGAGTTCCGCCCTTCTTCTTAACCAGCACGACTGGAGAGGCCCATGGACTGCTTGAAGGTTGGATTATGTCGTCATTCAGCATCTCTTGAACTTGCTGACGGATCACCTCCCTTTCCTTAGCGGAGACTCTGTACGGCGATCGATACACAGGGCGCGCGTCGTCCTCGGTAACGATGCGGTGCTTGGCAACCGCGGTCTGGCGCACGTTTGACGACGTCGCAAAGCAGTCGCGGTATTCGGCGAGGAGGTTAACCAGCTGACGCCGTTTAGGGTCCGGAAGCTTAGGGTCAATGTCGAGCTGCGCTGGCGACGTACTGTCTTGCTGGGGCGGCGAGGATTCGTCAGTAATCGCGGTGATTTCGGCGGTGTTTCGGAGTTTCTCGACGTGGCCCACGGCTGCACCTTTCGTGAGGTGTTGCGTTTCGTTTCGGAAGTTCGTCACGAGGGCCACAGTCCGCCCATCCTGAAGTTCAGCTACTCCCCTTGCGACGCCTATGCCTCTTCCCAGGAGCAATTGGAGGCTTCCCTCGAGAAGAACTTCGCCACAGGAAGCTTCATCGATCCCAACAAGTACGAAAACACTCGACCGCGGTGGTAGGTTTACGTGGTTTGCGAGGACTCGGACCGTGGGTGACGTCGCTTGGGGTTCCTCCGCTGGTGGAGGAGGTTTTCGTAGCGTCAGCCGGTTTGTTCCGAGGTCGATGACAGCGCCATACTCGCAGAGAAAGTCCATTCCGAGGATAACGTCCCTCGAACAGTCTTGCAGAACGACGAACTTGACAGGGCACGTTTCACCGTGGATCTCGACGCGAGCAGTGCATCTCCCGACTGGTGTGATGAGATGTCCTCCGGCGGTTCGTATTTGGGGTCCTTCCCACGGCGTCATGACTTTTCGAAGGCGGCGGGAGAGCCTCCCACTCAAGACTGAGTGGTCTGCTCCGGTGTCCACGAGTGCCGATGCGTCGTGGCCGTCGATGACGACGTTTAGGTGGTTGGACACCGTTGCAGGGGCGTCGTAGCGATGCGTGGCGTCAGGAGAGTGGGAGAGCTCCGGCGTTCTTGGAGGCTCTTTACTCGGGTCGTCTTTGGCAACGGCACCTCCAGGCGTTGCCGCACTTAGTTTTCCCGACGAGATAGGGGGGACAGGCTGTCACGGCGCGACCGACGGAAAGGCGACGCGGAACGTCGGGGGGATGGAGAACGGGAACCTCGTGGTGCGGTGGGCGCTGGTGACGGAGGGCGACGGAGGTATTCCTCGATGTCCCTTGGTCGTTCTCCAACACGAGGTCGACGGTCGTTTGGAGAAAATCCTCGCAGGCCGAGCTGGAGGTAGGGGCACCTCCGGTAAACGTGGTCAGCCTCCCCGCAGTGGAAGCACACCGGGCGTCCGTCATCCGTGCGCCACACGTCGGTCTTTCGAAGTCCACGCTGCTCTTGGCGCGGCGCGTACTGCGGCAAAGAGACTTCTCGTCGGGGTGCAGATGGGTACTGCCGAGCAATAGAAGGCTGCGGACGACGAACAACGGCGGCATAGGTCACAGCTGGTGGTTCCGGTGCGGGGTCGGCGAGAACGTCTGGCTGGAGCGCTTGCTGGACCTCTTCTCGAACAATCTCGGCGATCGAGAGTGAAGATGGACGTTCGGCCGCAGGTATCAGCTTCTTTAGTTCCTCACGAACGATGTCCCGGACTAATTCTTGGATCCCCGGAATATTGGGGCTGAGGGCGCAGCTTGACGGCGTGGGTGCAGCGACGGCAGGAGCTCGATGGAAGTGAGCGGCTCGTGCTTGCAGGGCCCGTTCAATGTTGGTCGCCTCTGTTACAAACGTTTCGACGGTGGTCGGCGGGTTGCGGACGAGGCCTCCGAGGATGTCATCTCGTACCCCTCGCATCAGGATCCTCAACTTCTTTTCGTCGGTGGCGTGAGGGTCGGATAGAGTGACCAGGCGCAGGACATCCTCGATGAAACTGGTGATGGTCTCGTTTGCACCCTGGGTTCTCATTCGAAGAAGGTCCTCGGCCCTCTCCCGTCGATATTGGTTAGTGAAAGTTCGCCTCAACTCATTCTTGCAGGCGGTCCACGAGATCAACGAAGTCTCCCGATTCTCGAACCAGTGCCTGGCCGTTCCTTCGAGCGCGAAGTAAAGGTTCTGCAGGCGCTGGTCGTCCGTCCATCGGTTGTGCTGGGCCACCCGCTCGTACTGTTGAAGCCAGTCCTCGACGTCTTCGTGGGCGTCCCCGTGGAATGGCGTCGGAGTACTGGGTGCGACGGGCAGGTAGATAAAGGCAGGAGCGGCCGGGGTCTGCGACTGGTTGGCCATCGTCGTCGTCTTCGGCTTGGGCTTGTCCAGTAACGAACCGTATTCCGGATCCTCTCCCTTGATGCGCCGGCTGGTCCGGGTTTCGGGTTCCGCGGGGACTGGTCTCCTCACTGGGCTTGGAGCTGGACTTGCACTGCGGGTTCTTGGAGGGGAACGCTGCACGGGCATGCGGTACCCAGCACCTCCACCAAAATGTCACGGGTGGTGACCAATAAATAAGAGGAAATAAACAGGAAGAAATAAACGTTTAATGTGGCGAACTTCTGCCAAAAAAATAAAAGGGGTACAAAAGGTAATAACAGAGCGTCGCGGGCGTCGAAGTCGGTGTGACAGCAGAGTCGAACGCTGGGACGAGACTGCCTCCGGCTTGCCCGCGGAGCCGCTTTTATACACACGTTGGCTTCTGGAGCATTCGACGTAGAAGGTTCGACGCCTAGAACATTCTGACCTCGAATCAGCTAGACGGTTCTCGATTTCACCAGAACATCACATTACAGTATCAACAAAAATGCATAGCCGCGGCCAGGAATCGAACCCTGGCCTTTCGCGTGGGAGGCAGCGCGATAACCGTTACGCTACGGCCGCGCTGCCTACTTGGCGCGCGGCAATATAATGGATGCGCAAAGACGGCGGCGAAGTATCGGATACCGTTATCGGAGTCATCGGACCGAGCTACTAAAATTCTCCATTGTTTGAATCGCGAAGCTGTGGAAGTCATCAATAGCAAAACATATTTTGTAACAGTAAGGTGATAATTAAATAATAAATAAGGTTTGGCTCGCTATTCTTCTTCCTTTGGTTCTGAACAGTTCGAGCCCCACTTGAGACGTTGGTGAATAAAAAAACTTTCCAGTATATAAATATAAGTTATAGAAGAAAAAAATGAAAGCCGTTTACAACTCCCTGTAACGCCGAATTAGAGCGCAGCTCTTGAGGAGGAGGAGGGAAGGGTACTGAGGTTCACGTGTTATCCGGGGGGAGGGGTGGTCACGTGACCTTGGAGGGGTCACATGACCCCCTCGCCAAGGTGACGTGGGGGTCACGTGACCTGGGGGTGTCACGTGGCTACGGGGGTCACCTGACCTGAAGAGAAAATTTTCCGCTAGATTTAGCGGGGAAAGGTTTCCGCTAGATTTAGCGGGCAAATTGTTTCGCTAGATTTAGCGGGGAAATGTTTCCGCTAGATTTAGCGGGGAAGTTATTCCGCTGGATTTGGCGGGGAAATTTGTCCGCTAGATTTAGCGGGGAAATTTTTCCGCTAGACAGCGGGGAAATTTACCCATAATGCAACGCGCGGTTACGCCGACGGCGACGGCGACGCCGATGCCGCTCAAGCCGGAAACGGCCGCCTAAGAGCTGCGCTCTAAAAGAAGGACACTCATAGCAACAATTAATTAGAACGTCGGTTAAAACAAGGACATGTATACGCACGTTTGCCGTGTGCACCTTTCTTTGTGCAGTTCAAAAATGCACGGAGCAAAAACCGACTGCAGTTTACTCCGGTGTTCTCCAGATAGACGTCCGCTGATGCCACGGGCAGCAAAGGGTAGAGTACTGAGTAAGCCGCGCTATGGCCCCACTCACGAATTTCGCTCCATCCTCAAGCCCAGAATATCAAGCCTACATCAGTCACCATTATGTTTTATTTTTAAAAATATCTGCTTGAGATAAGATGCCTTCTGCTGGGGCAAAACCGGAAGAAGAAGAAAGGAAGACTATTACCATTTTCTAAGTGCTCGCAAAAAGCTGAATCAAAAAAGGGTAGGGTAGACGGAGCGTTGTCTCGTGTGGTGACATTATGAAAACGGTGGTAGTCACTATAACCGGGAAGGACATTGTTAATCCTTTTCAGTGCACTTACCACCTCGAGCTTCCCGAAGAGGCACACAATCACTTGGTGTCCTCCTCTCCCCGTCTTCGATCGCAAAGAAAAAACAAAGGCACTAAAAAAATCGGAAAATACTTGCCCCCCCCCCCTTTTTTTTTTTTCGTAGAAATGTTCATTTGGATTATTTGGCATTGTTGTTAGGGTCTGAAAAAAAATAGATTCAGGGGCTTGGTGTTGCAAAAAAAAAGGCTTTGCCGAACTGAAGAGCGCCAAGCCTCACTTTGCGCTGGTCAATTCGCGTGACAGTGTCACTGCGCTCGACTTTAAAAAAACGAAAAAAAAAAAACTTTATTTAGAAGGGGCACGGGGGGGGGGGGGGGGGGGGGGGGGGTTGGTTCTGACAAAAAAATGTAACGGATTACAAGGAATCCGTTACGTGAAAAATGTAAGGGAACTACTTTAAAATTACTCTAGAAAATATGTAATTATTCCGTTACTAAATTACTGATAAATGTAAGGGATTACAAGTAATTTCGTTACTTGTAATGGATTACGTACAAGTCTGAGTCCCGTCCACGTAGGGGCTCCGCGTGTCGAGCCGGAGTCAGCTTCGCCCCAGCGTTCGATCCAGCTGTTTCGCCGCCATCGACGCCTACGACGCTAGTCTTTCTATTTTCTTTTAGGCACAAGTTCGCCTCCATTAAACGTTTTCTTTCTCCAGTTAAGTCACCGCCTAATCATTTGTCATTCGTGACAATATTACTGACGCGTGTTGTGTATCTGAGCAAAGCCTCGATGTATAAAACAATTTGGGAGATAATTCTGAGAAACAAAAAAGCCGAATGTATCCTAGAATGCAGACACTGCTTTTCCCGAAGTCATTTGTGGTTCACAAGTATATTTATTAATTCGGTGTAATGTCGACAGCGACTTAACAAAAGCCCAGATCATGTTGCCAAACAATACCCCAACTTAATAATTAATGCTGAAAAACTTGAAAAGTCTGACTAATAGTATCTATTCATTTGTCACCAACAGCGATGTAGAACCCCCTTTTTTTTTCTTTTTGAAAGCATCCAAATAATGTAACTAGCCAGTGATAGTCACAAGAAGTCATTGATAGCCACCGAAATCCGTATGATCGACAATAAGCGGCTGTAAGACTATTTTGATAGGTTCCAGTAATTCCTGAAAAATGAGCTGAAGAGGTTCTTAAGAATGCGTTAGAGGTCAATTTTTCATCCTGTAAATCTAAATGCGGCAACCATTTACCTCTAAAATATTATCGCGAAGGATAGGTGAGGAGGCGGCAAAAAAACTGAAGAAGCAAAGGCACGACCGCTAACGCGTGGCTTTTAAAACTGCCTTTTAGCGGGAGCACTTGTGCCACACGCATTGAATATAAAAAAAAAAATGCCGTTTCCTTGTTTGTCTTTGTTTTTGATTCAGGCTACTGATAGGGAGTTTTAGTAGACCGCCACGATAAGACCGATAACGATACCCGACATTTTTCCGCGCTTTTCCGCGTGCATCGTTTGGTTATCGGGTACCGTTACGGGGACTATCGGACGGTCTACTGAAACTCCCCATTTGTGCGATCGGTAGGGTTTTGCTTTCATTTTATTTTTTCGCCCTCATCATCCCCCCCCCCCCCCCCCCCCCCCCCCCCCTTTTCCTCGAAATCGACCGCATAGCGAGTCAGAAGGTCCAACGAGTAGACAGATCCACCGGTAGATCTAATGACTCGTTTGAACTTTTGACTCGTTGGATCTTTCGACCCATTTGGTTCTTTTGACGCGTTAGACCTCTTGACTCGTTGGACGTCTTGACCCATGTTGGATCTCTTGACGCGTTGGACCTTTTGACGGGCTTTGGTCCTTTTGACCAGAAGCGCCAATCTAACCTTCTTTTCTTTCGCTTTAGCGATGATGATAAAGAGACTAAAGGGCTGTTTATACTCCGACGTTGAGCGCAGTGAACGTGGCGTAGCGCAGAACGCCCGTATTTCATTAACCGGCAACCAGAAACTCGATATCTGCAACCAGTCAGTATCTGTGCCCGCTGCGCTACGCCAGGCCCGTCGACGTTACGTTGGAGTATAAACGTACCTTTAGGCTCTTTATCAGCGTCGCTGATGAAGAGCCCTAAGTCGCTGTAAACCCTAAAATAGTCCTGAACCAACTCGTGTACGTATACCAAAGACGAACAAGGGAACGTGTATCGACCTCACGTTTAGCAAGAACGTATCCCAAGTCAAAATACAACCAATGGCAGCTTACCATAGTTACCGTAGGGAAATGATCACTTTTGTCGCTAAGAGCTGAATAAAGAGAATTAAACAGCAAAGTCTTCTACGTGTCTTCATTGCAATCATGTGTAAATCGCATAGATGTCGTAAAGTTGTAAAGTTGTCGTAAAGATAACAGCTTCACTGGTCCTCCATCTTCACGCGAAGCGGATGGGTTTTGCACTTATTTTTTTTTCTGAAAACTAGGCAGTTGGTAATTTAACATCTTGTTGCTAATCTTACTTTGACTTAAACTATTGTAGCATATTATCATTAAGCGAATATTCAACGAGCTTTGTTAAAAAAACACAAAAAATTATTTTGGTGCTGAAAAGGTCAAGCATTCACTGTCTGTGTCTTGGCAATCTTGCGTTTTCTTCTTTTTTTATGTAGATGACACTTAAGGCTCGAAATTTGTGCGAATAATATATTTTGATCTATGTTTCATTGAAATCAGTTGAGGGTTCGCTCAGCGAAAATTATACCATTTGTATCATAGAATGTTTTGCGCTTTCACCCCACAATCAGCAGCACTCTTGCACGCCTCTAGAGGAAAAACCAAATTCATGAGCAATGAATATAGAAAATATAATTGTAATACAAAAAAGTCGTCGCTCGCAATCAAATATATCCTAGGCATGTACGATATGCGGTCTATAAGATGTCGTTGTCTCTATGGTGTATTTTTGTTTGCGTTTCATTGCATTTTGAGTCGCTGGCAGCTTCGATACAACAAAACGTTTTCTGAAACGGAAGATATATTTGTTTAGCATTGAATATTTCGGCGTCTTAAAGGACACGTGCAAGGGGAAAAAAACATTTTTTAACAGCCTGGTTGAAAGAAGAAAGTCCTAAAACGAATTTACAACGAAAAAAACTTTTAGAGCTATGTTTAAGGCGCGGCACGAATTTGTAGTCGGCGCCCGCAGGCGCCGCGGAAAAGTGTCCGCTATTTATCAGGCGACTGGCCGCTATTTGTCACGTGGTGCTTCCGCTCTTTCGGAAGCATCCTATAGTCTCGAAAATTTACTCATTCATTTTCGTTTGAAGTGCAACAAAAAACGAAAATCAGTAAGTAACTTTTAGAGCCCAAAGGAAGCTCGTGAAAAAGCCCAAGCGGACGTGATAAACCTGTGCGCCGGTTAGATGACGGCGGCGGCGCCCCGGAGCAGACGAACTTGCGCGGCGGCGGCGGCGGCGTGGAGAAACGCGTTGAACCGGCGGCGCACCACGCTCAGCGTGCGGTGGCAGCGTGACTTTGCAGCGGCGGCGGCGCAGTGCGACGGCGCACAGGTCTACCACGTGACCCGCAGCGGTTCCCGCGGGCATCAACTACAAATTCGTTTCGCGCCGTAAATATAGCTCTAAAATTTGTTTTTCTATGTTGTAAATTCGTTTTATAACAATATTTTTCCATCTAGGCTGTTTATTTTTTTTTTTTTAGAGCGGAGCTTTTAGGCGTTTGTTTCCTGCTCGAGCGGCGTCGCCGTCGGCGTAACCGCGCGGGACAACACTGATGACGTCATCAGTGACGATGACGATGCCGATGATGTCATCAGTGACGATGAGGATGCGGATGACGTCATCAGTGACTATGATGATGCCGATGCCAATGACGTCACACGTGACATCACTGGTGACGTCATTGACGACGTCATCGTCATCGTCACGTGACCTCACAGGGGTCACGTGATCCCCGTGAGCTCACATGACAGCGGTGACGTCACGTGACCCTCGTGAGGCGACGGCGACGCCGCTCGGAGGGAAGAGAAGCAGACAGGATGAGGAGGTGAGGAGGAGGGAGGAGGGGTATACCTTCTCCTCAGTAGAAAATACATGCAAAAGAAAAAGCTTTTTTTTTTCCTTTGCATGTGTTTTTTATAGGGTACCTCTAGATCCGATTCTTGCTGAGTGTTAGTTCGCTTGCATAAAATACGTTGCATCGTATTGTAATCTGCCGCAGGACGATCTCCCTTCCAATGCGTCTTTGCGTTTTGTGTTGTCTTCGATTTGGAATGTTGCAAAACGATTGCTCAAGCCAGATGTTCATAAAATAGCAATGCATGTTTTCGCTTCTTGACTTGAAACTCGAGGTCATAGAACTTGCTGTGTGTTAGCTTGCGAGCTTAAGACTCTCAAAGCATTCTATGTTGTGTGCAGGCTGCAAAAAACCTTGCTGGCTTCCATTCCGTCCTTGTTGACTTGTCTTTTATTCAATTCTGAATAGTAAACAGTTTTAATAAAACAAAAATAATTTCCGTAGACCGTTTTTTTCCTCGGCAAGCAAACGCATTGTCGTATCATACGATAACATGTCCATTTTTGTTTTAATCTGAACTAAAAGTTTAAGTCATTGCTCATGAAGTAGAGGCACAAGAACTTTGTTTATACTAAAAACCGTTAAATTTAGAAATGCACACCGTATTTTCCGGGGCAATGGTTGCACCTTTGTTCGTGTCGCACTTCTCTGCCAGATTTGTTCATATCTCCAATACTTACTCGAGGTACTGCATTTCAATTACTTCTGGAAGTAATTTGAAATATTGAATATACATTTGATTATGAGTATTTCCTGGTTCATCTTAATTACATTTTTATTGTCTTGTACTCATTATATTACATTATTTACTTTTAATCTTCGGAAAAAATTGCCACTGGAACATTTTACTTGAATAGTAATTGGCAGACTCCAGCACAGGATTTAATCGATTATCCTGGGTTTAATCCCTAACCCTGCCCTGTTTGGTTCTGTATGAGCATCCTACCGGCGTGCGGTCGTGTATCACTATTGCGTGGAGCACGTTGAAAACCCCAGGCTAGCGGTTGTACTGCTCTGGCTAAATTGCTAATCTACAGCTGAAAGACAAGTCGCCAATTGAGGCAGACTAAGTCCAGGTTTTATAAATATAGATGCAAACACGATTGAACCGATCACAACCTTGAAACGAAAATGACAGAACAATGAGCAGGAATCGAGTCAGGACCAAAGATGCCAATTTAAGATGTCGATAAAACCACAAAAGAAGGGAATCAGAGGAAACCAGTAAAAGTCCATGGATATTTTTTGTTCTTTATGCTTGATCTTTTTACGGCAGGATCGGGGATAGTTCTACCTTTTCATGAGGATAGAGATTGCAGTGTACGCCTTTCTGAATGGGCTTCTAAAGCTTAGTATCAAGAAAATATAAAGACATCTGCAACCACCTCAAAGGCAGTAGTGCTCCTCCGTGTTCATATGTGCCTTCATATCTTAAGCTTAGTCATCTTTGAAGGCAGCGCTTGGTTGAACCCCCAAGAAGAAGGCGCGGCAAGTGCGACGCCTACTATACTCGCATGTAAGCCCTCCTTGTTATTTAGTCCTCTTTTTGCATATACACCAGGCGTCCCAAACACGCGGCCCGGAACTCGACGGGATGCGGCCCGGATGCAACGGGCTGCGAGTCTCGATTACCATGTCTCGGGCGCTAGAAATGGAATGCGCCATAGTGACCTCATCTCGCCGATTCATTTTCGCTCGAAATGTAGCTCTGCTTCTTTATTATCATAGCTTTACTTATCTGTAATCATTTGCCCTTTGTTTCTCTTTGTTTTTTTCCTCCCCAGCTTTTTATCATGTACAACAATTTCGCTACTAGGCTGCAAGCGCGAGCTCTTGGTTTAAGTATGCATCTCGTCTGCGCGAACTCTGGATCAACAGGAGCAACCTCCAAAGACAAAGCTACAAGTTCGAAATCGTCACGTTGAAAAAAAAAAAGAATCACAATTAAAAGACAATTATTTGTTCAGTGAGATGTAATAAAATCTTCAGGTAAGCAAGAACTGCAAATTTAACTGTGTCGTTTAAACACACGTTGAGCTCTGTTAATTCCTGAGTGAATTGAGCAACGAGAAAGATAGCGTATTCGATTTCTTCTTCTATAAAAGATGCAAGAACGTTGGCGGGGCAGATTCATTTTAATTTCTGTTATCACATCAGGTCAGAGCCCAGAGTAGTTATATAAACAAATCTCATCGTCATGGTCGAAACTGTGAGTTTACAAAAAGCATAGAGCACAAGTTGTTTCCTTCTTGAAATCTGAAGCCACCCCCCCCCCCCCCCCCTCCAAATCTGAGCCCTTGACCTTGCCAGTGTAGGCTATCTGGCCCCCCGTACGAAAATGTCAGATATGGCCCCGATATATTTTATATACGCCCAGATATGATAATATAAGCAGTCAAATAGGGTTGTATTTCGACAGACATGGGAGCCAATACGGCCGCCTTTCGCCATATAAATGGGCAAATACTGCCAGATCTGGCCGTATAAGTGTGTAAATACGTTCATATATCACCATATACGCGTGTAAATATAGCCCCTGATAATGATATATGGGCCCGTTTCAGTCGTGCAAGCAACAAGTTATATGTACTCGCTAAGACACTAGTTGATTGATCTATACTGCATGAGTCTCATGTAATTGGTTAACTATTGTCAACATCCTTAAAGTGAAGTTATTCCAGGTATTTGGACTAATTTATCAATTGCGCATTTTGAAGTTTGAAAGACAAATCAAATTTGGTTGTATGTTTGATGTGTGACAATATGATGATGTGCGATCGGAACGCGAGTTAATCAAATAATGAATTTTAGTCGCAGCTCTTAGGCACCCGTTTCCGAGTTAAGCGGTGTTAGCGTCGCCATCGGTGTAACCGCCCCGCTAAATTTAGCGGGTAAACACGAACCGTTGGCTTACTCAAGATGCAAGACGCTACTTCGCCGTCCCGAATCCTTTTCCCTTCGAACGGAAGCCGTTGCCCCCGGAGTACAATACACAGCTCTTTCAAAACCGTTCGCGCAGCACCGCATCCGTTCGTTTGCGAGCGTCGGCGATTCATTGTGTGTTAAAGGGAAACTGAAGCGGTTCTGTATTGAAGAAAAAACACCTGAATCGTTTGCCCATGATTCTCGGGACCACGAATATCGAAACGATTTTTGAATATGATGCGCGGAGGAGTCGTAAAAGGGCTTTAAAAATAGCGGGGAAGCCCCACCCTCTCGGCGTAGAGCGAGAGGGGAAGCTGTTGAGAAAGGAGGAAGTGACGTCACACTAGGAGCTCCCGTTCCGCGACGGCTGCACCGGCTTGCCCTTCTCCATTGATAACGAATAATGCCGCGCACGCATTTGACTTAATTTGAGATGACTTAATTTGAAGTAAGAGCTTTGGGTAGATGGCGCAAGTCGCCGCCCGATATTAAGGGTGCAGTTGTATCAATTTGTCCATCCATACGTACATGCCTCCGCTCGCCAACGAGGTAGAGGGGCTTAGAGCGATAAACCGGGGTTCCGGTCTGCACTCGAAAGTGACCCCCATAAGGCGGCTGCCATTGCACGCAAATTTGACTACACGTCACATGACCAAACCAAATACGTGACGTCACAAAAAAGATGGCAGCGCCCATGCAGCGGCCGGCCCCAGCCGGAGCTTGTCGGATGCTTTGTTGGTTGTCGTTCGTCTCAGCGAGTTGATTTCAGACGCGGAAGCCGTCATATGAGGCCGGTCGAAAGCGAGTTCAGAGTTCAGCGTAGTGTTTGACGTAGGTATAACGTGAAAATACGGAGGAACGGTGTTCATTTCGCTGGTGACCGTGTGCATTTCGCTGGTGACCGACTGGGATATTGCCACGGAAGAGACAATCTGACCTACGTTGCTCGGACCTCGGATTGATTCGGATACCCCTAGGATAAAATTTAAGGTGACGTTTCTGTGCTCTCGTTGACCATCGGAATCTTCGAGGCTTGCAGTGAAGCGTGTGCAATATATTTGGATACACAGTTTAGCGACGGATATTGCGTGAGTCGTGCTTGGCGGTGTGCAATCGTGGTGCAGCTTCGGTCAAATGACCGAGGGCTCACTTTGGTTGTGCGGCGCACTGGAAGGCTGCCTTGAAGCTGGTGGTTCCCGTGCCGTGCTGAATGATGCTGTGCTGCTTCCCAAATTGTTCCGGCGTAGACGTGCACTTTCACGGAGCACAAATGTACGGCGCACCGAAGAGCTGCCTTGAAGCTGGTAGTTCCTGTGCCATGCTTTAGGTGATGCTGTGCTGCTTCCGAAATTGTTCCCGCGTAGACGTGCACTTTCACGGAGCACAGGTGTTGCAGTTGGTATTGATCCCGCTGGTCTGTCGCACGTTTCGTCAACACAAACGTTTCATCCACACTCGTTACGCGAATTGCAAGCTGTACGGACATTTCATCGAGCGTGTTACCTACCCAGCTGACGCCGCTTTGTGGCAACAGTCTGCAGTGGCTCATTACCACAAACGTGGTCCCACATCCATTTCAGTTCAGTTCGTCCACGGCAGTCGCCAAACCCCGAAGGGGAGGATTTATTCGGACAGAAGGCCACTAAAGCAATGCAGCTTCTTCAGTGGTCAGGATAGACTCTCTTTTGCGAGTTTTGTTATATTTGTAACAAGTTAGTGGCGCCCCCCTCCAGTCCGCCCGTCTGCGGCCGCCTGGCTCGGCGGGCAACATTGTTCACGACACCAATAAACACCGTTGAGCACACGCTGCTCCGGTCAGTCATCGTCCACCCTCAACCAGGCTGCGTGTCGTCTCTCCTCGGCGGGTGCTTCGGCCCCCTTCGTCCACGTTCTAGAAAGATCGTGACACTGGCGACGAGTAAGCCTCCATCGTCCGTGCCACCCTGGCGACGAGGAACCGTGGCACTGGAGGCCACCAACGTGCACGGTTCGGCCCACGCCGCCGAGAGAGTCGGAACACCGCACCCCGCTCCTGTCGCCATGCCGCTCTACGGGAGGCTCGAGCCGTTCGACGGAGATGGGTCCGCCTGGCCAGTCTACGAAGAACAAGTCCACGTGTTCTTCCGGGCGAATGACACGCCCGAGGGGAAACAACGGGACATCTTCCTGGCCAGCTGCGGGACCCGTGTCTTCAGCCTCCTGCTCGACCTCCTCAAGCCGGCCACGCCGCACGTCAAAACGCTGGGTGAGCTGCTCGCCACGCTGCGCTCGCACTTCAGCCCGGCGCCGTCCACGCTTATGGAGCGGTTCCGCTTTAACAACCGGAGCCGCCAGGACGGGGAGACCCTCGGGCAGTTCGTCGCTGCGCTACGAGGGTTAGCGAGCACCTGCGCCTTCGGCGACCAGTTGGACTCGCTACTCCGGGACCGGTTCGTCTGCGGCATCAACAACTCCGCCATGCAGACGAGACTCCTGGAGCTCCCCGACCCCTCGCTGGACGACGCGGTGAAGGCAGCGCTGGCGATGGAAGCAGCAGCGAAAGACGCCAGCGAGATAGCGCGTGCGGCCGGCTCACCGTCGACGGAAGCGGCGGTGAACAAGATGGCGGCAAGGAGCGGTGCCTGCAGCCGCTGCGGTGCTGCCCACTCCCCCTCACAGTGCCAGTTCGTCCAAGCACAATGCTTTACGTGCGGGAGAACTGGGCACCTCGCACGTGTCTGCCGAGGGGGGAGGACGAGCGGCGGCCAGCAGCAGCAGCAGCCTGGTTCAAGCCCGGGTTCCAGCCAAGCCCGCGACCAGGGTGGTCGTCGCAAGAAAACGCGGCGGGGACGAGCGGCACCAGGCCCGGGTTCGTCGTCAGCTAGGGTCCACGTCGTGGCCGACGAGCCGCAGATCTTCGACGTGTGGCATTTGAATAAACTTTCGTCTGTGCCACCTTACTTGGTGTCTGTTGAGATCTGCGGCCACCCCATCACCATGGAGCTGGACACGGGGGCGAGCGTGTCGGTCATGCCCGGGAAGCTGTTCAAGCGGACCTTCCCCGGCGTGTCCATCGAGGCGTCTGACGTCATGCTGCGCAGCTACTCCGGGCAGCTTTCCCAGGTCCAGGGTCGGGCCCAAGTCAGCGTTCGCCTTGGCGACAGGGAGGCAATCCTTCCCCTTTACCTAACCAAGGGGTCGTCGCCGACGCTGCTGGGCCGGAACTGGATTCACTCGCTGGGTGTTCGGCTGCCGGAGTACCAAGAAGCTGCGCTGCACGTGGTGAAGGACGTCCCGAGCCTCCTGACCGACTTCCAGTCCCTGTTCCAGCCAGGGGTGGGCACCTTCGCCGGCACGACTGTTGGCATCCACATACCCGAGGGAACCCGGCCTCGATTCTTCAAGCCGCGTCCGCTGCCGTTTGCCCTGAAGGACGGGGTCACCCAGGAGCTGCAACGGCTGCAGCGAGAGGGTATCCTGGTGCCCGTCAAGACTTCCGAGTGGGCTGCACCAATTGTCCCAGTCCTCAAGCGAGACGGCCGCGTCAGGATCTGCGGGGACTTCAAGGTCACCATAAACCCCGTCGCTACCGTCGAAAAGTACCCGCTGCCTCGGGTAGAAGATCTCTGGTCGGCTCTGTCCGGGGGACAGAAGTTCACCAAGCTCGACCTTCGAGATGCCTACCAGCAGCTGGTGCTCCAGGATGCCGCCCGGAAGTACGTCACCATTTCGACTACCATGGGACTCTTCCAGTACACGCGCCTACCGTTCGGCGTGGCCTCAGCCCCAGCCATCTTCCAGAGAGAGATGGACAACCTCTTCAGGGGCATGAGGCACGCGGCGGTGTACTTGGACGACATCCTGGTTACCGGTACCGACGACGGGGACCACCTGCAGAACCTGCGGAAAGTCCTGACACTACTACAGGACGCCGGTCTCAAGCTGAGGCTGGACAAGTGCGTGTTCCTGACCCCCAGCGTGGAGTACCTGGGACACATCATCTCCCAGGCTGGCCTGGCCCCGGCACCTCGCAAGATTGAGGCCGTGCTCAAGGCGCCGAAGCCCAAGAGCAAGAAGGAGCTTCAGAGCTACCTCGGCCTCATCAACTTCTACAGGAGGTTCCTGCCCAACCTGTCGACGCATCTAGAGCCGCTGCATCGCCTGCTTCGTGATGGGCAGCAGTGGGCCTGGAAGAAGGAGCAGGACTTGGCCTTCCAGCGCAGCAAGGAGCTGGTCGTTAAGGCTCCAGTGCTTGTG
Organism: Ixodes scapularis; assembly: GCF_016920785.2. NCBI lineage: Eukaryota > Metazoa > Arthropoda > Arachnida > Ixodida > Ixodidae > Ixodes > Ixodes scapularis. The sequence goes on along the minus strand of NW_024609835.1, from coordinate 244,230,863 downwards.
CACTTCGATCCGGCCAAGCCTGTGGTCCTCACCGTGGATGCGTCGCCGTACGGGGTAGGAGCCGTCTTGTCGCACCGGGGTCAGGATGGTCAGGAACGCCCTGTGGCGTTTGCTTCTCGTCGGCTTCATGCGGCGGAGCAACGCTACAGCCAGCTCGACAAAGAAGGCTTGGCCCTCATCTTCGGGGTCCAGCGCTTCCACCAGTACCTGTGGGGCCGGCAGTTCGAGGCAGTCACGGACCACAAGCCGCTGCTGGGGCTGCTGGGACCTGACAAGGCGGTCCCAGTGCAAGCCTCGCCGCGTGTGGTACGCTGGGCCTTGACGCTGGCAGCCTACAGGTACAAGCTGGTCTACCGCCCTGGGAAGGACCTGGGACCTGCTGACGCCCTGAGCCGCCTGCCCCTGCCGGAGGTGCCTGCTGCCGTTCCAGAGCCAGCTGACGTGTTCCTGCTGGAGCGGGCCTATCCGGGGGTGCTCACCAGGACTGCGGTGGCGCAGGCGACCAGCCGGGACCCGGTCCTGTCTCAGGTGGTCAAGGCGGTTTCCCGAGGGGAGGAGCTGCGTCACCAGGCATACAGCCACAAGACCGCCGAGCTGAGCTTGGAGCAAGGCTGCCTCCTGTGGGGTTCCAGGGTGGTGATTCCACAAAGTCTGCGGGCCAAGGTGCTGCAGCTGCTGCACGCGGGGCATCCTGGCATTGAAAAGACCAAGATGGTGGCACGGTCGCACGTTTGGTGGCCTGGCTTGGACCAGGAAATCGTGCACCAGGTGCAAGGCTGCCAGGTCTGCCAGGAGAACCAGCGAGCCTCGCGCCACGTGGAAATCACCCCCTGGCCGTTCCCACAGAGGCCGTGGTCCCGCTTGCATGTGGACTATGCGGGACCCTTCAAGGGCCACTACTTCCTGGTGGTAGTGGACGCCTTCTCCAAGTGGGTGGAGGCACTGCCAGTCACCAGTCCCTCGGCAAGCGCGACCATTGCGGCTCTGCGGCAGGTCTTCGCGGCGCAGGGATTGCCGGACATTATCGTGTCTGATAATGGTCCCGCTTTCGCCAGCGCCGAGTACCTGGACTGGCTGCAGAGGAATGGAATCCGCCGGATGCTGGTTCCGCCGTACCACCCCGCTTCCAATAGTGCGGCCGAGCGAGTGGTCCAGACCATCAAGGACAAGCTCAAGAAGAGCCAGCCCGGGGATTTCCGAACGCAGGTGGCCCGGGTACTGTTCCAGTACCGGACCACACCGCATGAGGTCACTGGCCGTGCCCCCTGCGAGCTTCTGCTGGGCCGGATGGTCAAGACCCCCTTGGACGTCTTGCATCCAGACCTCCGGTCCACGGCGCTCCTGAAGCAGCTGAAGCAGAAGCTGGCTGCTGACCGAGGGTGCCGTCCCGGGCCTTTGCCGGAGCCGGGAGCGTCGGTGTACGCCAGGAACTTCCGTCCTGGCCCACCCTGGTCTGCCGGACATGTGGTTTCACCAGCGAGCGCCTCATCGCTGCTCGTCCGCATGCCCGACGGGACCACCTGGCACCGGCACGCCGACCATGTCAGGCCTCGCCTCGGGACCTGGCATCCAACCTCGGCCGTCGCTTCGGAGGACCAGCCTGCAGGGGGCCCAACAACAGCACCAGTCGTGGCCGGCGGAGCGCCATCCACCCCGGAGGCGACAAGCGTCGCCACTCCTGTGGCACCAGTTGGACCAGTGCCACTCCCAAATCCGGTCCCTGCAGCTCCACCGGGTGGAGCGCGACCGGTTCAGGCAGCGCCCGGCGTTGCCACACCTGGCCCGTCGACACCTGTACCCAGGCGGAGTGCACGACAGCGGAGGCCACCTGACCGCTACTCGCCGGGGTGACCTTCATCGTCGACAGGCCGGGACTTTGCATGAGCAGACGCCGAGTTGGTGTCGGCCGTGTGTGTTTTTTTCATGTATTTTGTTTTTAGGAAAAACAAACTGGGGGGGAGGAGTGTAACAAGTTAGTGGCGCCCCCCTCCAGTCCGCCCGTCTGCGGCCGCCTGGCTCGGCGGGCAACATTGTTCACGACACCAATAAACACCGTTGAGCACACGCTGCTCCGGTCAGTCATCGTCCACCCTCAACCAGGCTGCGTGTCGTCTCTCCTCGGCGGGTGCTTCGGCCCCCTTCGTCCACGTTCTAGAAAGATCGTGACAATATTGTCACGGATCCTTGTTCCAGTCCTATCTTCTATCAATATTCACTATACTGCAATACTGCAGGTTATGCTCGGCTGTCATTGTATGTTCTGGTAGAGGTGCTGGGTACTTTACCCATAGCCCTTCACTCTGTGTGAACCCGGCGGCTCCTCAGCCGAGTTGCCCGATAATGAGACATGGGTGGCTGACTATCCTCCGCCTTATACCCCCGGCGAGCCGTAAGCAAAGTCCTAACCCGAGCCTGGCAAAACAACCGCAAGACGAGCCAGTACCACAAGGAGTAACCTCGGAAATACACCACGAAGCACCTGAAATCCGAGCCAATTGCTGCTACCAGGAAAAACCACCGGAATTCGGTCTCCTGCCAGAAACTCCGAAGCTGACTAAGCCAACAATGACAACCTTGTAGCAGCAAACCGCGTCCCCTCCCACCATTGTTTGCATGCCCGTCGCAAATCACACTCCGACGCTTTTTCACGCAAGCTGTATGAAGACGTCGAGGACTGGATTGAACAATATGACAGTGTCGCCCGCCACATTGGGTGGACAGACAACCAGCTCCTGCAGAACCTATACTTCTCGTGGAAGAAACTGCCGGCGCTGGTCTGAGAACCATGGATCCTTCTTAGCGTCATGGGAAGTTTGCAAGATCGAGCTGAAGCGCGCATTCGTCAGCCAACATCAAAGAGAGAGAGCCACATTCTTGATTCTGTCCAGGACACTGCCCCAACGAGAGCGCCACCGCACTCGTGGAGGGTGTTTTGGGCTTGATCGAGCGCCCACGCCCACGCCGACCTTGATGCTACAGAAGACAAGAACCTAAGAATCCCATGCCCCTCATGTAAGGGACAACACCTTCGGCAGCCTTGTCCGTAACCCCCCAACAACAGTCGAAGTGTTCATATCACCGAGGCTTCCAACATTGAATGTGCACTGCATGCCCGAGCCTGTCACTATGAACAACTTCTCGGCGTCTCGACACTCGAGTTGTCCAGCTGCTACTTCGACGCCAGCCCCCCAGGCATCCACGACATCATCCACGACGTTGTCTGGGAAGAGATCAGGAAGCTATTTCCTGCCATCAGTTGCCCGGCTTTTATTTTGATTGCCGAGATTGTTTCGGAACAAGTCTGACAGGTATTTCAACCGAGACTTCTGCGAGCGAAGCGGCATTTGACAAACCAAGGGCAACTTACCCTACAATGGCACAACGACCGCCACCGGCTGCCCCTTGGTATTCAATGCAAATTCAGTGAGACACTCCAATGCCGAAGCATTCCCGACATCGTGTGTAGGTCTGTGCTCAACAAAGTATACCGAGGAAAACGTAGGTGATGCGAATGGCCGACCGAAAACCACTCTGCTACCACTGCATGAAGCCGACCATGTCTACCAAAGCTGCCCGTACCAATGAATTGGTCTGCGAGGGTTCGTGCCGAACGACCCTCAATCATGTCTCGAGGAGCGACCACGGGAGATTAAGGATTACCTTCGGCGACCTTTGTCCCTGATGCCGAAGGTGCTGAATCGAAGATGCTGAATGCCTGATTACCCCGAAGCTCCTGACATCCATGACCTCAATGAGATGTAAGCACGACAAAGAAGGTGAGCGGCAATGCAGTGAAAGGGGATTTTTGGTGTCCGTTGTCGTCCAAGGACAATACCTAAAAATTTGCTGACACCAATTATCTGTGTCCACTCCACGAAGCACACAATTTCCAACTTTGAGGGAGAATGCCCCTGAGTGACTTGAAGGAATAGAATGGTTGGTTGCTCTCAAAAGTGAACTGCAAGCATCACCAGACTTGGATAGCAAACAAACATTGTTGCCAGCTATCAAGTCAATGGTACAGCAAAAGGCACAGCCACGTAAGCAATAAATGCCCGAGCTTGCTGCTTTGAGGCAGAAAACTACCAGGAAAATTTTCGGATTAGAAGCCAGCCCTGCAGCTTCAGTGCATCAGACGTCAGTGGCCGCACATGACGTATGATTACAAGACAGCATCAGTCGGTCAAAGTTGCCACTTGACCAAACTGAACACTGACGTGCCAGGAGCGTCATCCGACAACAAGGTCCACAGGTACTACGACTGAACGCCTGACACGAGACTGTCACAGAAAGAACTTGTTATGGAACCATTTACTAAGAATCAATAATTATGTAATCAAGTGGAAATAAACATATTTGATACACTAACCAGATAAACATATTTCCGCTTGCCTTCACGCCTTGAGAGTCTATACACCGAGAATTGTGTTCACTGCACGCTCTGGACCTTACGAGGACACTCGCATCTCTGACCCTTCAATATTAATGAATGGGACATACCAGACTGGCAGACGTCTTGTATAGGGTTGCACTCGTTCAACCTTTCCTGAACATGTGGTGCGTCCGAAAACCAACTCCAGTGATGTGGAAATGTTATTTATTAATTTATTCCCTCCAGGGTCCTTCGTTGGCAATGCAGAGGGGATACGTAAAACTACACACATGATAATAACATTAAAGCACACTGCTGTAACTTGTTAATTGGAAAAACAAACACACCTCTAAGCCTATAGTTTAATAGTATGTAGTCTGTGTTGATGCATTGGTATATAGCATGTCACTTCCTATATGTATGACACAATAGACCCTTTGCAGAAACCCATCAAGCAACACAACTGTCACCATTTTTTCGGCGTAAAGCACACGAATGGGCCCCAGTTCACGTCAAACGCTAATGCAGCATTCGAGTCCAATAGGTGCTGAGCCGAATTCACAGGGATGGCGGACATAACATTCTTGTCGAACAAATGCCCAAAGTATGAAAGCCTGGGGTAATTAGAGTAGTAGCTACTGTAATTTGTTTCAGCAGAATTTGGCAGATGGCAAAGGCTTCAGTCTCGGTGAGTCAATGCACACGTTGGAGAGAGGCACATGACAACATGTCATCAGAGTGCTCGTCTGCACAGATTTGTCACACACCTTCGCTCCGTCTCTCTGATTGGCTCGAGGGGGCTGTGGCGGTTGGCCTTTTCCAAGTTACGGTGATACGAAGTATAGGCAGCCCACACTTTTGAAAAGAGTCTATTGAAAAGACCGAAAGGAATGGTAGTCAACATTTTTCAACAACACTGCTCTCCCGGCAAGAGTGAACACAAATATGAATCATATTATCCAGGTAATTAGAACAATTATATAATTGACCGACTAATACAATGCACTCTTTATGGAAAAGAGTATTGCTGCAATAAATCCTACGAAAGAGAAAAAGTGTGCAGTTAATCTATGCATGCACCAAAACAGCTGTTCTTTCAGCAAGTCGAATAGCTTTGAAGCAGGTGCCTGCAACGATTTATTCTTCCCCACACTCAGGAAAACGTCATCCTCGTAGCTGAAGATAAGTGCACTTCGCACTCACACACAAAAAAAGGAAGAAAAGCGATCGAATGTAAATCGTGGATTAGCACAAAAGGTAAAAATCGCAGGAGCTTCCTTGCTAAAAGTTGCTATGGTTGTTCGGTGACGGAGGGCTGAAACAACTTCCCCTAGGCCCTAACGCGACGCATACATTTCGTGTAGGTTCTCAGATATTTCAACGTTCAAACAAAACTAAGAGAATGCGAAAATTTTATGTTAAAAGCACTGAAAAGTTCTATCGATCCTCGAACACATCCCGGAATCCGAGCACCGGTACGGCGATGCAGAGCTGATGCTGTCTCACAGGCGTTAATATCCAGATGATCCAGAGCGATCTTGCGTAAAAACGGTATAAAGTCTCGTTCCTTCATATTTTCACAATATACCTGCGTCAGCCAGCACGAAGAAGCCCGAAGTCGTCGGAAAGCAGCTGCACATCACGGCTACCGCGCACCGAACAAACTCGCATCCGCCAGCTATGGGCGCAGCCATCTTACCTGTGACGTCACGGCTCTTGGGAGGTCACGTGACGAGTGGTCACATTTGCGTACAACATGGCGGCAACCGGGGGGGTGCCACTTCCGAACTTCCGGTTTATCGCTCTAAGCCCCTCTACCTCGTTGCCGCTCTCTTTTGGTGTCGTCTACGCGTGATTTCGGCAAGGGTGCTCGGCGTTTCGCCGTTTCGCAAGATTTCTCCGCCCTTTGTTGACTGTTTTGATTATTTTTGGTGTTCCGTCGTCGCCTTTAGTTTTTGCTGTTTTTCCGTCCCCTTCGCCGTGACAGGCGTGCGGCAATGCCAGCCGTGTGTGCGGCCGTAGGTTGTTTCAACTCTTCCAGGTGAGACAGCCCGTTTCACGTTCACGCTTTTCCTTCCGACCCCCGGATTGCGAATTTATGGGTCTCCGCCATACAGAGAGACAATTTCAAGCCCAGCAAGTGGAGCGTGCTCTGTTCGGCGCATTTTACGGCCGATGCATACGAGGACAAAGTACGGCTTATGAAGAATATGGGCATGGACTACAAGCCACGACTGAAACAAGACGCTGTGCCAACCATTTTCTCACACAAGAGGAGACAACCTCAGCGCACACCGGGTGCATTTGCGAAGAGAAGGCGGATGGAGGTAAGCCGCATTGGATCAGACTTCTAGAACCGTAATTTTTGCGGGTTATGCTTGCTCTCGAACAGTGCTCGCTGGCCAGACTCGCAACTTCGCTCGCGTTGCCGTTGCATAACAGTCCCAAGCGCACATTCAAGCACCAGTAGCACCGGCAGCTGTTGAGACGTCATGCCCGCGTCTCGGCAGACGGGTTTCAGAGTAAACTTTGAGCGTAGGAAACGCCCCGAGCGCTAAGTGCACTGAATGAGACGGATATTTTTGTCGGAGGGCACTTGAATGCTCGGTAAGCGCGCCGTCGATCGGCTCTTTTAACACAGTCTCGAAATAACAGATAGAGATGCGAGTTCTAAAACAGCAATTTGCACGACATTTGTTCAATGCTGTGAACGAGAAATGCTGAAGCGGGTAAAAATTACACCACAAACAATGCAGCAAACCTTTGCTAGATTTCTGAGGCAATTATCTGTCCAATCTTCTCTTTAATTATAAGCTTTAGAGCATCTGCATACGTTGATTTTCGATTTGTTGAGGGCAGCGGGTTCGTCGGTTGGCAAAGTATTATTATTAATCAGACCTTGCGTTCATGTTGAGTTATTCCCAGTCTCAGACTCTCTGTACTTCGACATAAATGTTGCCAAACTGCCCATGATCAGATTCACATTTGTTTTTCAGATTGTTTCAGAGCTTCTCTCGTCACCGGCTGGACCCTCCACAAGCTGCTCTGTTGCTCTACGAATACAGGCAGAGCCGTTGACTGAGGCCATAATCTGCACCGAGCCAGTGGCTGTGGGGGCAGCGGAGGGCGATTGTCCAGATGCAAGTGCTCCCCTGGACTTCAGTGTTCCCCGTGTGAACAGCGACACCTCGAAGCCCTCTAAGCGGGATAAAAGTGTGCAGGTGTTGGTGAGGCCAAGGACAAAGTCTGCACGCACTCAAGCAAGGGCTCCTGCACGATCCATTGGTGTGAGGGTGATGCAGTGAACGTGCATTTCAGCAAAATATGTACAGATTATGTGTATAGACATTCTGTAAATATTCAGTGCTCCAACTATCTTCTCAATTTGTTGTTATAGTAAACTGATTCGTCGTGCCAGATGGTTTACCCACGAATAGAAGATGCGGCTAATTTTGTTTGACATTTCGGCGATTGCAGAACGCAAAGGCGGCAGAACGGTAACAGAAGAGGGTACATACCAGCTTTGTTATGTGTTCTTTCTGCTTTCTTTGTGTTCTGAAGCCAAAATTGTAAGAAGGGAAGTGATTGTGTTGCTTCCAGAAGCGTACGACTATGCCTGACCATACGTCAGAAGACTCCTAAAAGCTGTCACGTCATGCGGAACAATGTGGTATCGTTGAGTATTAATTTAACCATAAAAAAACACAATATTTGCAAGTTCTGCCGCGGCATAAATTGGGTGGCATGAGATAATGGTTTCAGTTCATGACATATCTGAAACCAAAAGTTAATCAGCCAGAGTAGATGCATTTCTTCATTTGTAAGAAGTTAGATTTTTTAACTTCATCTTTTGTGCATAATCTATATGTTCTACTTGTTTACTTTCCAGGGGCGCAGACATTCTTCCCATGCACCGATGCAGCTTGCCAGACAAGCCAATGGAGACCGAAAGAAGCTGATCCAGGGGAGAGCTGTGACGAGTTGGGCGAACCAGACAGGGAAGATCCTGGAGCGAAGGATGACAAGGACTACATCCCCTCAGAGGAGTATCGAGAAAGGTATGCATAGTGAGCACAAATGGAAACCATATAGTGGTAACCCAAATTAAGACTTCCCTCTTGCTACTTTAAACACATTTTTCCTTGAAGGACTTAACTTTCTGTTTGGGCCCACTTCCTAAGATGAGTTTGGGGTCCCTTGGTTCATATGCTTTCATTCCTTCTTGATGCAGCTTCGCAGAGCCACGCCCTGCTCCCGATAACAATCGGGTGTTCTTGGTAGCAGAGGTCCAATTTCGGCAGCTGTTCAAGGTGTGCCCGAAGTGCTATGCCAGCTGTCAAGTCTCCATCGAGTGTGAGGGAACTGTGGTTGAAGTCATTTCCAAGTGCCCGGTAGACCACCACAGCTACTGGGTCAACCGGATGGGGTCAACCAGCAGCCTCTCCTCAACTTGCTGCTGTGTGCAGGGATCCTGTTTGCAGGGTGCAACCCCACAGCCTCTCTCAGAACACTGTCAAGTATTGGCGTGCAAGTGGTCTGCGAGAAGACATTCTTCAACTTGCAGCGAGATCACCTCCAGCCAGCTATTGACACAGTGAGAATTGACATAATTCTGCTCTGTAATGTTGTTAGCAAAAAACACTAACACCCCAGTTACTGCTGAGTTTCAAGTTTTAAATTCAACAAATGCTGCAAAACGCACACATAAGCTATTGCTATTTATTTTGCAGGCGTGGAGCCAAGAACAAGCAGCACTGTTGGACCAGGCAAAGAACCGTCCCCTAAAGCTGGCCGGAGATGGTCGGGCAGACTCGCCAGGATTTAGTGCCAAATATGGCTTACTCTGTGCTCGACCTGGACACAAACAAGATTGTTCACTTCGAGCTTGTGCAGGTATGAATGTCACATTCTGTACACCTTTCAACATTCATTGCAATAATAAGAAAATTTTACCTCATTTGATTATTTGTATTTGAAATGACAATACAAGAGGAACAGATTGTTCAGAGGGTTTGTCTCGTCAAGTCTAATGAGCCAGGCGTTTTTAGTGTAGGTTGCTATGCATGTTGGCAGACAAAGCAAGCAAAATCTCGTAATAACGTTGTCCCACTAAAGCAACAAACACCGATTTTGACTCGGCGACATCACAAAGTTCCGTGTCGCTGATCCTGTCCCACTGTAACGGCCAACACCCCCACAAACGCCGACAAACATTGACAAATATAGACACCTGGCTGCAGCATTGCTTTTTATTATTGCAGTTATGTAACTACGCCACAGCTACATGCTTTTTTACGCTGAAATAAAATGAAAAGACGAGTCATAATTTGGGTTCTCCTTCTGAATGTCTTCATCAGAAAGCGTAATTAGCAAATATGTGCAAGAAGCATCCGAGATTCTAACACTTCTGAACCATGATCCATGTTACATGTGACATTTTTTTTTGTGGTGCTTTTAATGTGCAGTCTAATGAAGTTGGTGGGAGCGGTCGTATGGAGCTGGCAGGCCTAAAGAGGAGCTTCAGCTTTCTGGAATTCCAGGGCCTGGTTGTTGATCTTTTAGTCACGGACCGTCACGTCCAGGGCAAAGCTTTCGTGAAGAAGGAAAAGCCAAATGTCCGCCACGACTTTGACGTCTGGCACGTTGCAAAAGGTACTGTTTTTCTCTGCTAACATTTTGTCTTTCCACCCAAGGATGTCCTCCTCTTGTAAGAATGTAGGAGCTAATGACACATCAGAAAGTTCAATTAAAATTATTGCAGTGTGCATTCTAATTGAGGTAATTTCAAACTAAGGCCAACCTAAGCATGGAAGAAGTAAAAAGCTGTAGAAACCTCTCGGGGACTACATGTGGCCAGTGGGGCTGAGTTGGCATGTACAAGATATCAGAGCATACATAAAATTCTCTGGGGCAAACATCAAAATGCAAAGTTTATTGTAATTCTATTTTTAGGATTGTAGTTGATGTTCATGCAGCACTTAGTGGTTATGTCATGTGGTCCACTGCCCCTCTGGAAGTCTGGTTAAATTGCAGAGCAATTTGATGTCTGCCAGAAGAGAAAACAGTTTACTTGTTTCATCCAACTTAAAGGGAAGCTACGGAGGTTCTTGAAAAAAATGAGTTAGAACTGAATCCTAGCGTATTTTTACGCCGTGAACCTGAACACCCAAACCATTTACTGCGCAAGTATTGTTAAACGCGAGAAAACGTGAAAGACAGTCGCTGTACGTGACGTCATTGACGGACTTTTTGGCTGCCCAAGGCTAGGGAGGCGGGGCTTCAGTTCTATTTGGAGATTGCTCTTATGGCTCTGCGGCACGTCACATTGAAACATAATTGTGATATCTATTATTCTAAAGGCCAAATGAACGCAATTCAAGGGTTTTTACTCAAATGCAGAAGTGCCCCATCATCCGTTTAATAAGAAGCTTCTAGGACACAGACTCCTTCTTGCCTTTCTTTTTTTTATTTTATTCATTTTCACCGGGTATCAAGAAGCAGCTGCTTGCGGCCGTTAGATCCCCGTCTGTGCTGAGCTTGCGCTCTGGAGCAGGCCAATACAAAACCACCTATACTGGGTGGCAGCTTCCAGCGAAGGGAGTTCGGATCTGATTGTCCCCAAGTGGCTCTCCGTGCTGAACCATGTGCGAGACGTTCACTCTCACCGTGATCCCCGGTTTGCCTCATGTGCCCACGGCGAGCTTGAGCCCAGGGATTGGCTCTCTGATGGTATGTATGGAGCTTAGACATTTGTTGATCTTTTCGACTCATATAGCATATCACACAAGCTACGTGCATTTTCCCCGACTGTGGCATTCTCCTTTAGACTCGGCAGCTTTCAAAAAACTGGAAAACATTGTGACGAAGAAGTGCCTGCTTGCTGACCTTCCAAAGCTCTCAACACGCTTCCAGACCTACACTGTGGAGGCGTTTCACAGCCTGATCATCCACTTCTGTCCGAAGTCCTGTCACTACTCGTACAAGGGGATGAAAGCGAGGTAACTAGCAATGCACGAAATGTTTTTTTGGTATGTAAATAGCTCCTAATAGTTTAATTCTTACATAAGGCAATTGGAAGAAATGCAAATATTCAATAAAAGTTATACCTTGTTTTTTTATGTGGCTGAAATCAGCACAATCTCGGTTGCATGGAAGCATACTCAGCACAGGGAACCTGCAGCTATCTACAAAATGCCTTTACAGATCTCATCTGCATCCTACTCATTTGGCAACAAGCAGGGTGCTAATGCAAGAGCACTTTGATACTAATTGTGTGAAAATCGTTTCGCAATTACAGAACCAAGCGTGCGATTCTCCGTTACAACGAGAACGGCAACAGGCATTATGCATTCACGGAGGAGGGCGAGGAGCGTTTCAGGGTCAAGTACCCGAAGGCCAATGGAGGAGAAGGAGTGGCAGTGCAAGAAAGGAAGGAGCCAACTCATGGTGTGCATTGAATATCATTCTTGTTTATTTAGCTTACCTGCATCCTTCAAATTTGCATGTTAGAAGTGGAAAATGAAAGTGACCACCGTATTTACTCGAGTAATAGCCGCACTATTTATGAACAAGGCCCTTGCGTCTGCTTTCCCACAAAATACTTATACACCCAATAATTGCGTTGCGCATAAATTACATAGCGAATAACTAGTTCGAGAACATGATTCTCCACACAGATGGTATTTTTGCACGAAGATGTTATCTCTATCCTGTAAACCGCTAGAATCATGCTGTCGATTGCTGTGACTGGCGATTCACGAGCTCCGTGGAAAAGCGAAGCCTCAGGTTTTCTTCATAAACAGTGCGGCTATTACTCGAGTAAATACGGTACTTGTACAGAATAGTCTGGCCATATATCGAAATTTGTCATGGTCATCAATACTGGTGCGACGACGGTTCATATGAGAACAATCTTTGCGACACACTTTTCAAGGGAACAAAAACACGCAAGTTTTACGAAACCCAACGATTTTTTTTTTCCATTTTGTCAGACTACGTGAAGAGGCTTCTGGACGTGCTGCGAGAAGGGGCCCAGAGGAAGACTCGAGGCGTCAGTCTCATCACACCCTCCGTGGTTCCGCCGCCGCTCTGCAGCTCTGCAAAGAAAGTTTCCAAGGCAGAACTGATCCAAAGGCACAAGACGAGGTTCAACAAATAAGGTCCGTATGATTTGTGGCGAGGTTCTACAATTAGCAAATATTGTTTGGGTTATCCATCCTAATTTCTGTATTCCCATTGCAGGCCCCTTTTGCAGTTGAGCTGCTTAGCACCTTCCTTGGAGTAAAGTTGTTGCTCCTCCCGGTGGTGTGGGACGCAGGTTCTGCTCCGATGACCTGGAGCGTGGTGGCACGAACGTCGCTGAGTGACGGGTCGACTTGCTGCTTGTCTTGGGCTATGCACATTTTTTTTACACCCGTCCAAGTTACAACTCTCTACTTGTGAGACCATCCTTCCTTGGCTCAAGTCTCCTGAGATCTCCCCCGTTCCCTTCTTCGAAATCCAACCTTTTCCCTCGCTCACAGACCACACAACCAATCAGTTCAAATGTGACCGGGACTGGACCACTTGCAGAAAAGACCTTCAATTACCACTTCAACGGACTGCATACCCCAAGCCCCCAAAAATTTGCACCCGTCCCCTACTCCGACGCGACAGAGCTGCCGGACCAGAGTCGTCATAGTGTTCCCTGTGCTAGGCCAGAAACGGGAAAGAAAACCTTGGGGTGACACTTTGCTCTCCTTAACAAGGCACGTCAATCCCTGGGGCACTCCCCATGTTGCCCCCTGCCCCCTAAGGTCACACCGCCGCCGCTGCTTATGCATGCTTCTTTCTCGGCATGTAAACCGGAGTAGAGACTTTCTATCTGGGCACTAGCATTTTGCCATCTGTGCACAAAATGCTGCAAACCCTTCCGCTGTGAGCTTGTGTAGATTCATTACGGCATACCAGTATGCCTCATTCAGAGCATGCGTCCTCGCCTCCTCGCACTGACTGTGCACATGTGGAATTTTTGGTAACCAAAAGCCTTTTTTTATCTAAACACCAAAGTAAATTGTGAACATGTGTGCATGCCTTGATTCTCTTAGTACATATGCCAAAATCCAACATAGGCTCCATCCTCAGACGGGAACTTGGTGCGAATCCTGTAAACACCTCAGCTCGGCAGAATTCTAATTTCCTTCTTGAGGCGTTTCCACGTCAGCAGCACAAACTGCCGGTACGCAGTGTATCTCATCTACCTGAAAGGATGCACAAATGGTAGATTGAGTAAATTACATTGTTGTACACTGTTTATTATAAAACATGCTTTTTCGCATTGTGATCAGACACATCATATTGAGGAACACACTTTCAGCACCGAAGTTGGCAATTTGTAAGAACACAGTATTGTGATACAAGCCTGCCTGTCGTTAGAAGTGTGTCTACTCTGCACATTGGTCTGATTGCTTACCTGTCTTTTGGATACCAGGGTCTGAATCCGTCATGCTTTCTGCTAGCTAGAGCAATCTCCAGGGCCGGTTTGCTCATCTTGCGGCTGCGGACGCGGCCGCGGCCAGGAGGAATTTTTACGTCACGTGACCAGCTCCATGGGGACAAGGAAGTACCTAGCGTCCCTGCCTAATGGCGGAGAGATCCGCGTCGCTTCAAGCACAAAAGCCTAATTTCGCTCGCAGAAACTGATTGGAGGGACTTTCAACTGGAATCTAATTGACCGCCCCTTTATACTGTAGGAGCGGCAGGTAAAGTTACGGCCAGGGAGGGCAAATAGGAGCCAAAATAAAAAAAAAACCAGACGAGATAAAAGCGGTAGCGGTATTTTTATATACCTCCGCCGGCGTCGCGTCACCGCCTTCTGTTGTGGTCGAGAGGTTAAAGTGCCGGTACTTGTCGTCGCGGCGTGAAAGTTCCAGGTTCAAATCGCGCTTCGGACTTCTTTTTTTTTGTATTTTGCGGAATTGGAAATGGAATTAATTATAATTAATTCCATTTCTTGATCCAAAGTCCTTTTAGGTGTTTGCATTAGAGAGAGGGTTTGCGATGGTCGATGCCTGATTCATTTTTGCATTTGGTCGTGATCGTCTGCTAGTCTAACTAAAATTCAACAAGTAATGTGTTAATATTACAAAACGATTGCCACAACAAAATGTAAAGAGTATAAATATACTTTTTATCTCATTCCATGCAAGGAAAAGTATGATCTCTTTTAGTTCAGTTTTACTACTTTCTCAGACGTTTGACCTGCTGCCTTGCCTGTAGCATTTCGCTCAATCAATGTAACCACAGCTGCTAGTCTTTTTTTTTTTTTGCTTGTTTTATTTTATTTTTTTTAATTGCTATAACTGCAGTTTTTATTAGTCCTAAATAGGCGTCTCTTGTTATTGAAAGGAATCGTAGCAAGAGCGTTATTTGAAAACAGATAAAATTGTAAACGCTGGGGAAAGGATGCTTGTTTCGGCTCCGCTTGTGTGAAAGCCATACCGATGCTGTTAGCTTGGTTTTCTTTTCATGAACATTACGAAATGATTGCATTAGCGCGTTAACTTGCGTTGATCTTTTTTTTCTTCCACCCGGTGTTTCGATTGAACTGGTGGGACAAACAGGAAAAGCGTGTAAGGCGCAGTAGTGCAAGTGGATGATTTCCAAAAAAGGATCACAGTTCAAAAGTAACCCACGCGCAAAATACGAAAGAAAAAAAAATGAAGTCCCTAGCGCGATTCGAACCCGGAACTTTCACGCCGCGACGACAAGTACCGGCGCTTTAACCTCTCGACCACAACAGAAGGCGGGGACGCGGCACCGGCGAAGCTATATAAAAATACCGCTACCGCTTTTATCTCGTGTGGTTTTTTCTTTATTTTGGCTCCTATTTGCCCTCCCTGGCCGTAACTTTACCTGCCGCTCCTACAGTGTAAAGGGGCGGTCAATTAGATTCCAGTTGAAAGTCCCTCCAATCAGTTTCTGCGAGCGAAATTAGGCTTTTGTGCTTGAAGCGATGCGGATCTCTCCGCCATTAGGCAGGGACGCTAGGTACTTCCTTGTCCCCATGGAGCTGGTCACGTGACGTAAAAATCCCTCCTGGCCGCGGCCGCGTCCGCAGCCGCAAGATGAGCAAACCGGCCCAGGAGTGCCAAAACCCGGACTGTCATGCTGTCGCCTGCCACAATCCTGGCGCTTGGACATAGAAATGCTGGCGGAAACCACAAGCGAACGCGACTGTTGCTGTCGTCCCTTCGTCCCAGGTGTCCCAACTTCCTGCTGCTGTATCTTCGGTGGACTGTCACAGTGAAGAGCGACTTGCAGCAGAACAGGCGTCTGCCACATGCACCACAGCTGCTGGGACACCGCCAGGGTCGCGACCGGCGACAGCATGACACTTCTATGACGTCATCAGGCGGAAATCGAGGGACCACTTTTTGCACGCGGTAAACACACCAGTCGGAGACGCGTTCCAGGCACTATCGTTCTACCAAGCCAACACAATAATTTCCGTAAACCGTTATTTTCCTTGGCAAGCAAACGCATCGTCGTATCATGCGATAACATGTCCATTTTTGTTTTAATCTGAACTAAAAGTTTGAGACATTGCTCATGAAGTAGAGTCACAAGAACTTTGTTTATACTAAAAAGCGCTCAATTCAAAAATGCATACCGTATGTTCCGGGGTAATAGTTGCACCTTCGTTCGTGTCGCCCTTCTCTCCCCCCCCCCCCCCCCCCCCTTTGCCGGATTTGTGCATGTCTCCAATACTTACTCAAGGTACTGCATTTCAATTACTTCTGGAAGGAATTTAAAATATTGAATATACATTTGATCATGAGTATTTCCTACTTCATCTTAATTACATTTTTAGTATCTTGTACTCATTATATTACATTATTTTCTTTTAATCTTCGGAAAACGTTTGTCACTGGAACGTTTTACTTGAGTAGTAATCGGCAGACTCCAGCACAGGATTTAATCGATTATCCTGGGTTTAATCCCTAACCCTGCCCGTTTGGTTCTGGATGAGCATCCTACCGGCGTGCGGTCGTGTATCACTATTGCGTGGAGCACGTTGAAAACCCCAGGCTAGCGGTTGTACTGCACTGGCTAAATTGCTAATCTACAGCTGAAAGACAAGTCGCCCATTGAGGCAGACTAAGTCCAGGCTTTATAATTATACATGCAAACACGATTGAACCGATCACAACCTTGAAACGAAAATGACCGAACAATGAGCAGGAATCACGTCAGGACCAAAAATGCCAACCTAAGATGTCGATAAAACCACAAAAGAAGGGAATCAGAGGACACCAGTAAAAGTCCATGGATATTTTTTGTTCTTTATGCTTGATCTTTTTACGGCAGGATCAGTGATAGTTCTACCTTTTCATGAGGATAGAGATTGCAGTGTACGCCTTTCTGAATGGGCTTCTAAAGCTTAGTATCAAGAAACTATAAAGATGTCTGCAACCGCCTGAAAGGCAGTAGTGCTTCTCCGTCTTCATATGTGCCTTTGTTATCTTAAGCTTAGTCATCTTTGAAGGCAGCGCTTGGTTGAACCCACAAGAAGAAGGCGCGGCAAGTGCGACGCCTACTATACTCGCATGTAAGCCCTCCTTGTTATTTAGTCCTCTTTTTGCATATACACCAGGCGTCCCAAACACGCGGCCCGCAACTCGACGGGATGCGGCCCGGATGCAACGGGCTGCGAGTCTCGATTACCATGTCTCGGGCGCTAGAAATGGAATGCGCCATAGTGACCTCATCTCGCCGATTCATTTTCGCTCGAAATGTAGCTCTGCTCCTTTATTATCATAGCTTTACTTATCTGTAATCATTTGCCCTTTGTTTCTATTTGTTTTCTTGCTCCCCAGCTTTTTATCATGTACAACAATTTCGCTACTAGGCTGCAAGCGCGAGCTCTTGGTTGAAGGATGCATCTCGTCTGCGCGAACTCAAGATCAACAGGAGCAACTTCCAAAGACAAAGCTACGAGTTCGAAATCGTCACGATGAAAAAAAAAAAAAAGAATCACAATTAAAAGACAATTATTTGTTCAGTGAGACGTAATAAAATCTTGAGGTAAGCAAGAACTGCAAATTTAACTGTGTCGCTTAAACACACGTTGAGCTCTGTTAATTTCTGTGTGAATTGAGCAACGAGAACGATAGCGTACTCGATTTCTTTTATCACGTCAGGTCAGAGCCCAGAGTGGTCATATAAACAAATCTAACGAGGTCATTGCCAAAACTGTGAGTTCACAAAAAGCATAGAGCACAAGTTATTTCCTTCTTGAAATCTGAAGCCACCCCCCCCCCCCCCCCCAAATCTGAGCCCTTGACCTTTCCAGTGTAAGCTACACTGTTTTCTTTCAGACAGTCTCAGCTAAGACGCTGTTCTACTATGGTGCCTGGAATCTGTCTCTGACTGGTGTGTTTAGCGTCCTACCCCGCCCATACATTAAAAGTGGTCCCGAAGTGGCAACAAATGACGTCACAAAACTCGGACTGTCATGCTATCGCCTGTCACAATCCTGGCGCTTGGTCATAGAAATGCTGGCGGAAAGCACAAGCGAACGCGACTGTTGCTGTCGTCACTTCGTCCCAGGTGTCCCAATTTCCTGCTGCTGTATCTTCCGGGGACTGTCACAGTCAAGAGCGACCTGCAGCAGAACAGGCGTCTGCCACATGCACCACAGCTGCTGGGACACCGCCAGGGTCGCGACCCGCGACAGCATGACACTTCTATGACGTCATCAGGCGGAAATCGAGGGACCACTTTTTGGACGCGGTAAACACACCAGTCGGAGACGCGTTCCAGGCAGCATAGTTCTACAAAGCCAACACAGAGCAGACTGTCACCGAAACGCCGAGATTGAACGCTTCTATTTCACGCTTTTAAATGTCTTTTCAATCTTGTGACGGCGCGGTGTGCTATCAGGTCGATGCTGTGGCGCCCTTTTAGTTTACGCTCTAACCGCGGGGGCAGTATTCGGCGCTGGCCGCGGCCTTTACTCTGCCCATTGGCCAAACTCTCCAAATATACGGCTCTGCAGCGGGGCCAGCGGAGCAGAGCAGCGAGGCAAGGCAGACGCTCACCATCACAGCCGTGGTCGCAGCAAACGGCTGATCTTCAATTAGAAAAGACTAAGTTATAAACTGTATTTTCTACTGTTTTGAAAGCTCTTTATACTGTGTTGAATTGAGATAGTCAATTCAATCTCACTGCTGGCTGTCGAGCGGCAGAAGCTGGCAATGGCAGCACTGGTCACCTGCGCAGGTGCTTCCTCTTTTACTCTGCTGTAAAGTTGCTGTATACATGGAGTTTAGATAGCTGGAAGCTAGTCTGCCAAAAAGGAATTACGTGTGTTACAGCTGTACATCAGAGATTTAATCAGTGTGCGATTCAACCGCTAGCAAAGGTTCGTTAACGTGCATCCCTTCTTCACTAGTTACCATGCAAGCAGGCGCCTGTCCGATTATCCAGGTCCAAACAGGTAGGGGCGGCTCCGAGCCCAGGATCCTCCATTTCGTCAGAGCAAGTTTTTGTTTCATGTGGCTCCAGCTACGGTGAGCTCTACTTCGTTACGGCGGCCACGCGAGAGCAAGCCCAACTTTGCGCATTTCGGACTTGCACATGCGCTTGAACGGCACAGCCATTCTTTCAGGAACACGCTCGCAGATATGTAGCACAGTCAAGGCAGAGTACATATAACACACACGGTCACCACTTATTGAAGTTCTGATAAAAAAGCGCTCCTTTTTGCACGTCGAACATATTATCATTTCAACAACTAAAAGTTTCTTGACATGTAAAATTATTGGTGAATGTTTTTCATATGCTGCACCACTACAATCTTTTAATGCGCGAACTCTGGTCTCAGCATTCTCAGCCAGTTTCGGAAACATGGAAATTTGTAATACTCCTTCATTTCCACAGCAAACGGAATATGCCACAATAAATAGACGCACGAATAAGCCCATTAGCAGATTTTCAGCAACACGAGTCACTTTTTAAACAAACTTCGCAAGGTTTCGACATACATTGTTTACGTTTCTGCCATATTAACATGTCACACACTCTTTTGTGCCTTTTTCTTTTTCTACGCGTCACAGTAGTTTTTCCCCTTTAAGAAGAAGTGTAATCGAGAAATACAAAAGAATTTTGTCGCCTCCTTTGTGAGAGAGTCTGCGTGTTCTGGGCAGCCAATCCTCGGAAGGCTGCCTAGAGCGATGGTGTTTTGTGCTGCACCCCGGCACAAAACACCACCGCTCAGTTGTTTGTTGTTGTTTTTTTTGTGGGAAAAGAGGGGGGGGGGGGGCTTTTTTGACATCGTCGTTAGTTCCCTGGAAGTTTAGCACAAGAATCGTTCATATACAGTACCCCTAAATACGCAACACACCCCCCCCCCCCCCAAAAAAAAAAAAAAGTTCAATTACGCTTAAAGCGCCTCGTAAACCACGTCGCAGCTCACATCGGCCTCCCAGCCCCACTGTGCCTCGCAGCGCCAAAACACGGCCTTGCAGAGTATTTGAGCGAAGGGACGCTCGCCCCCGTGGAAAGAACGAAGTGGTCGGCACACCTCCCAGTTCTAGTACACCTTCATTGCTCGTCAACCTTCTTGAGCAAATCAGATAGTCACAACGCCTGACGGACGGAAGACGAAGCCTTGAAAGTAGGTTCGAAAACACGCAATGAAAATCGCCAATAAAAAATCGGCCAAATCCGCTATAGTTTTTTATGACTCTCTGCACCCTTTCCTTAGGTCGCACCTATAAGTCTATTTTGCTCTGCCTGCACTCTTAAAAAAAAAAGAGTCGCTATGACTCTCTTTGGGGGGTGTTGGCGCGCCGCAGAATCGACTCCAGTTTGTAGAGTCCCTCGACTCTTTTTTTAAACAGAGTCGCCACAACTCCCTGGGTGGGGGGGGGGGGGGGGGGGTCTTTGAGCGCTGCAGATTTGACTTCTCCACGACTCGAGTTTGTAGTCACTTGACTCTTATTTCAAGAAGAGACCTGCGACTCTCATCACACTGGAATCATGGCAGTGTATGGGCGACTCCAGGTGACGTAGTCAACTGCGACTCTTTAACGACTCTTATCCAACGGAGAAAAAGAGTCACACGACTTCTTCCTGGTAATCCCCGTGACTCTGTAACAATAGTTGTGAGGACCTACCTTTTATGAAGAGTCCCCCGGCTCCTATCGCAAAAGAGTCATGGGAGTGTATGAGCGACTCTCCGAAAGATAGTGAGTGCTGACTCTCACTTTGTCTGGAGTAGAGCAGGCCTAGTCAAGTATCAGTTTGTTGAACAAAGGGAGGCATTGTGATCGTTAGGAGACTTCTTGCCGCCTGCGAGGTTCAACTTGAATTCCCCTAAAACAAGGGTAGTAACATCAACTGTGTGAAAGTATAAAAGTTGAAATGGAAACTTCGATTCCACCTAAAAAAAGCAGTAACATCAATTATCTGCAAGTGTAAACGTCGAAATGCAGAACTGATATCTTACAATTTCCTGTAATGAAACATGGAAAAATGAACGATGATGGTCTTAACGATGCTGAACTGAATGCTGCACTAAAATTTATCATGAAAAACAGAAGCTTTCAGGACAGCATTGTTTTGTTACGTTGGAATTTGCACACAACAAAAAAAGAAGTGATCAGTTTTTTTTTAATCAACAGCTTAACTTTCTATTAGTTTGATCATACTTATCATTTACAATAGGTTGAATATCTTTTTTTATCACATGTCTTGACTATTGGCAAGAGCTGGTGTGAACGAGCATGTTATGTTGCTTCATGCCTGCTTTCCCTATTGAAAAATCCACCAGCCCGGGTCTGGTGTGTTTCTGACGTTTACATCAGAGCGGAAATTGAGACACGGGTCCTGGCGTGTTCTTGTGTCCTGGTGTGTTCTAGTGTCCTTACGTGTTCTAGTATCCTGACGTGTTCTAGTGTCTTGACGTGTTCTAGTGTCTTGACGTGTTCTAGTGTCTTGACGTGTTCTAGTGTCTTGGCATGTTCTGATGTGATCCGGCCGACCTAGTGTCTTCTGGGGTGACCTGGTCATGCATGCACAATATAATTTAGATGCAGAAAGGACTGCTGATGACAACAGCTAGCAAATTGTGCAAAAAGACTGCTAATTTTTTGCAGGTTTAGGTGTTCATTCTGCCATGAAACAAAACTACAAAGACAAAGAGAATGGAACTTACTATTTTATTTTTTTCCCAACATGCACCACTCGCAAACATTCTCATGCAGACTGGGCTGTCCATGGCTCTTTTCTTCCATGCCACTTTTGCCAGCACATCTCGATGGCTAAGATGATGGCTTCGGCAAGTCGGTATTGCGTGATAAAACCTGCAGTGCATTAAAAGAAATACACGAGTAGTAATTCATAAAAAAACCTTAAAATAATAAAATCACAACTACAACAGTAAACAAGAGGTTATGTCGTGTCGAGCCTGATAATCAGTCAATTTATCACTCGGCCCGCCCTCCCACGTTCTATCTGATTTCGCCTACCTGTGGGCAACATAATACAGTCAAACCTGACTATATCAAACTCTCAAAAAACCGTCTACCACTTTGATATAGCGGGCAATTCTCTATAGAAGTTTTAATAAATTTGACAACGAACAAGCACGCCACATTTAGAAAAGTTGTTCACGCTCGAAGGGGCATCTGTACATCACGAGGGATGACGACTGCAGTTATATAGTGGCCGCTTCTTCGTTTACCAGCTCACCCTCTCCCCCCACAAAACTTGTTTTTTACTCCTGGGCGGCCGACGCGGCTGCTCAAAAGAAAAAAAGCCAGCTTTCTCTGCAAGCTGGCTCTCCCCCAAGGATGATTTTTATACAGGGGGAAAGCCAGCTTGCAGAGCTAAACAGCGCTCTTGGCAGATCGGTCCATGGGGAGACGCTGCAATTTTCGTTCGATGTAATTGCATTTTTCGCTATGCATTTTTATTGCAGCTACCAGTCCATTTACAAATAGTTTAAGGGCACAATGTAAGTCCTATACTCCCCATGCATTTGAGGCCATGTTGAGGAACAGTTTTCTCGGTGACTATTAGGAGTATTTGTGTCATGCATATATCATTTTGTTCGAAATATTGTGTTTTATCCACTGAACTAGAATTATTTGAACCAATCTAAAATAAGTTTTTTTAATATTTTTTCATTCTAGTACTGAAATTTTAGTGTTTTTTTCATCTATTAAAAACGTTGTAACTCAAAAACTGCTAGGTGCACATTTTTAATTTTAGTTCAGTATTTTTGAACACCCATGTATGTGTTAGGGATAAAAAATCAACCCTCTATAATGTCAGGTTAAAGAAAAAATGGTACCTATGTACTAAAAAACACTGTTTTGAGATAATTGAGTTTAAAGTAAAAAAACCGGTGAATAACGAATTTCTATTGGCACCAACAGCCTTACAGTCATTTTTTCAATAGCCGCCAGCTTGAAAGGCATTGCTAAAGTGATATCTTCGCCTTTAGGCTTATCGCCTTGCTTGCCGGGCCTCTTTTGTGACCTGCCATGTCGCTTGGTCCGTAAAGTATATTAGAGTGATGTTATATTCCCTCAGCCACTTGATGGCTTTCCAAACAGGGTTCCATCCACAAAACTTCAAAACATTGGCTTGTGGAATGCTGCCACCATTGAATAAAGGAACAGCATTCAATGGCGCCATTTTGTCGTTATGAAAACACAAACACCTGAATGTACACACGTTACACACCTGGGAAAAACGTGCACAGCGTCTCGTGATTGTCTTGGTTGAAAAAAAGCTATGCAATAGTTGCGAAGTCATTTTTTTAGATTATCTGTTACTGGACAAGCTTTTAGGTCTTGTGTTGATTTTGTTTTGTTGGAGAATTCATCGATAAACAGGGAGTATATCCCAAAAGGAGGCGTAGTCACCTGCTACTTGCTTTCGGAAGAAGTGATTCTCAACTCGAAATATAGTTTTCCAAAAACACTGGGACAATAGAAAATGTGCAGAAAGAACTAAACTTTTCAAATTGCCAAAAAAACTAAAATCAATTTTTTTTTTCAATTTTACCTTACCATGTGCCCTTACATTAACCGGGTTCAATAATATCAGGTTTGACTGCAGATCGAACATCGTGGCATCGCTCCCAGTGAGCAAAGAAAGCGCTGCACCCCAAGTGGCATTTCTCCTGCTCTGTCCACATTCACCTTGTCTGACCTCTTAGTGCATCTCACTGTACATGTGTGCTGCACAAGGCAAAATCAACAATAGGTTCATAAAAATCTCAAATCATAGTAAATCATAACTCACACTCTACAAACATTATGTCTGCCATTAAAGTTGCGACGAGTCACACGCTGCTCATCTACAGCGTGTGACTCGTCGCAACTTTAATGGCAGACCAACTACACGCTGTATAAATATCCCCATAACCAAATTTTTTTTTTGTTTAGAGCTAAGCACAGCAGCCACAACAGATGCAGTGCCCTTCCAGGTTGATCAGAAATACCCACCTGGTGTGGTAGGGACTGTTTTCCCACCACACCCTCCTAGAGGAGACGCCTGCAGGCTTGCCCTGACACACCCTTGTCGAAGAGCTCCGCAGGCTCCCACAGTGATCGGCTGATCATTCTGAGAGAGCGGCCAGGAGTGGCAGCCTTTTCCACGGCGTGTGTAAATGCTGCCTCTCGCATTTTGTTGCCGGGTCCAAGCTGAATCTGCAGTGAGTAACACTGTCAAGAAAATGCAGAAAAAGTGGAGAAATACAGGCAACACAAATGGACTCTCCACTTTCGTCTGCAATCATGTTCCTGCTTTGTTTCACTGAAATGCTGAACTGGAATATATATAAAAAATGAAATAAATTAAAGGGGCAGTCTGTAGTATTCCAGGATGGCCTATTTATGTTCCTAACTCAACCTATGTGCTCTGACATCCCACAAGTCCAAAACTTACAATCATGTGTGGCCTATTTCACTATTAAAAAATGTGATCAAAGATAGCGAATGCGGTTGAACCGAATCAAGGCGAATAGGGTGGAACGGCGAAAGACACTTGTCAGTCAATTGCAAGCGAGGGCCTCTTGTGCAGACGAGCAGGGCTGGTTGGCTGCTTGTCCGGACGTGAAGCTATCGCTTGTGATTGTCTGATGAGCCCCGTTCGTTCCTCACCTACATTCGGCCGGGTTCAGTGCCGCCATTTGTATGTCTGAGATTCACTATCTTTTATCACATTTTTATTAGTGAACTAAGCTGCACATGATTTAAACAAATATTTAAGATGCTTAGAGCACATAGAATGTGTTACGGCCATAAATAGGCCGTCTTAGAAAGCTCCCGAGCGCCCCTTTAAGAGAGCTAAGTTCAGCTTTGGAGTATGCTTTAAGAAAGGAGGTCCATTATTGCTGTACACATCAAATACTAATAATGATATAAAAATTGTTTCATGAAAGCTTGACTTTAATGGACCATTTGACAATTTTTAAATTCGACATCGCCAAGTATGAAGGAAGTATACTGCTGTGCACTCCCATGTTTTGTACAAATATTTGCAACCTCAAGCAGCCGAGCAATGTGAAAAAAAAAAAAACCTTTAGCTCCACTTCATGACAAGACATGAAAAAGAAAACACGAATGAGTGTGCTATTACCAAAGCTCACTACCTTCCCTTTCTGTGTTCCGAAATAGGCATCAATATGTCTCACCAGTCAGCTGCTTATCAGCTGACAAAGAGGACGTGTTTTCCAGAGCTCCTGCGAAGCTAAGCAATATTTGGTGTATTTAGTTTAGTTGCGAGTGTGTTTATGGGTACTAGAAAGCAGTTGTTAAAGTAGCGATAGGATAGGCTTGCTTGTTGTATCTGCTTCATTGGTGGTGTTGTGAGGGCACACCCCATTGGGGTTGATCCTCCAGGTTTACCACCCTGCTGTAAAGCACTTTTGCTCTAACTCTGGTGGTTTTATGAGGTAGCAGAAAGAAGTTTTTAAAGTAGCGATAGGATAGTTGGGTTACAGCAGGCTTTTTAGGCAGGGTCACAAGACCAAACCACCTGCACGTTTGAAACTTTTGGCGGGCTAGTTGGTTTTGTGGACAGAGACGTTACCCAAGCTTTTTTGGTTTTGGTGCGATAATTTTCGTGGGGTCGCGCTGTGTGTCCGTAGGCAATGGTGAATATGCAAAGGAAGAAAAATGCGCAGGCTAATGTAAAAGGGGGACCCGATGTAGAATCTGAGGAGTGTGGCCGTTGGTGCTGCATGATGGAGTTGGAGCTCAAAACTGTAGCGGAAGCCGAAGAGAGCAACTTTACCTGTCGGAGTTGCGAGAAGGTAGAACTTGGTTTTGGGAGAATAGGAAGGGAATGGGCGGATACGGTTCAGGAGTCGAAGTGGGAGATACGGGTAGACCGGGAGAAGCGGGTTCAGCTCGAGGCGCAGGTCGGAGATATAAATAAGAGGGCCGAAGCGGATGTGATGGAGATGACCAGGGAATGGAAAGTAAGGTAGGGAGCGTGGCGGGAGAGCTGAGACGATAACAGGAACAGAGAGCCGAGGTTGAGCGACAGGTAGGGGAGCTTAGGGGAAGAGTGGAAGGCGGAGTTGGAAGAGCATAAGAAGTATGAGGTGATGGTGCAGCAACTGACAGGAGTAGTTAATAAGAAAAAGGGTGAGGTGGCAGAGAAGACGGCGAGGGGGGGGGGCAGACAAAGGGGGCCAGTTAAATAGTGACGATGTGGTTGACTGTGTAGGAAAGGAGCCTGCACAGCTGTATAGTACTGCAGTACAGCAGGGCTTGAGAAAGGCAGCAAAACTTGAGGCAGAGAAAGCACAGAGAGCTGGAGGGGGTGAAGACAGGCAGTCGGGGGTTAAGAGGGTGCTGGAGGTAGGAGACTCAAACATAACAAGGGTTAAGGAGGGGCTGCTGGACAGGGTGAAAGGGGATGGGAGGGTAACTGTATGGCTCAGTCAGGAAAGTGCATGGTAGATGCTATGGCCAAAGCGAAGGTGGAGGTGTGGAAAAACAGGGAAGGAGAGAACCTAGTGTTTGTACACGCAGGACTAAATGATGTGTTAAAGGGACGGAGCCAGAACCTCGCCAGGCAGATAGAGTTGGGGTTACGTAAGCTGAGGGACGTCTCTGAGACTGTGCATGTGAAAAAATGCACCGTCCCAGAGGTCTGGGGACAGTGTTTGCAGATAGAGAAGCGGGTGGTGGAAGCTGACCGGGTGATAAGGGGGTTGAGCCGACGATTTGAGTATGGAGTAATGGAAGTAAACAGGGCGGTGCACGAAGCTCGCTCCGACCCTTTTACAATGGGCATCCACTACAGTGGAACCATTGGGAGCACGGTAGGTGATAGGATTGGATGTCACATCATACATTTTTGGCGGAGCCCCGGAGCCCTGAGGGCGCCGGTTTAAATGAGGGCCAAAATGTAGATACAGGGGGGAGGGTTTGGGAGGGTGAGAGGAAGCCTTGCAGGACTAGGAAAAAGAAACAGCGTTCATAAACATGCAGGAGGGCAGGAACAGAATAAAGTGGGAAAAGATTGAGGAGCGATTAGAAAGCGACAACTGTGCAGTGTATGGATTAGCAGAAACACATCTCAGGCATATGGAAGAACCGCCATACATACCGGGATATCATTGGACGGGATGCAACCGGTCCAGTGAGGAACACAAGGGAGGGGGATTAGGGGTGTTAGTTAAGGTTCAGGAATGGGAAAGGGAACGAGAGGGCTGCAGGGAACACATGTGGGTCAAAGGCAATATTGGGCGTTTGGACACAATCCTGGGTTTTGTTTATCTAAAAACAGGGAGTGATGCAGGGGAGGAAAATGCAGAACACTTGACATGTATATCAGGAGACGTTAGGGAAATTGGCACTAGCAAGGAAATAATTATCTTGGGGGACGTGAATGCATATTTGGAAGACTTTGATGGACATACAGATACAACAGGGACGATGTTAGAGGCGTTCTGCAAAGGTTAATGGGTTAATGTTAATGGGTTAACGCTCAGGTGAAATGTGATGGAAAAATAGCATGGGAAAGAAAGAACTCGCACTCGACTATTGACTACTGTTTAATGTCGCGTAAAATATACAACAGATTAGGAGGTATGTAGGTCTAAGGTCTGGGTAGCGACCATAAGAGAATCAAAATCAGATATGGCACAATAAAATCAGAAATGCAAAAAACAAGAGGGTAGGAATAACTTAAATGTTAAACAGTTACAAGAGGCATCTAAGCAGATCGAGAACATTGTATCCAAGCAACCGGAAAGAGAATGGACATATGAAGACTAAATGTTTTCAAAAGAGAGAGAAATATTGAATCAAACAAGGATGAAGAAAACTAAAACGCAAGCCCAAAAGCTGGTGAGATAAAGAGGTTAAGGCAGCAATATCGAGACGCCAAGCGGCATCTAAAGAACACAGATGGGCAAAGAAAAAGGGGGCCACACTAGCCGAAGTAGCGACAAAATGGAAGGAATTTCAGGAAAGAAAGCAGGAGACATTAGCAGTAATACAGGCCAAAATTGGGAGAGCAGGGGTTCAGTAGATGACAGAGATAAGCCAAAAGGATAGGAATGCGGCAAAAAAATTCTGGGAACACATCAGTGCACAGGGAAAAATGACCGAGGCGTACCAGCAGGCACTAACAACACTGGAAGGGACAAAGGTAGAAGAAGATGAGGCTGGAGAATACATTAGACATACAATCGAAGCAGTATTTTCGGAGTTAGAATAAAATCAGGTCGTAGGGAATGGTAGCGTCTACACAACATACGCGGATGAACATAGTGAGGAAGAGGAAAGGACCACAGAGGAATGGGAAAAAAGTAGAAGGAAAGGTTCTGGCTGGCACTGAAACAGGTCCAGACGGCATACCAATAGATTGATAAAAGTTCTAGGCAAAACAAGCAAATTGAAACTAAGGCAGGTGATTGACCAGATACTTATGGGAGGGAGGTACCCAGTGGACTGGAAATTGAGCAGGATGAGATTATTATATAAGGGCAAGGGAGAAAAAGACAGTGTCAAATCATACCGACCAATCACAGTAACTTCAGAATTATACAGACTAGCTATGCAAATTGTAAAAAGAAGAATGGGCAAAGAGAAAACAGATTCTGGGGGAGCTTCAAAATAGTTTCAGGAAAGGTAGACGACTGGATGAAAATTTATTCATAATCACTCAGTGCATAGAGATAGCAATGACAAGTCAAAGGCCATTATGGGTAGCATTTTTAAACATCAAAGGGGCATATGACAATGTGAATCAGGAAAAACTCTGGAACCAATTGAAGGGATATGGGCTAGAGGGAACCATGGTTAAGTTTCTAGAATGGGTTTATACGGAGAATAGGGGTGATTATAACATGGGAAGCCGAAACTACAAGACCAGCAGCAATAAAAAGATATCTCAGACAGGTTTGGCCATTGTCTCCCCTGCTCTTTATGGTATACCTTAGTGAGATGGGAAAAAGTTAGAACAGTGCAACCTAGGTTTTGATCTGACTAACATGAAGGAAGGACATAAAGTAAATCAAATATTGCCACGGTTAATGTATCAGACGACATTGAACTAGTATCAGAAAGTCGTGACACAATACGGGAACTAATCAGGATTTGCAGCAGAGAAGGGGACAATTTAAGACTAAAATTTAGTAGGGAGAAGTCGGGTATAATCGCAGTCGGTTATAAAGACGAGAAGGGGGAACCCCTTGAGATAGAGGACACGTTGATAGAACACATAGAAAAGTACAAATATCTGGGAATATGGTTAAGCGAAGGAAGACAGTGTCTAAAAGACCATGAAGATATCGTAATAAATAAGGAGAAACGAGATTCAGCTGTCATGAAACAAAGGGCACTATGGAACTATAATAGATGTGAAGTCGTTAGGGGTGTAAGGAAGGGAGTCATGGTGCCAGGACTGATTTGGGAATACGGTATTGTGTATGAGGTCAGAAATCCAGGCATGTTTAGAGATACACCAAAGGAGTGTGGGTGGGTTGGAATTGGCGGCACATGGCGATACTACAAATGAGGGAGTAGACTGGGACATGGGTTGGGCATCTTTCGAGTAGAGAGGCGATAAGTAAAGTTAAATTTGAAATAAGACTAGGTGAAATTGAGGAGACACGGTGGGCAGCGAAAGTGTACAAGTAGCTATATATAAAAAGTTTAAACACTAAGTGGACAAACCGAACCCGCAAGCTGAGATTTAAATACATTCAACGAGATGGAGCCGATCAGAGCATATCAGAAGAAAAGGGAGTAAAGGAAACAGAAAGGAAATTGGGGGAAGAGAGAATGCAGGGGAAATCAGCTTTAACAATATACAGGGCATAAAAACAAAAAAAATAAAGAAGGAACAGCTGTATGATAATTCAGTGGGGAGCTCTTTGTTGTTTGAAGTTAGAACGGGGGTGCTACGAACGAGAACGTAAAGGGCTAAATTCCAGAAAGTGGACGCTCTGTGCGACGTATGTAACCGCGAAAGGGAAACTATAGAACATGTAATTTTAAGGCGCACGGGGCTTCGTCCCCCACTCTTGAGCGGATAACTACGGATTTGGAGGGGGCACTGGGTTTTCCGGACATGGATGGACAAATGGATTGAGAAAGAATTGCGGTAACTAAGAGGAGATTGGAAGATTGGTGGAAAAGATCTGGGGAAGGATAAACAAAATGATATAAATAAGCAATATAATCACTTTAAAAAGGGGGGTGGGGTTGTGTTAGAACAAAATTTATACAATTTAAAAAAAAAAGAAGGGATGACGAAATGTAAGGCTAGGTGGCTAAAGCTGCCGCCCGTTACAAAGGGTATAGCCCTTACCATCCATCCATACTCTGTCTTCTTTGCTAGTCTATACTAGTGAAGCGGGCTAGCTTACTAACCCCTGAATAGGTATTATTGGCACTGCTAAACTGTAATTTGTGGGACACGGCTATCAGATAGCGCTGATGTCACTGTCATCCGCATGTACACTTTTTCAAAGATAGTTCACCTGCTCGTCCTATGGCAAGACTCATGTTCTTTTATTTCTATTTTTAGGAGGAAAATAGGAATGGAACGAGCATAATTTTTTGGATATTTAGGATGCTTAGAGCCTGTCGAATGAGTTATCACCAAGAACAGACAATCTGAGAAACATCTTTAGTGCACCTTTAAGTCAGTACCCGTGTTTGCCTTTTTGTGTGCCTGCCTGTTTGTGTCCTTGTTTTTTCTGGCATTAGTCTGTTCTCCTGAACAAGTCAATGAAGTGAAAACAATAGACAAAATGTCTTGTAGGCCCAGATATGTACCTCACCATCTTGGACAGCAAAGAGAGGTGGTCAAGAGGAGGCCACGGCCTCACCAGGTGGAGCAGCCACTGCAGCACCTAGGATAGCAAATTAAATGTTAGAGCGACGAGTAACATCAAGGTCTTGATCTGTTTATATGCTAGGACATAATGTAGCTGTAATAAAGAAAACGATAGCCGCACAACATATTCAAAATGACGTGCAATGCAGTATAAATAAAGCACAATATTCCTTCACAACGTCAATCTAGCCCTATGCTCAGGAGCTATGTTAGTCAAAACATTGAACCCCATTTCTTTGTTGTAGTAATAGCAGGAAGCATGCATATTCCCAAACAAAATGTATACTACAGTTGCTAATAGGGTGAGATTTCAGCAATGCATGCCCTCAAAATGTTTCGTAATTTCACTCCACCAGTAAATCACCTTCACTTGTTTTAGGATTTTCAGACCATTAGCAAATCGCTTTAACTTGATTTATGACGATGCGAACCTGTAGAGGTTTGCATCGTCAGCTCTTTTTGCGGTACTTTTAGTAAGGTGACACAAGGGCTGTGGTCACTACCATTAAGGTGGTATTGTTGCTTATGATGTTGCCACAGCCAGGCTGCTTTATGCACTAAATAAATGAACACTACCTTTTGGAATCACGCCTTTAAGATAGTATTTATTCATGTGGGATACTGGCAACCTTACCAACTCTCGTTATTACAACTACTCGTCTGTCAGGTAAGCAATGACTGTATCGTGCTACGCTGCATAAAGAAGTCATGAAATGATGTCTTCCTGTTCTGTCATCAACCATTTGTTGAGTTAAAAGTCTGGCTATAGTAGTATGAAAGTGTTGTCCTGCCCCTAAAAAAGCGACTTTTGATCCCTCTGCTCCTGTGTGCAAAGAGGGTGAAACACTATTTTCTTAACGGTAGAAGGGCCTGAAGCATCTGAATAACAGTACTGGGCAGAGCCTCTCCTGAACAATCAATTGACTTGCTCCACTAAATTGAGATTGTCACTACCTGCAACTACATTATCAGCAGTTCAGATTGCAAATACATAATTAGATTTGGGCCCACCAGCACTGTCATCCTGTCAGTAAATTAATATCTGCTTTTATACAGATGAAAAACAAATTAAGATTTGCAACGTACAGTCGGAGGCGTCTTGGGCAACGACTCAGCAGAATCTCGATAATACAAATCTCTCCCCCCCATTCCACTCCACCCACTCCCCTCACCTTAAGTGACCCAAATATTAACCGGCAATGCAATTTGTCGCACGTATTGCGCCATCTAGCGGCTGCAAAATAAAAGACTGGGTAGGCCAGGACAGCACGGATCGCAAGGACTGCAGGCGGGTGCATTTAGAAACCAAGTGTGAATGTGGCATTTTGGATCGGCGTCAGCCTTTTTGGGAACTGTTCTTAAAAGTAAGTCCCCGCTTCACGTCTCCATGAACCCAGCGGGTTTCTGTAGCATCTTGCCTACTCCTATAGGAGTAGGCGAGATGCCACAGGAACCCGCTGGGGTTCAATAGGGTTCCCCCAAAAAATAAATGTCGCTACTGCTGCGTGAAAGACTGTCACAGTCACGAAGGCGGCTCAAGCGTCAAACTATTCCGCTTCCCCTCGAGATCTTCGGTAGTGACACGGCAACAGAAGTGGATCACTGCAGTGTGATGCATCAGGTAAGTAAATTCTACAGTAATTGTTGCTGTTGAAGTGAACGAAAATAGTGCAGGCTTGGAAAATGGTCTGACGAACTTGTTTTGCAGACTACTCAGCAAAATAACAATTTTATACAAGTTGTTCTACGAGTCACTATAGTCCGTTGCAACATAAGAACGAAGGGCAAGGGTAAGACGGGTCGGGGAGGAGGAAGCAGACGGAACGCTGGAGAAGAGAGGGGGAAAACCTCCTTCTCTCTTTAGCGTTCCGCCTGCTTCCTCCTCCCCGGCCCGTCTTACCCTCGCCCTTCGTTCTTAGGTTGCAACAGACTATAGACACCACATAGGAAAATACAATAGGAACAATTGGGCCGATTGTTGCTTCGCTGTGACGTCCATAATCAGGCGATCAGGCCTTCAAGAAGCGAGAGGCCCGTCCCGGCAGTCGTAGTTGTATGTGCGCATAGCCGTTCGGCACACGCGCGGTCGTAACCAATACCTTCCAAACCTGCGAGTACTCAAATAGTAAATTTTCGCAGCACATAAAGCTTTGTTTGTTTCGGCAACAAAATTTAACGCTGAATCTGGTAACAAATGTGACGGCATGCAGAAAACAGGATGCGTAAGTTTTTCTTTAGAAAAAGCTCAAGTGAAGCGTAAATATCCTCACATGTGCACTTTGTTGCCTGTCACCTTTTCACACCAGGCTTGCATATCACGGTACAGCCATTGTAACGTGCATACTGTTCTCTAGCATGCAGAGTATGTTTCTAATTGCTCACATTTTCTAGCCGGGGGCGTGCGCGAGGAAACAGGAAGAGCGTGCCGAACCAGGCTGGGGCTGCGCAGGAACGATGGAGCCGTTCTGGCTGGTCTGGCTTATGGCGACTCCTGGAGCGTTCCGCCAGCGAGGTTCAGATCAGGACCGGCGGAAACGGCGAGCCCTGGCCACACCGACCTAGGCCATGACGATCCCGGAGTGGTTCCGCAGCGAGACTCGGGCTGTGATAGCCCGGAACAGCTTGCCTACGCAGCGCTGGCGTGGGGAGGACGATCCGCAGGCCTGGACACGGACAGCGACTGCGAGCTCTGAATGAGGGGCGACAACCCGGCTCGGCGGGCCGCAGTGCCGGCTCTCGAAGACGGACAACAGGGAAGTATAGTAAACCGATTCACAATCTTCTCGTTGTATTGTGTCACTCCCTGGGAGACGAGCGAAGCACATGCCGATCGCGCGGCGATTATTAAAGAGAGACCCCACAAGTGGTAAAGACAACTCAAACTGGTGTCCAAATGACAACTCTAGAATATGCTTGCCGGCTAGCAATGCTGGGTAACAAAGACTTTCGAACTGATAGCCGCTCGGAAATTTCTCTTCTGTAAAGCTCTACATTCAGGCTCGAATCGTTCACTGAAAATAAAGCTACATGTGTATCAGCACACCTAATAATGCGAAATCCCCACATGGTAATGCAGCGAGCACAAAAAGAAACAAAGAAATATCCTTAATCCTTACCTTTTCTCCCACGACCGTGTTTTTCCTTCGCGCTCAGCAGCTCGCTGGCGGGGTAAATTGCCCAGTGTGCACAGACGCCGCCGACGATTCCTAGCACTTGAAGCAACACTAAAGTTTTCCTTTCGTTTTTATTTTTATTAACCCTTTTAGGTACTTTAAAAAATGTTTGTGTATTTTTAGGAAACATTCAATATAAAAATAGTGTTTTTGGGACCCAAAGCAATACTCATGCAAAATGTTTAACGTATCTTAGGAAATACATTTTCTGGTTTCGGTTTCGCGGTCTCGACTTTTCGCCGCGAGGGGTTTCCAGATACTCCGTCGCTCCGTCGGCTGCGATGTGCATGCCGGCGCCCAAGATGCGTATCGTCCACGCCGTGCTACGCACTTCGACCTGCTGTTACAAAGGTAAGCAGTACTTTGCTCTGAAATATGCTAATTTTGAATTTTTACAAGTTCTGGATTCAATAGCGCTGACGTATTTTACCCTGAAACGTATGAAGGTCGGGGAAAAAAAAAAGTACATAATAGATATGCGAAGGCTGTTTCACATGCTCTGATTCTCGCCCGAAATCGGTGCGATTTCTAGTATATGTGCGATTAAAATCGCAGTCGCACTGTCGCAGCGGCTCTGCAACTGGTTTCCACCAAGTTGGTATTTTGCCGCAGAGCCGGTGCGATCGCTTTCTCGTCAATCAGCATTTCATTAGCCAGCTTTCATCCGCGAAAATAAATGTAGGCACATAAAAGCTTCTGATTTAATGCTTCGTTATTATAAATTTCTGGTTGCATATTGCATACCTAAAACATGTATGCTTATTAAGACGTTTTTGTTGTATTTTAGACAAAGTGAAACGCGTCGCGTCCGTGTCCGAAGCGCCAGCCGCTCCGACAGAAATCGCGCGGTTGTTGGAGCATGCAAAACCAAACATTGCGATCGCACTCGCTGCGTCGGCTCTCGCACCGATTTTTTTTTCGCACAGTCGCTGCATGTGAAACTGTCTTAAGAGAGGAGTCGCATAGTAGCTCTGTGATTTCTGTGGTGTTCCGTTCCGTGCTTAGATTTGGCAGTGTTTCAGTAGTTTACTTTAGGGGCGGGCGTTCACTCTGAATTTTACATACCTGTGCACGAGGAATCGGCTGTAATTGTCGGGAGAAAGCTTCCTGTTTGGCGTGGTTTAGTACATCCCTGTTTTCTGGTAGAATTTGACGTGGTGCTCTTTTCTTTTAGGCTTCGTATTCTACTGCTGCCCGAAGGAAATTCCATCGGGATCTTTCTACCAGACATGGTGTCGCGATCGACCCTGTGTGGTTTTGATTCCAGAAAGTGGAACAGTGTCTGATGCGGGACCTAGTGATAGTGAAGTGAGTGACAGTGACGAGGAGAACTTGCCAACGAAGGGCCTAACAACAGAACTTCCAAGCGATAACGAAACTCAAGGCAGAACGCCCGCCTGTTTACTTCTGTCAACGTCAAGAAAGAAGCAAAAGTCACCGACGGAAGTTTTTGACTGGGGAAAAGAAGACCGGTGTTTTCTGGAGCCTGCGGAACCCATGTTTACGGCCTCTGATGATGCCAAATGCCAACTGAAATATTTTCAAGTTTTCATTGATGACAAGCTGCTGACGATTGTTGACGAGACAAACCTGTGTTCTTTCCATCAGGCTATTGCATATAGGTAAACGTTTGTTACACTGTGCCAACATGCTTACGCAAAGTACATGTTATTTGAAGTGAATCGTTGCATCGCCCCTTCAATTAAGCACCTTATAAAATCAAATGTGGTGTTTTAGCTCTGTACATCTATTTAATTTTACAATAAAACATGTTTTCATTCAACACCATACATATATCCGTAATGTATGCTCACCAGAGGCACCCTGGTGTGCATGTCAGGCCAGTTTAGTGTGCCTTGGTGTGGACATTGGACCAGTCTGGTGTGGCGTAGTGTGCACATCAAGCCATTCTGGTGTGCTGTGTTGTGCACAACAGACCAGCCTGGTGTGTTTTGATATGCACATCAGACCACACTAGGATGATGTGATGGGCACACCAAACCAGCCTGACGTGTTCTGGTGGGAACAACAGAACACGTTCAACTGGTCTGATGTGCGCACCAGAACACACCAGGCCGGTCTGATGTTTACTCAGAAAACATTAGGACACACCAAACCGGTCTGGTGGATTTTTCAATAGGGTTGAGTGGAGGGTGGCAATAAATTGCAGGAATCTTCATATTTAACAATAAAGACAGCTGTTTTCTTTCACCTCATATCACTGCCATTTGTGCAAATGCAACTTCATGAGCCCTACCATGCAGGTACAGCAAAACAAGCCACAAGTATTTAAAACAATTACTTTATTAGAAACTAATGTGATACATATTGCCTCAAAAGCCTGGTTTGGCTTATCACAGGTGTTTCATCACAATTACTAAACAAATAACATCATAAGAAATAATACTAAAACACAAAACTGGTATAACTATTAGACTAGAACGAAAATAAATTACAATGACAAGTTTTGTGAAGGGTTGCTTTGCCTGCTTGGTGTTGAGGATTAAATTAGAATGAAAAAATGACAAGTTTCCTAAAAGCTCTGTTTGTCTACTTGCTGTTTTTTCAACCCTATTGAAAAATATTTTTTTTTACCGGAATGTCATTTCCAGTAAAAGTCTATTTTACTGGATTATGGGACTGTTTTCACTTCCAGTAAAGCCGTAGTTTACGGGAATGTCGCCGGATTTGTTACTGGAATGTCACCGGTTGTTTTACAGAAATTTTACCGGATTACTACCGGAATTTCACTAGATATTTTACCAGAATGTCACCGGACTTTTACCGGGAGTCTATTTCCTGTAAACATTCTTTTTACTAGATTATGGGACTCTTTGCACTTCCAGTAAAACCATAATTTACCAGAAGATCACCAGATTGGCCGGAATTTACGTTGTTTTTTCTTTCTGTTTTCGGACGTCATCCGAAGGCACTTAGGAGGAAGCCTGTGAACCGTGGATGGTTATGTTTACCACATGCTGGACGATTCGGTAACAATTAAAGTGGTTAGTCCATATAGACTTGAAGGTTCTATGTATTTATTTAACAGGGTCGATACCAGTAAAACAATTTGCGCAGCTGTAGACAAAAGCAATCAGACCAAATAGGAACAACCATGCACGTTCTTTGCCGCAAGATATCTTTCAAGGTACTCACAATGCCGCTGGGTAAAGTCCTTGGCGCACGGTAGTTCAACAAATAAAACCGCGCAGGTGCACCATACGGACACACACAGGTATACTGTCAGCAGCACGTTTAGCGAAAACCACGAACGCGCGAAACGAACATCCGTCGACGTTGAGAAATCCCGGGCAAACTCACGATGTCGTCCCTGATGCCGTCGCCGCGGGTGCACCAGGCGTCAGTAGCACGCTTAGCGAAAACCACGAACGCGCGAAACGAACATCCGCCGACGTTGAGAAATCCCAGGCAAACTCACGATGTCGTCCCTGATGCCGTCGCCACGGGTGCACCAGGCGTCAGTAGCACGCTTAGCGAAAACCACGATCGCGCGGAACGAACATCCGCCGCCGTTGAGAAATCCCGGGCACACTCACGATTTCGTCCCTGATGCCGTCCCCGTGGGTGCACCAGGCGTCAGTAGCACGGTTAGCGAAAACCACGAACGCGCGAAACGAACTTCCGCCGACGTTGAGAAATCTTGGGCACAGTCTTTTTCGCTCGCTGGATGCTTCTGAAGACGGACGGACAAAGAGGCGTAAGAAACAGGTCACTGAAAAATATATTATTTTCATCTACACATCCTACTGCTTTGGAAGATACAGGTCGCACACATGGAACGCGAAGCGAGACTGGGCGTTTGTTCCTGACCGGCCGTTGCTCGTCGACGGACGAAGAAACCGGTTGTCGTCAAAGAAAAAATAAAAATAAAATAAGTCAGCAGAACGACCCTCTTGCATTTTCCCCACGAACCCAATGCGAGGGAGAGAGGGTGCGTGGGGACTCGTCCTTGGTGCGAGGCACCATAAGTACACACCCTGTCGCCGGCTCGTCGCGGCTTCCCCCTCCCCTCGCGTCGGCTTCGAGTGAAGGTCGGTAAACACGGAAGCGAGTCACCCGTTTCGGGTAAGATTTCTAGGAAAACCGGGTCGTCTGCATGGTATACGAAAGGGGCTGCCGGTGGCATTCCAGTGAAATCTGTTTGCCGGCCAATAATCTACCAAAGACCGGTAAACTGGTTCCGAATGAAACGGGGTGAAAGTGCCCTCCTTTTGCATCGTCAGAACAGTTCACTGCACGCACTTCTTGAGGATTGCAACGTCGTCCCGAGCTAAAACTCGCACTCACGAGAATTCCGCTCGAGTGGTCTCGTACCTGCTCTGGCCCAAACTTTTGCCTGTCGCAAATATCAAGTTGCCGGTGATTGCTGCCCACCTTTTTGGATCGTCAAAACAGTTCGCTGGACGCCCTTCTTGCAGAATTGCAACGTCGTTTCGAGCTAAAACACGCACTCACGAGAATGCCGCTGCATTGGCGGCCGCCATTCCAAAACAGTCCCCCTGCTCTTCTTGGCTTCCTTGACTTTAGCCGTTCCCCTTGCGTCGGCTTCCAGTGATGTTCGGTGTCCGGCAAACGAGAGTGGCTTCCAGTAGGATTCCAGTGACGGGTAATCGAAAGTGGTTGTGGTATAACTTCCAGCGAAAGTGGCTACGCTGGTTTCTGGAGAAAATGAGTGGAAATTAACCCGTTTCCACCGACTGTCACTGGAAGTTTTTGCCGGATTTTAACCGTAAGTGGCACCGGCAAAAGGACCAGTGAAATCTGGTTACTGGAAGTGGCGGCCGGTAATATTTCCACCAAATAACTGGCAAACTACGCTGGTTTCTGGGAAAA
Organism: Ixodes scapularis; assembly: GCF_016920785.2. NCBI lineage: Eukaryota > Metazoa > Arthropoda > Arachnida > Ixodida > Ixodidae > Ixodes > Ixodes scapularis. The sequence continues at coordinate 244,192,100 of NW_024609835.1, read as the reverse complement.
TGAGTGGAAAATGAGTGGAACCCGTTTCCACCCAATGTCACTGGAAGTTTTTGCCGGATTTTTCAATAGGGAAGGCTTTGTTTTTCTTTTTGCAGTTTCTTCTTCTATGGTTTGATTCCTCAGATCAACAGATGCACAAAAAAAATCTAAGAGAAGTTTAGATACACAATGGAATACACAAACCTTTGTATTATAGCTGGAATATTCACCAAATATATATGGAAAACATTAAAACAGTAATCGTTATTGGTAATTCTTTTTCCCTGTTCTAGGAATGTGCTCCGAGTGCTGTCACAACTTTCACACCTCTTACCGAAATCTTTGTATTTTTTTACCCATGAGGTGCTCAAGCACAGAAAGTGTGCTTCGTCGATTCCCCCCCACGTACTGACCTTTCTATGCTCAGTACATGGCTAATACCCGAGAGATTCTTGCTGAAAAGTCCAGGACGTCGATTCATAGGTCCTCGCAGACAACGAACGCACATGCTGCCAGATGTCCATGGGTGCTTTCCAGTGAAAAGTAACGCCGGGTTCCCGAAAGTCTTTACTGGGTCTTGGGAAAAAAAGCCAATGATAAGAAATAAGTTCTGGAAGTCAGACGAAGTTGTAAGTGAGCAAAGTAAAATTGTCGAGGACATGTTAAGTGCCCGCAGTGTCATAGATGGAAAATCCATGCAGCAGAGTGAAGGCAAGTGAGGCAGACGCCCATTGCTACCTTTCTATATTTCACTTTCCCCAATTCTCACTTGATTGTGAAGCGTTTCGTACGGTGGAACCAGTGCATCAGGGTGTCTACCAAATTAGTGATTTCGAATTCCTTGACTTTTCTAGAATTTCCCTTGACTATTTTGATAAAAACTTCCTGACCACTTCTGAGTCAAAGAATCATAATTCGGAAACATTATTCAGCATATTCGTGCCCATGTGCAACCGTCAAGCTTCGTTCCGTATCGCCGTTCCACTTTCAGTGGTCATTTTCCCTGATGAAGCCAACTTTTTGACGATTTCCCTGAGAATTTCAGGTTGGTAGACACCCTGATGATGTATCAGGTTACAGATGGACACCATAAAAAGGCAGACTATTGCATTCAAAATTATTTTAGCCATAAGGAGGAACCTAAAATATTCCCATGGAGAGAGATAGAGAGTGGAGGGGCGGGGGAGGCTGTTGCTGCTATTGTCTGCTTTTTCTTTTAAAAGAATATCAATTTAAGGCTCAAGGGGAACGTAAATAATTAATCGGTAAGTGCACCGAGAGCACTTGAAGCACAAGGGGAACGGTTCCTATTGAGGAAAGAAGGCAGGATACCAAGTCTAGCTGAAAATGTTCTGCAGCACCCTGCATAAGCTAGGTCCTAGGCAAGACGGGCTTATCTACTGAGACTGTCTAGTACAGTCAAAGAAAGCATTATAAAATTCTTTGCTGGGCAAGCTGCTTCGTGGCTGCAATGAAAAAAAAAAAGAGTATATTAAGACAGGGACAAGAAAGGAAGGGAACACTTTTTTCTGAATAAAATAGTTGGTAGTGAGCGCTTGTTTCTTCCTTTCTCGTCCCCGTCTTATTGTGCTCCCTTTTTAGTTGTAACGAAAGCAAGCCACGATGGAATTTAGAGAGGGCTTAAAGCGTGCTTTAACATCTGTGTGCATGTGAGGGAATGCTTCATCTACAAGGCCTACTACAAGGTAGTAATCATTAGAACTTCCATCATCCCTCATCAACTATCAAAAAAAAAGTACATAATGCATCTCTGCACTACAAAGTATCCTATAACTTTTCGTGTGCTGTACCAATATAGGCATCTTTTGCATGGAGAAATGGCGGTACACTAAAACTAATAGTAATTTGTTTATCATATTTGCTTAGATAAATGTTTCTGAAGTTTGGCAGGAAAGAACCGCCTTCCAACATGAGCCCGAATCTGGTCTTTGGTTTGTTTTGAAATAATGGCCAAGTACTCCTAATAGAATATTGAAATAACCAGTTGAGAAGACAGCAGATGATACTTATCTCACTTGGTCTCCAGCTTAAAAAAAATGTTTACAGATTGGCAGAGCGAAGACACCCTTTCAAACAAATTTATCTTAAACAACCATAGTTACATGTGATTTTCTTTAGCATGAGTAGTTACACCGACCACGCAAACGACACGGCTTTCCTCTGCTCTTATCCCTTCCCCTATCTTGTTTTCTTTTGCGAAGATCAGCATTGATAAGAATAGCGTAGGCCCTGACGGCAGCAAACAGAGCTTGTTATTGGTTGGCCGCACCAATTTAATCATAACAGTATAACCCTCTTTTTTAAGAATGCTAACAAAAAGATACTCTCCCACTGAAAAAAAAGGAGTAAAGTGGATTAGAGTATGATCATAGCACCTCTATACTCACAGAGCCTGCCAGTTCGACGACGGAGTCATAGAGTGCCTGGTCACAGATTTGGAACGTGAGGATTTGGTGGCACAGAGCATTAAAGAGCCATTCCTCGGGGAACCTGGACGTCAGCACACAGCTTTTGCAGTGGCGAGGGCCCAAAGCATATTTTTTTCGTGTTTCGCGTCCGCTGCCGCGACGCTCTCCTCCCTCGTATGCCACTCCACCTTTTCCATTTCGGCGACCGCTCCTCGTGGCAATCTGGCAGGTTTTGTCAGTATAAAGGAGGCTATGGTACGACATATACTGGTGCTCTGTAGCGGGGCGCCATCCTGCTGTGTAATCTTAGGGCAGCCCCTTTGTCCACAGAACTCTGAGAATGTAGAGATTATCTATCCTACCTGTGACATTATCTGCAACTCACAAATTTCAGTGCTGCATTGGATTGTTTACAGCAAGGCATGCAAGTGAGTCATGTTTTTTTTTATCCGCAAAACTTTCAAATGGCCCAATTGTTTACCTTCGCAAAAACTGCACGGTTCGGGGCACAGCCACGCAGGCGGCAAGGCGTTGACACCAAGAGGTCCCGTTCTCTTTCCCTCGCTGGCTCTTGTGGTACCCTTATGTCCGTCGACTGAAAGGAAAGTCCCTTCAGTGTCGTGCACACTTGAGCCTCCACTGAAGCAAAAATGATTCCATACTAACCTACTTGTCATTAAAGACCAAAGTTCACTTCTTCACTCTTATTTTCTACCTACGAAATACAATGGTTTGTTAACAGGAACACCACCGTTAACTAGAAAACTTATTCGTAATGCAAACCTACGTAGTAAGGAATCATGTTCTAGGTCTAATTAAACAGCAAGCATGGGCACTAAAGACACCCTCCTACATGGGTGGGTATTAGTGGACCCGATTTGGCTAACATTTGCGAGGCCTAGCTTGACAACATAATAAATGACATTGTTTCTGGTCACATTATTCTTTTTAGATGCCTTGGCATTAGTTCTGACCTTGGACTGGTTTTGAGCGCACCAATATAATGTTTGCAACTTCGCCATGGGAACCACGAAGTTCTTTCAAAACCAAATAGCAAGCTTTAGAATAAAATAACAAAAAAAGTTGTACAGACGCGCGAATATAATTACCCTTGTCTATGCCCGTACCTGCTGACACCTGTTTCCAGAAAAATCAACAAATACTAAAGTAATGCACATATTATACATCGTGAAGAGGCCTGCCGACAACCTGATGAAATGCCAAGAACGTATGAACTGTTAAGTTTTCCGTTCACTGCATGGTTCTCTAAAGTCCCGTTCACTCTTGCGACCTCTTAAAACTGGGTTCCTTAAAACCTCTTACAACGAGAGGACACACTGGCGCCATCTATTGGGTAGCAGTGTAAACTTGGCGGTCCGGCATATTTACTATTTCTCTTGCGCACTATCCTTTCTTTCTTGGCTCGAAAAATTTTTGTCAACGTTATAAACACGCCTTTCTTACAGGTGTTACACACGTTTGACCTCGGAAATTCCGCGAAACCTGCGCTCTTGTAAAATGCAATTCCAGGGTCACCGCATAGATGGCGCCAGAATGCCAGTGTGTACCCTCGTCCTAAGAAGTTTTAAGAAGTTTTAACAGATCTGGTCTCTTTCGGTCGTACTCGGTTGCAACAGTGTGAACGGGCCTGAAGACTCAAGTTTTCGACAACTGTGTTCATTTTCTTTAATCTTGGAAAGTGCTTCCAAGATAGCAGTGCCCATGTATCATCCCGAAGTTGCTGGTGCATGCTTGGGACACCCTCGGAAGCTTCTGCCGGTGACTTTGGAAACCTGTGGACGCGCACATACTGCGGTTCCATCCCCCAGCCAAGGCTACCCGCTTGCGCTTGCACAGCTTTCGCAGTTAGTTCATGCTGAGGCGAGACGAAGTATAGTGGCATTTGCACATTCAAGATATCAAAACCCACCACATGTCGCTCCGAGCGGCATGATGATGATACCCAAGAGCTACTTCGCGTATGGTCTATAAAACCTACATAATGCACGATGCTGAAACCTGGCAATTTCTGCATAGTTTAGAGCCGGGAAGGCGGACATACAGCAAGGCAAGCACCTGCAATTGCATCCACTTTGACAGGTGTAATGGGCTTCCTTCCCACGCCGCCATACTTTGTCACGCCAGGAAGGTTGGCCTGTCACACTCCTATTGGCCAGGTCCTCGCCCTTGTAGAGGCACCGGGACAACAGGATCAGCAGCGCGAGTCGAACTTGGCCCTGCCTATGGCCCAGTCAAATTTTTCTTCTGGTAGGAAACCCCGCCTCGGAGGTAACGCTGCAAGTGTAAAGAGAATCATAAATAAACAGGTGCTCAAGCAAGTTTTAGTACAGGTACAGTGCCTGGACGTATTCCCCACAGGTGCAATTGCCATCTTGTTCCTCCCATGTATTAAGAGTTGTCCCAAGGAAGCAACAATGATGTTACAAAACCGAAAGTGTCATGCTGTCGAAAGTCTGCAGTTGGTCTTCAAACCTCTAGTGAATAAGACAAGCAGGCACAAGTGCCGCTGTCATCATGGCGTCCCAACTTGTTACTGTGAAGTGACTGTGGACTGTCGAGGCACCGCAAAGAATGGTGCGGCAAACACACCGGATGGCTAACCTCACCTAAAACCCCTTGACGAGTTTGTGCTAGTTTCGTAAGTGGCATCAAAGCGCCTGAGCAGGAGGCCCGTGCAGGACTTGGAAGCAAATGGCAGCGTAGCGCTGATATGAGAGGCACTTGGAAGTGAGTGGCAGCACTGCACTCCACTCGTGGCACGTGTCTCTCGCTTTCAGACAATTAAGGCTGGACCGCATGTAAGCGATTTAGTGAGCAACAAGACGAGCATCGGCAACAGCGATTGAGATTTCTCACTGTCGCTTGTAACGCTGCTCGGTTCTTGAATTACTAGAAAACGTCGCTCATCACATTGGTCGCTTGCTCTTGTCGCTTTCATGCAGTGTGCCTCGTCGTGCGGCTGAGCGATAGCAAAAAGGGTCGCCATCGCTTGTCCCGTCGCTCCCTTCATGGTTGTCAGCACTTGCAAAAATGTGAAGAGTGAAATTTATGGAGGGCTTTGTCCATGCCGGCTCTCAAACTGCTGGCAGAATTTTGGGTTTCAGTGAAATACGACCACATGGTTTATCACTCTGCTTATGTACTGAGGAGGAAAGCTGACGAGGAAGTAGTTGAAAAATCAGTTCATGATCTCTTCAAGAAAATTGTTCGAAACACCTTGTTTTCTGTTTTTTTTTTTTTTGCTGTCTACAGTGCCGTCCAACGGCACTCCACCCGCGCCTACAAGTGCCGTCCGAAAGAAAGTCGAACAGCACATGTATCCCTTGGGAGTTCGTTAACCAACCCCCCCGCATACATTCATGCCGCCTCGCGGCAACAGTATGCGGCTGCTAATTACAAAACTATTAACCTACTTGGCCCCATTGCACATGACGCCTCGCAGCGTCCAGCCCCTCTGTCCCATACCAAGCCCCGCTGTCCCCCCTGTACCTCCGGAAAGGGACGCCCATACCGATCATATTTAAGCGCCTACCTTCTTTGCGGTTTCCACGTCTCTCGGGGTTCGGGCAAGCCAGCGGGCACGGAGAGAGTAACTAAATATCAGTGAGTCATATTTTAACCAGAAGACGCGGAAACCTCCTCCATTTACGAGGGGACCCGCATTGCCGAAAGCGCGCAATATGTGACGTCTTTGGTCCTGGGCTTACCACTGGTCAAAGCCGCTAAAAGCTTTTTTCTTTAGTCGAAATACAAAATATAATGTCGCGAACCGTTTCAATTATGTATGAAAGTAGTTTTTGTTCGGTAATTTAGATCAGAAAAGAAACAAATGCAGTTTATAAAGTACGGAAACAAGAAAAGACTCGTTGACAAACCCGCCACCAAGCGGCGAAAAAAACGGCGCTGACTAGAAAAGGCTTGTGGGATGAGGCTCCGACGAACAGCGAGCGTAGAAAGGTCCCGGATGTACGCGGCGGGGCTGCGGTCGTATACCGGCTCGAGGTTCCGACCGGTTCCGAGCGTTCCGAAGGCTTTCGGCACGGGCTTGGCTGGCGATTTGGCCATTTGGCGGTATGGCAGCGCGAAGTGGCTCCCGTTATGAACTGATCTTTACACCGTGTTTGCTGTAGTTTGTGGCCAATTAAGTGTTATGCCGAATTAGTCCTTAATCGCGCAGCAAATGCAATGCAAGCCGCCCTGGCCACCCGCCTCATACAGCCTATCCAGAACATGCTTTAGTGGCGCCCTCTCGAGCCGTCGACACGGAGTTCGGCAGCCGTGAGCGCTCGATGAGCTCACTACTCCTCTAGTTCACGGCCACTCAAGCCAGGACCTACGACGTCATGAAGGAGGTTATTTTTTGTTTGTTTTTGTAATTCTAAATTGCCTATAACTTTTAAAATAAAGCGAAATTTGAGAAAAAAGATTAAGTTACTACGTTCAGTGCGCTCAAGTTCGGTGCAAATTAAAAACCAGTCAAAAAGTTGTTGCAGGGCCCCCTTTAAGCAAAGTTTCGTCGACAACATTTTTTTTTTCTCCAGTGTTAATGGTAAAAAAGAAATGACGTAAATATCGCCAAATGCATCGACGAAACAAAGTGTTTGAGAAAAAGATTTTAAAAAGTAAGCCCACAGGCTGTCTATCGAATCCGGGTCCGCTGCCTATGAGGCGAGCTACGCAACAATTTCCAATAAGCTACGCTACAACTTCGAAAAACTCGTTTTGACAATTCGCTTTACATAAGACATTTGAACGGCAATTGAAGACGCGAGTGGAGTGACATTGCACGGCACGTGAACGTTCTGCAAGAGTGCCGCCGGACGGTACTCGACACTACATTATATATATATATATATATATATATATATATATATATTTCTTTTTCTTTTTTTTTGTAATTACTCAATACGCGTTTTTTCCCACAACCTTCACAATAAACTGCAGCGAGAGGGCTAGCAAATAAATGCAACATACACAGCATTTTGTATAAAAAGTTCGTGCCCTAGTCAAAAAAGAACTCTTCGCAAGCAACATCATCAATGCAGAGAATCGAACCTGAATTCGAACACCCGCAGTGAAAGCAAACGGGGTGCCAATACGAGCGCCAGCACGTATTGGGTACCTTTAGCAGTCATGGGTTCCGCGAAACACACCGCCTAGTTAGGTGGTACCAAGGCGCGACCCGATTTGTGGAACTCGTCTTGTCCACCGATCCACGAGATAAAGCTCCCGTTACACTTACGAAGTCCCTTCCCCCCCTCCGGCTTCGGTGGGACCTTCGCCTCTGTGTGCGTTCCCGCAATCTGACTGCTCGCTCCGTGACAGGTCGGTTGCGGGACTTCCTTGGGAAAAGCTCGAAGGTCATCCCATGCGCAAAGCACGTGTGCGACAAGGAGCCCCACATGTTCGCCGCCGTTCCCCTTCACGCTTCCTGCACACACACACAAGGAAACTTCACAAACGCTCCGAAAAGAAAGCACTGAAAAAGTCAAGCGAATAGGCGAGTACTCACCAAGTACACTCAAACCCACAGCTGGTCCCATGATGTGCACGTCGGCACCTGGGGCACTTTTTGTTCTTCAGAAAATGTTCTTCGATGTTTTTTTGAAAGCCTAAAGGCCTGAAGCTGAACCCGACCGAAAGTTTGAAGTTTGGTTCGTTTTTGATTTTGGTTACGGTAGCGATGGCGTCGCGGCGACGTTTGCTGGTTACGACGAAACTCATTTGACGCAACGTGAATGTTTCTGTTTTAGTCAACGTTACTAGAACCACCTGTTGGGAAACTGCCGTAGAGACTGCTCTGAAAAAGTGGCCCCAATCTGTCCTCCAGAACCGAGCTAATGGCGAACACAACGCCACCATTTCTCCCGCAGCGTCCACTTGAGGAGCTGCACGTTACTTCTATTTGGGCTTTGATCGGCCACTTTGGCGCATAAACAGACACAGCGGAAGACGTTACAGGGGTGCCACACCCGTCTCCGCAGCGGACGCGCCGCGAACTTCCACCGAAGCTAAAATGTACCTAGGTCGGGACGCGCTACCTGAAAGGACCGCTGAGGCATGGTTGTATAAAAACAATATTAATTGTTCCGCAAAACCTTGCAAACTAAAGATTTTAAAAACATCACGCGCCCTTCATATTGTACTAAACTCCAATAAATTGGACACAAAAAGAGTCTTTTCCGTTTGTTTCTACGCAAAAACATGCTTTTTAAAAGCTCAAGATGACCACAGTACAGACAAATGATAATGAGTAGCGCTGTTGTCGTATGTAGCTCGGTCTCGGTGGACGCCAGCGGCCCAGGTTTGGACCGCGAGTTTCCCAACTGAGTGTTCTAGTAACGTTGGTTTTAGTCGACATACATTAGAACTTTTAAACGTAAAAAAAAATTGTTTTAACATTTATCTAATTCTTTGTAATGAAGTATTTTGGTTGTTTACTAAGCTGAACCTTGGCCTGGCTCAGCTTCGTTGTGTACTAAACTGTAGCTTGGCGTGTCTCAGCGTGGTTTTATTTCAACATGGCGGCGACAATCGTTGCGTACAGTGGCTTAAAGGGTCACTGTACGTTGCGTGCTGTGCCGTGCTCAACCTATTCTTTGTGCATTGGTCGTCCTGTTAGCCACCTCCTGCAATCCACATCAGCCGCAAGCATGCTGTCGGAGTATTTTGTGCCCGCCGGAAAGAATATCCAGTCTTCTCGGAAGTAAGGCTGCTACTAGGGCTGCTCGGATCGTGGCTTGGACGTCGCCGGCTCCCACGAACCGCGTCCGCGAGCATCACGTCGTCTGCTTGGTTCCTTTACGTTTTCGGCGATGAATCCCCCAGCCTTGGCCCTGGCCTCATCCCTACAGGACCTAGCTGGTGAAAAACAATCTACGACAACGCGGCGTCTCTGAAATGCGATTGCTACGATTAGTGGCTCTTAAAACCTCAGTGGCCCCTCTTCAATTGTGAGCTCTCTGTGTGTGTGTGTAGGCGTTGTAAAGAAAGCTCTTCGGTGTGAACGGTCTTACCTTCACAGTGTGCAAATTCTTGGAATGGTTATTCAACAGGCGGCGCTGCGAGACGCGAGCCTTCGGCGTTGCTTCAACTCGCAGTGTGGTGGTGTGGTTCTCAAAATGGGCACTTATACTCCTTTTCATACATAACGTGCAAAGCTGTCAAAGTTACTGAAGTGGTGCGCATGAAAATACAGAAAAAAAAATGTGTTCCTGGGCGCGTTTCGTGGACGAGTGGTAGCGCTGCTCTGGCGATACCGACGCCTCGGCGGCAGTGGTTCGAACCCACTAGACGCGCAGTTTGTTTGTTTTTTTTCTTCTTTTTTAGACATATTTTTTATGCGAGATTGTGCGCATTGCCGAACTGCATATTTCAATTCCTCCTTTCTTCTTGCTTTTTTATTTATAAGTCGCCGAAAGGCCACATTTCTGCGATCTGCTTTGCCGCTTTGCAAGTGGTATTTGCCTCCAGTACCGAGTTATATTTTTCTTTCGTGCAGCGTGGAATGAGGAATCTCACTGATAGCAGCCTTGCCCCAAAATTTATAATAGGACGTTACTCGACAATAGTTGTGGCCTGAACAGTTTATTTTGAAATAGCTGCCAAGGGTAGGAATCCCCCTCTCGGGGTACTTGCGATGCACCTTCAGGCGAATGGCGTTGTGTGTGAATTCGGCATGCTTGACAGTCCCCGTGCTCGAAACTTCTACATGGCGAGGTCTTCGCTTCGGGGACGCCAGCTTGCCAGATAGACACTGCGCCTTGTACTTTGCGACAGTACGGGCGCACACTCCGGTGTTGTTACTGACCGTCTCCAGGACTTCACGACCGACGTCTCCGGGAAACGCATTCTTGTACTCGCGTACACGTTGGCGATCACCTGCTTGCACTCTTTCAAGGTCTGCGCACAGCGAATCTTCAAAAATATTCGAGCAGGAGGGGTACTTGAGCTTGTTGCGTAGGACGCCCATCTTCTCAAAACCACCCAGTGCCACACACCCCAAAAACCCGCAGCGGCCGCCGCACGGACGAAAACGAAAACAATTTAAAGTAGTTTACGTTATCTTTTCCTTTTTATTGAAACAAATTTGTGCTCCGTCGAAATCATAACACCACTATCAGTTGCTAGCTCCAAGGAGGCATATTTTTCGACTTTTTTATAAGTGTTTTCGCAGGGGACGCACTATTTTATGGGTTGAACGTAGACACGGTCGGCGATGCAAACCGGTGCGCTAGCTTTGACTGCGTTGCATGCTACGTATGAAACGGAGTATAGTCTTGAATAAGCTGCTGCACCTTCACTCACTCCCAGAGACGCATCCCAGGACAGTTCTAGAAATATGTAAAATGCAGACGCAGGATTCGGTTTCGAATAGTATGCACGGCGCGAAACTTGTTGAATTTCGTATAAAACGAATTCTCAAAATGAGCACTCCCAGGTATAACTCTATGGAAAGATGCCCGCTTTTTTACGGAGCGAACCCAGGTTCGATGAAAAAAATAAACATATGTTTTTTTTTTTACAATTATTCTTGAGAAAAATGAATGTCGACGAAACTTTGTGCATTATTTTTTTCCATTTCCTTTTTAATTTTTTTTTGCACAATTATTATTGAAAAAAAAAAAAAGAAAAGTTGAAAAAGCTTTAAACTAAATGGTGTCGGACTCCCTTTCTAGAGGTGCATAGGGAAACTGCGGGGCTTGGGTTGCCGGCTGGACGCCGCGAAGCAGCATTCATCCTGTTTTTTTTTTGGTAGGGCAAATGCTACTGACCAGTGACTCCCGTTGAGAAGGGGAAGAGTCAAAACAGAGTCGCACGAAAAATTTACTCTCTAAAAGAGTCGTGAAGTGTCAAAGAGAGTCATGGAAGCATTGACTCCCTTTAGACTCCTTTTTATAAGAGTGGACGTCCCAATCACCTGTTGGCTATAGCACTCCGCAGCATTTACAATAGTTGCCTGAAGACCGCGCTATAGAGCTTATCATATAAGATCCTGTTTAGCATTCCTACTATGGCTACCTATAATTTTCCTATGGTTCCTTTACCCCTCTATTGCCCTCTGTACGCTTTGCTACAGCATATTCTGTAGCTCGTCCTGTGACTCTCTTTGCCCTTTGTGCTATAGTGGCCTATAGCAGTTCATATGGCTTCATTAGCCGCCTAATGTCCTCTGTATGGTCCTCCTTCTGTGGCTCGTCCTTTGCTTCCCTCTACTTGCCGTTTTATAGTCTCCTATAGCTTTTCCTCTAGTTTCCATAGCCCTCTGTTGCCTTCTGTGTTGTCTGCTATAGGTTATTTCATAGCCCGTCCAATGGTTCTCTTTATCATCAGGCTATAGCTCCTATTGTTCTTCCGATTTAACGCAATCGTATCAAACGTGAAACAAATTATTTTTTTGTCACTTTCATCTTAATAAGTAAAAACGCCGACCTTGTATATGGCTATAAAAAAGTTTGCACATCTCAAACGTACATAGGACGTTTCGAGTTTATCTATACATGAGTGGTAACAATATTCCTCCCCATTGCTGCAGTCATTATGCGCTCGAAACACCAATGAGTGGTTCCTCGAGTCAATCGAAACACCAATGAGTGGGCACGGTGACTCGTTAGCGGCGATGTCGCTGACGAACCGTTTCTTGTTCTACGTACAGGCATGCTTGCTGTCGACGCTGCTTCCCCAAGGATCCTTGGCTCTGGGCCTATCTACGGTACCGCAAGCTTCGTTAATGAGAGCGCCTTTGATACCGGCGTTCGTTGTCTCGCCATCACATCGCGGAACGCGTGCCTGCACCAGCGCTGACAGAGCTCGGATATCAAGCGTCATCCTATGGAAGTGCCCATCTTCACCGGCCTTGGAGGACGTCGCCCTCATCGAGAATCCTGCGTCGATTCAGCCGCACCTAGCGCGACCATCGACTGCGACAGCCACGTCAATTGCTACAAAAGCAGCGCATGGTGTGGCCTACGCCAGTGGGCACGGTGACTCGTTAGCGGCGATGTCGCTGACGAACCCTTTCTTGTTCTACGTACAGGTAAGATATCAGTATTCTATACACTCTAGACGAAGTAATAACCTATGGCTTCTCGAGTTACCGTGCCCACGGTCATCGCGCTTTTTTTGTTCTTTGTGCTCTTTGTATTACTGGTTGTGTACACATGCGATGCTTGTCCTACATTCCGCTGATACATTAAAACTCCTCTTGTTACGCTCCGGTGACGTCGAGGCGAATCCGGGACCTATGTCTATCGATCAGGCCAAGCAGTTTAACGACATGTTCAAACTCTTGCAAGATGTAAATGAACGTACGGTCAAGATTGACCAAGGCCAAGCAAGCCTAATTAAGTCTATTAACGAGTTAAAAAGTAAGCAAGAATCCGTCGAACTAAAGGTTACCGACATCCAAAATCGGCTCGAAGGCGTTGAGTGCAAAGTAGCAACTTTCGATGCAACCCGGGAAGAACTCTTGGCTGCCGAGGGATTAATGCAGTCTGTTATTAAGGACAACCAAAGACTGCACGAGCGCCTGAACGATATTGAGGACCGCTCAAGAAGGAGCAATATTATCTTTCACGGTATTGAAGATTCCACCTCTGAATCTTGGGAACAGTCTAAAGTAAAAATATTAGATAGGTTATCTACTTCACTTAGTCTGCAAGTTTCTGACGAATGCGTTGAACGTGCTCACAGGCTTGGCTCGTACGCAGTCGGAGGATGCAGGCCACTGATTGTCAAGTTCTCTTCTTTCAAAACAAAACAAACAATTTTGCAATCACGACCTAAGCTTAAAGCCTGCGGCATAACGGCTAATGAAGATTTTTCTCCGGCTACGCGCCTAGCAAGACAGAAACTTTTTGATTTTGGAAAATTACAAAAGAGCGTCTTCCAACTGCGCTACAATAAGCTTTACGTGAACAATAAATGTTTCATGTATGAAAATGCGAACGACAGGGTGTATGAAGTTGGAAATGACAGAAGGCCGGGCAAGAGCAATTCAAATACAAGAAGCCCTGGAGGCGATAATAATCAACCTTCCTCATCGTTGCAAAATAACGTGGCACCAAACTTAAATGCCCGCGCAGCATCTACCCGATCTGCCTTGCCCTAACATAGTGCGAGGGGTAGTGGTTCTTCTTTCGCGCCAGAAATAATTACTGTTCTGTTTACTAATATCCGAAGTGTCATGCGAAATCGCGATGATCTATGCTCTGCCATTGACTCCACCGGGGCTGATGTTGTAGTTTTGACAGAAACGTGGCTCTCTAGCAAAATTCATGATAACGAAATCCTAACTACTAACAAACGGTTCAAAATTTATCGCACTGATAGGGAAGCTCGCCAAGGCGGAGGTGTGTTGATTGCAGTCGCCGAACATATAGATTCCCTTCATTTGAATGTTGCAAGTGATCTCGAAACAGTCTTTGTTTGCCTTTCTGTGAATCACAAAAAATATATCTTGGGTGCCTGTTACCGCCCTCCCTCAAGTGACGATAGCTTTCTGAACAAACTTCATGACGTAATCAGTACAGTGACTTTGCGATCTCCCACACCAAACGTCATCCTTCTGGGTGATTTTAACTATCCAAATATTGTGTGGTCGGCGGAAACAGCTTACTCAAGTCCTTTTTCGTCTGACAGTGACAAATTCCTCAATTTATGTTCGGACTACAATTTCTCTCAGCTAGTGTCTCGCCCCACCAGAATTACGCCCTCCTGTGCCTCAGTGCTAGATCTTGTATTGTCAACCTTCGCCGACCTTGCTTCTCCTATTACCTATCTGCCTGGTTTTAGTGATCATTTATTGCTGCATTTCACCTTAAATATAACCACAAGTCATTCCCCGAAAATAGTTAAAACGATTCGTGATTACGGAAAAGCTAATTTTACGGCTATAAATATTGAATTGTGTGAATTTCTGAGTTATTTTGTGGAAAATTTTTTTTAACGGTCTGTAGATGAAAATTGGTGTCTGTTCCGAAACAAAGTGAACTATCTAATAAGCACATATATTCCTGTTCGCACATTATCATCCAAAAGTAATTCCCCTTGGTACAACACCAGACTTAAACGACTTTCAAATAAAAAGAAACGCCTCTTTCGTGTAGCCAAACTTTCAAAACAAGAGAGTCATTTTAACGCCTATCATTACGCCGAGCAGGAATATAAACGTGCAGTATTAGAAGTAAAACGCAATTTTTTTACTAACACGTTGCCCGCAATTTTATCTACAAATGTTCGCCACTTTTGGAACTTAATCAAACCTAATGATAACCACGGTGACCTGAAGCTTACAAACACAGATGGGGAACCAGTAGGCCATGATGAGTGTGCATCATTGCTAAACGATATATTTATTCAATCTTTTTCTTGCACCGATGTTTCTGTGTACCCCAACTTTAATTGCCCTGACTTTTTTCCAATGAATCCAATATTAATATCATACGACGGTATAGCTGCAATAATTAATAACCTGAAGCTCTCCTCTTCATCCGGTATTGACAATATTAACTCTAAATTCTTAAAGAACACGAAATCGTATTCATCAGCTATACTATCAATGATCTTGAAGCAATCATTGGAGGAAGACTGCCTTCCCGAAGACTGGAAAGTTGGAAAGGTGACTCCAATTCATAAAAGTGGCAACCACTCCTCACCGAATAACTTCCGGCCAATTTCTCTAACATCCATTCCTTGTAAGATACTCGAACATATCATATATTCTAACCTCGCATGCTTCCTAGAATCGAATTCTTTTTTTCACCCTACTCAACACGGCTTCCGCAAATCATTTTCCTGCGAAACACAGCTTCTACTTTTCACTAATAAGCTTCATTCTGTCCTTGACCGTGGCTCCCAGATAGACTGCGTTTTCCTTGATTTCTCTAAGGCCTTCGATAAAGTTTCTCACCGGCTACTCCTATTAAAACTTAGCAACCTCAATATTGATCCGAACGTGCTACGCTGGATAGAATCGTTTTTAACCAACCGTTCTCAATTTGTGCATGCCAATGGTACTAACTCTCCACTGACTCCCGTAGGATCTGGAGTTCCCCAGGGTTCTGTTTTAGGACCGCTACTTTTCCTCATCTACATTAATGATCTCTCTGAATGTGTCTCCTCTAATATAAGTTTATTTGCTGACGATTGTGTACTATATAGAGAAATAACAAATAACTCTGACACCTCTGTTCTCCAATCTGATCTTAACTCTGTATCTGACTGGTGCGACAAGTGGTTGATGCAACTCAATCTTAATAAATGTAAATCCATGAGAGTTTCCCGTCATACTAACATATGCTCGAATTACTACATTGACGACACTCCGCTGCAGTCTGTGTCCTCTTACAAATACTTAGGTGTTTACATAACTTCTGATCTTTCCTGGGTAACTCACACTAACTACGTAACTAACAACGCCAATCGCATGCTTGGATATCTCAAACGAAATTTTTCACAGTCACCAGTGTCACTAAAACTCCTTTTATATACTACTTTAGTACGTACTAAACTTGAATATGCATGTTCTATCTGGGACCCCGGTCATAATACTATCATTGAAACATTGGAATCGGTTCAAAATCGTGCAGCACGTTTCATACTCTGTAATTACCATCGTACATCCAGTGTTACTTCAATGAAAAATACCCTTGGTTTACCCACACTAATGAACCGTAGACGCATTTTTCGCCTCACTTTATTTCACAAGATTTACCATAATAACCCTTTCATGCGCCATGAACTTCTAACGCCACCTACTTATGTTTCATCCCGCGTAGATCACCAGTACAAAGTCGGTATCCCCAATTACAAAACTAACACTTATTATAACTCCTTCGTTCCTCGTACTAGCTCCGATTGGAATCGCCTTTCCGCTGACATAGCCTCCATAACCAATATTATTGATTTTAAAAATGCCTTGTTTGTTAGTTTTCATTAACCATTTTCTAGTTATTATTACTGTTATAACATTGTGTAAATATTTTTGAAGTGTCTAAACAAGCGTGCATTAATTACTGTATCATATTTCATGTATCAACAACTGTACCCTGTCACCTAATCCCCCCCCCCCCCCCCCCCACTCCCCTCTGTAATGCCCTTCGGGGCCTTGAGGGTAAATAAATAAATAAATAAATAAATGCAACCAATAAAAAGAGCGATCGGCATTATCCTCCAATAAAAACGCAACACTTAGCGTAAGAAAAATGGCGTTTAGCTTTCTTTTTTTTTTCTTTGTGATTGGACCACGTTATCACTCACGTTCCTTATTGGCTAATTCGATATTTTTTAACAAATGGCATGGCACACATTGCATATTTTGTGATTAATTGCATACTCGCATCTACATCATTCGCTGGACTCCCGTTGGTTGTCGTGATTGGCTGTTCTCGTGAGAAGAGAGAGAGAGACCTTTTTCTCAGAGTGCGACCTCGATTGAAGCGTGTTGGCAGACAGCTCTGAAATCATGCCGGCAGTGAACACCTTGTCCTCTGTACGATGTACACGAGCCGTGTGACTCAAGGGAGCTTCTGAGAGCGTACAGTTTGTGCCAACAAAGAACTTCAGGCAGATTCCATTTCCGCGGAGTCGTACTCTGCAGTCCTTCTGAACCCTCGCCCGAACACGCGTGTCGCTGACTTGCGGGAATCGCACACTGGGCTGTCGATTCGTAAACATCGACGAGGTGTTGGAAAGTGTGGCATTTCTTTGCGGTATACTTGACCAGCTTGGGAGCCAGCACCGCTGGGGAAATACCTAGCAGGACAGCGCCGACGGCTGAGCTGGCCTTCATTTTCCTTTCCTGCGTTATTAAAAGACGATTTTCAACAACAACAACGGGCGAGGGAAGTTCGCTATTGCAGAATCGCGCAACCGCTTCGTCGACGGCGATGTTGTGAGGCTCGCCAGCGGGCATCCTGATTTCATTTTTGGGGAGGGCTGGGACAAGAAACCAAGAAGAATCGAGCTCTATCTCTTTGTGCAACCTGGCAGTTTTTTTTATTTATTTGTTTATTTAAGCCTTAGTTACATTGCCCGTACATTAAACAGAAGGACGAGCTGTTCGCTGTTCGCAGAAGTGTGTCTGCAGGCACGTGTCGAGCGCGTACGCGGAGCGCGTTTGCTCCGTTCATGCGAATGCTTTCAAGATGTCGGCAGACAGATTTTGTATGAAAATTCAAAAATGCGACCGGCATACAACGAAGGAACACGCCTCAGATGCAGACTGTTTGAGGCGCAATGGGTGACCGTTGTAAAATTAGGAAGTGGGATTTCCTGAGCTTCACACGCAGTGCCAGGAAGCTGGGGGGACAGAGGTTTTGCTCCGGGCGCGGACAGTTTTAACGTTTCCGGAGGGCGGAAAAGGGTTTCCGTCGATTTGAGAGATCAAGCTTCGGACGACCGCATCACTACATATATTAATTAACGAGAGAACTGAGGCGGCATCTCTCTCTGGAGTAACTTTATTTTGTGACTGCTTTATCGAAAGCATTTTTTAGAGATCGGGCCCGCGAAACAGGTGTCCTTGTAGTATGCAGTTGGGATAGTTGGTGATTCATCGTATAGGCTAGAAACTACCATGTTTTTTTTTTTGCTCATTGACTTATCTGCCGTCTTTTTAAAGCTTTCATACCATAGATGCCTCCGTGCGCACGTGTGGATGTGTGCCTGCGCGCTTGTATTTGGGTAGTCGTCTCTGGTCGAGTCTCTGGCTTGGTGTTGGAGTACTTTATGTTTGTGCGTGCGTGCGTGTGAGTGTGTCTGTCTGTCTGTGCTATCGCGGACAATTCGAGCTAAAGAGTCGTTCCTACTTGTCTGACATACCGGCCGGCTTTTCAGAGAACTCTGGTCTGAGCTCGGGATAGCATCCGAAGTTGAGGTTCCATATACTGCCGACTATTTGACACATTGAGAAAGAAGAAAACTCGCGGAGACCGGAGGCGCGGAAAATGGCCGAATCGGGTGCTTCCGTTCATATTGTACGCGGGGGGAATAACGGATGCCCATGTCTGAACATGCGTGCGCGCGAGTTCACATCTGCTCTTCCGCGCACGAGCGGTCTTGCGAAAGGCGACCGAAAATTTCTGTCGAAGCAGAACTGAATCCGTGGGTAATGCAACGAAAAAACGGACACACGGAAATGTTTCCTCTCTTCTTCCGTCCGCACGTAAAGGACTGCAGAATACGTCATGTCGAAACGTTTGCGCGCCCCGATAGCTGCTGCGCCCATTATCCGAATCCACCTTCGTTTGGGCACGTAACCTGAGCATGTATTCGACACGAGTGATGCGTCAGCGATCGGCAACAACTCGTATCCAATCACACGTTTCGTGCCAAAGAAATGACTGGCGGCCGTCAGCGTCGTCTCATAGACTTTCTAAAAACGTCTGTACCGCGGATACCCAAAAATATCGGTGCCGAACATTCCGAATCAACCCCGCTCTCAAAGCAGACGCCAGCCAGATTTAGCAGATCACGTAGTACTCATTCGTAACGGCCGTAAAACTTGCCTTCTCCACCCTAGTAAAGGAAAACAAAAAAAAAAAGTGCGATGTGCAAACGTTTCCTCCCCTTCCCGTACACGCCTTCGAACGCTGCTCGAAGTCACTGCCGCGGCCACTACTCTGCGCCTTTGGCTCTCGCGCAAGCCACGTGGCCTTGCTTTCATTCGAAAGCTTTCCTGCTCGCCCACTTCCGGTACCTCACTTCCGGGGATCGCTTCCGGGACGGATGGCGGCGGCGCTAGGGAGCCTACATTTAACAGAGGGAACAACCCAATCAGTTGAACGCGCGTTTGCAATTTAATGGCGGACGCTTCCCCCGCACAGGTTGTGCGCGTGTGTGCATGGGTCCGTTGTTGAGTGGATGGCGGGTGTGAAGAGACGACGCTCGCAGACGACAGGTGCGTTCGCCTCTTCCTCGCAGCCTGTGTTATGACCCCTGATCGAGCAGTTCCAAACTCTATGAAATCGAGGCACACTAGCGTTGGTGAGGTAACATCGTGTGTTTGGGAAGAACGTGCGTGTTTTATGAGTTTTGCCTTTGGGGGCCGGGCGCCGGTGGAACTTGAACCGGACGTTTTCGCTCGCTCTTATTGGCACGCTGCGTGGACGGATTTCGTGCGCGGGATTTGGCCCGTATCGTGCTTATCGGCGACCATACGAATTAATATATTCTGGCGGGCTAGTTGGTTATACACACTAAATTACAAATAGCGCTAGGACGAGGACAGACGAAGAAGTGGACAGGACAGGATAGCGCCCGTCCTGTCCACTTCTTCGTCTGTCCTCGTCCTAGCGCTATCTGTAATTTAGTAAGACCATACGAACGGAGAGGTACGGCGACGGAGACCATAACACTACTTTGTGCCGTAAGGGGAGGAGTCGAAATTACGACGACTAAAAATGGTCCGTCTAACCTCGTCCCGGGCGTCGGCGATTGTTCTTCTCTTTGTTCTTTTGGTCAAGCAAGGTGAGTTTTGATTGGTTCCTAACCCTATATATGGGGGCAACAAGTTCTAATTTACGCCGCTACATTTCAAGTGCATCCGGTAGGAATTATGTAATTTCTTCATAAAACAAGACAATCACACTTTTCATGTTCCAAATAACTGAAGATACACCATCTTCCCGAGGGGAACCATGGGGTGATGCGGAGGATCGCGGATCGTTATTAACGGTGTTATTAACGGTGTTAGTAACGTTGTTGAACTACACGGTCCCAAACCTCAGGTTCTGCTGCTCGACGTTCACGAACCAACGCGGCTTCCCGTTCTCGAAGGTCGGGTTCCGCTTCTCGCTTCGTACGTTTACGTTGAACTTCACGGTCCCGAACCTCAGGTTCTGCTGCGAATGGACGCCGCTTCTCGTTGCCGTAGTTCAGGGTCTGCCGCTCGCTTCAAGCGTTTGCGCTCAGCGTCGCGTGCCCTTCGCTGCGCAGCTTTGTCTTCAGTGAACGTAGCGTTGCTGTTAGTTTGTGGGGTGGTGCTGACGCTTGCTTGCGCCAACCCACTAACTGGCGGGACTGTTGCTTCCATCACACTTCATCGGAAGCACGGGGTGGAGTCAACAGCGGTGAACTGAACGCGCGCAGCGCGCTACCGCCGCTTATATTCACACTTGAAGGAGAGGAGACTAGAGGAGGAGAGTTGCGCATGCGCGCGCAGTGTGAGTAGAAGCGAACGCACGTGAAGTGCACGCAGCTGGTAGCGAGAGAGAGCGGAGAGAGTATCGCGCAGCTGTTGGAGAGAGGGAAGGAGGAGAGTTGCGCAAGCGTAGTGTGAGTGCGGACTACGACGCCGCGGGACATAGACCCGAGCAAGAGATGCTCTGCATCTAAAAAAAACCCGCACCTTTCTGAGTGGGCGTCGTGGCGGTTATCGCTACTGACAGCTTGAGGAGCTCACGGGTGTAGCCAATCCCCGAACATTTCTCTGTCTCTCCGCAGTTGGTGAGTTTCTCTCATTCTCCGGCCAGAGCCCCGAGGAACCACTTACGAATCAAAACGAGTCAGCAAAATATGTCACTACATCCTGGGTTTCCCAAGTTGTCATTCGAACTTTTCCGTGCGACGCTTTTGGTAGACTTAAAGATTGAACTCGATTCGCTCTAGCGAAACATCTGCGCATCTGCCGTGCCGACAGCAGCGCCATCGCAGCGGTATGACGTCACAGAAAAAAGTGCCGAGTCACTGGGCTGTGGACGCGTGCATAGCTTTTACACTTCTTTGTAGGCAGAAGTGGTTGTTTCTGAGAAGGAAACTTCGGCGTGCTAATGGTGACGCTTGTCTAACTGCTCATAAGTGCTGGGTGCCTCATGATATTCTAATGCGCGAGCGCCCTCGCATATGGAAATGGTCTATGGTCGTCTATGTAAAATCATATGGCAGGCTATAACCTCCTATGGCACTCTATGGTCGGCAATAGAAATCAATTAATATAGCTACAGCCAGCTGTAGAAATATCTATGGCCCT
This sequence comes from Ixodes scapularis, assembly GCF_016920785.2. Taxonomy (NCBI): domain Eukaryota; kingdom Metazoa; phylum Arthropoda; class Arachnida; order Ixodida; family Ixodidae; genus Ixodes; species Ixodes scapularis. Next base: position 244,170,701 of record NW_024609835.1, on the reverse strand, counting down.
CTGTCTAAAGACTGGCAACCAATGACTTTTCTTTAACCGCCCATAGAAAATTCTATGGCCAAAAGTCTAAAAACTGGGGACCAATAAATTGTCTTAACCCACGTATAAAAAATGCTATGGCCCTGAGTCTAAAGACTAGGAACCAATACATTTTTTTACACGCCTATAGAATATCACTACCGGCCCTTACTTTTGATAGGAAAAACGCTTCATGTTAAAAACTTAAAGCAAAACTAAATTTCTGTAATACCGGTGGCAAAGCCTGACCCAATGTATGTCCTGTGCTGTTGCAACGAGTCGCGAAAACTAGTAATATTGTTTGTTTGAAAAATACATCGCAATACTAGTGCAACAATTAAAATTAATTATTACCCGTGTGTCGTCAGGTGGTGAGTCATGCGGGGTGCCGCGCGGCGACCAGTTTCACCGCTCATGTATCCCCTGCTTTAAACAACATGATTAACGGTTTGCGAGGAGGGCGGACTGCTTTCCTCTGCTCGGCTACTGCGAAATCCGGCCGCGTCCGGGTCCTGAAAACTTGAACATTTTCAAGTTTCGACTCAGTCCCCGGAAAGCGCAAAACGTAACTGTTCATGACGCTTCCGAGTCCCGGACGTTCCCGCATGACCGGATTCTGGGTTGGATTAGACCGCCCTTCATGCATGGTGTCTCAAGCGTGCCTTCCGCTGTAAAACGAGACGGCAAAATAGACAAATCGCACCAGAAGTTGCGCAACACCACTGCTGCCGCGGTGCATTCTGGTTCCTATATGGTTATCCACAGTTTTACGGCCGCCGCTTCAATGCGCGTTGTGCGCCAGGCGCTTGTACATTTTCGGGTTACAGGAGACTTTTGATCGGCTGTTTACTCACGCCTTTCAATGGGTGGAAAACAATATGGGGCGGGTGACCCGAATGGTCGCCGGCCAGCCCCATATTGTTTTCTTGTATCCCTTCACTGTGGGCAGTTTTTCATTCAAATTGCTGTATTTCATTGATGCCGTCTATGTTTCACTCCAAATCTCCGAGAGAATTTCTTCTTCGTGAAAAATATTGCGCCCGAGTAAACAAACAAAGGAACTACCAACTAGTGATTCCAGAAGTGAAAGTTTCTTACAAAGCCGCTCTCGTGTTTTTTTTTTTTTTTTTTTCATAATGTCAACAGAGCCGCGAAATCCGTGCCTACTTGCACAAGGAACGTGCAGATCGAGCGATGCCCCGAAGAGGAAAAGAAATTTCTATATACCCTCAAGGATGGCTTTCGTTCAATCCCTGATTCCCTTTGCAACGAACAACTTCCAGCAGGTAAGTGTTTGTTTTTTTGTTTTATTGAGCAAATTTTTTTGTGAGTTGTGGTTCGGCCTTTTTATCTGCGAGCGGTGATCTCTTTAGCTGTGGATAGATCATTAGATGCTCCAGGTTCGCCATACCCTGCGTCTCTTGAGCGGCCGCTGACTGTACCTTGGTACGACGAAAGTCGCTGAATCCAGGGAAAGCAGTGCCGTTGCCCTCCCCGCCTGCTTGCAGGACACAAACTTATGGTCGTCTGCAAACATGCAGACGACCATAACCTCGCAAAGCGATTTGCTGACCACTATCTGTTGCCATGGCGATCCCCATTTCGGTCCCTACAAAGTTTCGAAGCTTGGAAAGGGTCGTTGGTAATAGCCGATCCATACGATGGACTGATCCGCGGTCGGATTGATCACGTGACAACATGTCCGCGGTTCGTCCGTCTCCCAAGCGCGTCCACACGAGGGAGACGACGAGCAGACGCAAGCGAGGACGGACCGAACCTGTTCGGCATTCTACAGTGCCGCGAAACTCCAACATCGCACCGTTGTGCAAGAAAGAGATCGACGTTTGCTACCGCAATAAGGAATCGAACGCCGCTGTTACGTACCGATCAAGACAAAACACCGTGATAGATTTCGCGCGAAGCGCCACTAGCTTTACTAACCCAAGGCATGACAGTGACACAGGCTCCAAAAAAATTAATAGCGCCGAAGAAACAGACAAGGACGAAGAAGTGAACGAACGCAAGGCGCACTCGCAACTGTTGTTTATTTGAAAAAAAAATATTCATAATATAGGCCCACAACAACATAATAAAGTGGTGAACTGGGCCAGTTGGTTGACGTTATACACGATGGAGAAAACAGTTCAGAAAACGTGGACTACGAAGAGGAACAAACACGACAGGACAATGCGTACAACACCGTAACAACATGGGTTTCATCACCGTGTCGACGCATTGCTTGTCCCCCTAATATATTCATGCTCTTTCTTTGATAGGGCAAGTGATGCTTCACTTACACAATCTGCAGCCTTATCCCGGATTTCAAACGCCACATGCAGCTCTCTACTAGTTCTATCGTGGTACCGAGCCAAAATCTTAATGTCATGTAGAACAGGCGTACATGGGCATCTGTTGCAATGCATGACAAGATGACCCAACCAGCCCACCTATACCACTTTTCTGCAGTTATTATGAACCAACTAAGCCCACCTAACCACTTTGCTGCAGTGACTCAGGCATGGTCCTGCAGTGACACAGGCATGGTTTTGATCGCACCGCGGCGAGAAGAGTTTGGGCGAAAATGGGGGCGCCTAGAATGAGAGAGCGTTCATGATCACTCGGTTTCACGAGCATTATGGTGCGACTTACTTGAGCAGTGTTGCCTGGACGCCAGATGAAAATGAACAGAATTCGTAAATTGATTATTGCAATTACTAGAGCTCTAAAAATCGTGAAACTTTGCGTCTACATTAGGCGGCCTATCAATATTCCATTACAAGAATAATCGATCCGTTTAAGTTTTGTGACCTAGCCCCAAAACGAACATTAATATTTTCTCGCGTTCTACAGTCGGGTGACCTTACAAGTTGTATTACACGAGCGTTCTCAAGTGAGGGTGATATTGCCACGCGCGCAGCTGGCCAAGTAGGCAGCGCGCGCGTGGTCTAACGGTTATCGTACCTGGCTCTCACGCGAAAAGCCAGGATTCGATTCCTGGGAGCGACGCAACTTTTTGTTTATTCCTGCTGACTAGTATTCCGGTAATTTCGAGAATCCTGTTGGCTTGTTCGAATGTTCTACCGTGGTTCTACGCGTCGAACTTTCTACGCCGATTTTTCGAGAATCCCACGCATGTACTATCGGGGAAAAATGAAATGCGAACAGAGGAGCGCGTGGCTCGCGGTACAGGCTGCGCCACCTGGAAGTGAGCGTAGGGCCGAGGGTGCGTGGCCTACTCCGATGTGCTCACGCCCTTCGCTCTGCGCTCCCCAAGCTTTGGCAGTGCGCCTCTCAGTGGGCTGAATGCTATCACCGCTATCTTTGCTCGCTCGGCGCGTGCGGCGAGCTTCTTCGCACCGCACGCGCTGAGATTGCAAAGATAGCGGCGATAGCTTTCAGCGTACTAAGAAGCCGCTGCCGAAGCTTTGGGAGCGCCAATCGAGGGGCGCGAACACATCGGAGTAGGCCACGCACCCTAGCCTCTAGGCTCACTTCCAGGTGGCGCAGCCTGTACCGCGAGCCACGCGCTCCTCAGTTCGCATTTCATGTTTCCCCGATAGTGCATAAGGGTTCCGCGTGGCGAGCCACTATCAGCTTCGCCCCAGCGTTCGACTCTGCTCTTTCGCCGACTTCGACGCCCGCGACGCTCTGCTGTTATCTTCTGTTTCCTTTTTATTTTTGGGCACAAGTTCGCCCCCATTAAACGTTTAGTTTCTTCAGTTATTATCGCCTCATCACTTGTCATTTGTGACAATATATTGATTGGTATTGATATTTATTGCACTTTGGGCGGGTAAATTCGTGCACGTGTGCCGGTGTTCTAGAAATGCTGGCGCCGATGCTTTAGGTATGCCGAACATAATCGGCTCGATGGCTTTTGGTCGGAATTTCAAGGGCGCCCTAGCGATACTTGGGCCCAAGTGAGTTCACCTACTTCAGTTGACCCAAGTGACTTCTGGCATAGCCTAATGATAGCCTATGCCTGTATATCCTACGCATGTTGGTCGGAGGAAAATTCAATAGGGGCCGCCATCTGAGAAGTTCCATGCCGCCACCGTTGCTTCAGGGAAAGGGGGGAGGGGGGCGGATGCAAATTTGGTGGTGTCAAATGTATGCTCAAGAAGCACTCGCTTAGCTGGTCTCCGAGCCTGGCGCAAGTGAAGCCACTGGAAGTTCGATGCTTGTCCCGGAAGTCGGACGTGCTCTGGGCTTCCTAGCTCATTCAGTCGATAGTTTGGTCCGTGCTGTTTTGTGTCTTTGATTGGTTTTTAATACTCCCGTTTTGGATTAAATCCCGAGAATAAGGCATTTGAACGTGGGACATACGCACACTTGATAAACTTGAATCTAAAAATGTTCACAACGAATAGCTTCCCAGGACACTTCTCGGCTCCGCATGCACTGTCACTCCGCAACCAGCAGGATCTCTCGAACCAGCACTCGGAAGAGTTGAAAAGCCTGTCAAGTGCTCACTTCCGGAACAAGCCGCTTATTTCTGGTGGTTTCAAATGTGTCTGCTGAATGGGCCATGCACCCCCTTATAGTAGAGATTGGTGTCCAGAAGGTACGCACTTAGCAGCAAGGCCATCACAATGGCCGCTCATGTGGCATCAGTTCAACTTCAGCCTAGGTCCAGACGCCGCCGGGGCTACGAGGTAATGGGGCCCATCAAGCAACTTCAAAAGCGCAAGTCACTAGGATTTTTTCTGTTCATGATTGATTCAGCGATGATAGAACGTGCAGACATATGACGAACACCATGATGTTGCTCTTTTGACTTTGTCTCATTGGTCCTATCAGCATTTGCTGCATCTGCAAGAAGTCACAAGATATCTGCCCTGAATCCGCGCTGCTTTCGTACATCTTTGATTTTCCGAAGCGCAGGTGGTAAACCATTTGCCCCCTCCCCCCTTCTTTGTTTAACAGGCGTCGAAGTGTGGAACAAGTGCCTGAACCAGAAAGCACTGGAGAACTGCATGTTAAATATTCCGGAACCTAATCCCAACTTGAACACCGAAGCGGACAGGGACGCTGATAACTGCAGGTGATGAGTTCACTTCCTCATCAACTATTGCCGCCCGCAGAGCCGAGAAAGCAACGCTTGGTGACGGTTCTCTAGAAGATTCCCGTTCATTCTCTCACCAGACGTAGCTTTCCCTCTGCTTTGTTATTCTCGAAAGTGCCAGTTCATCCTCGCCCGGAGCGCGCGACGCTCGAGCCTTCTTTGCCGAACTTTCGAGATAGTGACGCACGGTAGATAAGCAGCTACCCGCGACCTTGTCGAGTCAGTCTCGCTAGCGCTCTGTAGTGGCGCCGAATCGCCGCCCGCTTTTCTGCTGCCTCGACGCTCTTTCGTTACTTATTTTTGTTGGCACAAGTTCGCCAATTAAACCTTTATCATTCAGTTGAATTTTGGCCTTCTCGTCGCCTTAATTCGTGACACTATAGTCCCACATGAACGACAAACAGCAACAACCGACACCACGACCAACCTAACTCACGCTAAAGCTTGCAAATGAATTCGGTGTATACGTTGGGCAGGCTCGCAATCAGTCGGTGCTCGTGAAGTACGTGATTGCACATCTGTCAAAGCACGGCCGGACAGGATATGCGCTCGCTGTCTTATCGGCCTTTCCGGTGAGGCATGACAGCGCTTATGGTTCTAATGCGGCACTGAAATAATTCGCTGGAAGTTCCACGCTGGGCGGTCGTGAGCTGCACAGTAGCACGGCCGTACGAGGTCAACTTTCTGTGGCTATGCAGTCGAGCCGTTCGACTCACCTTGATCAGTCTGCCCACAGTCCTCGTGGGGAGCAAACACATCTGCCTTTCGTTTTCTGCTTTTCGGAGCAAATGCCAACTGCTTCAAAACGCGCTCTCTTCGGGCTTTTTTGGGCGCAATGGGTCCGTCGAAGACCCATTGAATATCGGGAGTACGGCTCCAAGGACTAGCTTCCTTATGTTGTATCCCGCTACATAATGCCCCAGTTTAAAGTGTCTAACACACACACAATAGTTCCCAACAGGGTTCTTCTTTGGTGTCCTCTTTCTTACGCGGTGCGTAGCGATTCATCGCTGGGTAGCTGGTGTAAAGAGACACCAGAAAACTTCCCCGATGTCGAGTTGCCATACGGGAAAGAACAGAAAACCACTGCCCTTAAAAAATGGTCATTCAGTTTCTATCAATTTTTATAGAATATACAAGAGACTTAATAGAAGCTCTTTGATCATTTTTGTAAGGGTGACCCCTGCGAAACAGTCCCACAGGAAAAAAAAAAGTATATATATATATATATATATATATATAGTTTTTACAGCGAAGCTGTATTTGGCGAGGGTTCCATGGATTTTTCGACTACGTGACAAAAATACTGCAGGCTCGCAATGCTGCATGCGCCGCACGCGCAAGACTTCCCAGTATAAAAGATTCGAAGTAAATATCCAAAATAAAGCGTTGACGAAGGCGCGCGCAAGTGGCCATTTGTTTTAGGTTTATGCTTCAAAACAGTTACTGCTGCAGACGCCGGCACGTGTGGCACGTGGAACACCATTCCCTGCGTTCTCCTTGATGCTTCGGTAAATTTGCAATATGTCTATTCCTTAGATTAGTTCTGAATAGGCACCATTTTCAAGATCAGTAGACTCTAAGGCGGTGAATCAAAGTTTCTCAAAAATTTGCCGCAGTGCGATCCGCGTCAGCCATGTCTACGCTCGCACCACCCTCTCTTTGTCGTCGTTCCAAGCGCTTGCGTGCGTCCTTTCCTTTCGCTCTCCCGCGGTGGCGGTCCCGTCGCGCGTGTCTACTTTCCGCCGGCTCCTCAGGCGGGTCTGTGTCCTGTGCTAAACAGCTTCGCTGGTTACCCACCTTGATAGAGTGTAATGGCTTATAATTTTTCAACACCCTAATGGAAAAAAGGTTTGTCAAAAAATTTACAACAAAAATATATTAAAGTTATATTTACGGGGCGAAACGAATTTCTAGTTGGAGCCCGCGGGAGCCCGAGGAAAAAAATGGCTACTAATCACGTGGTAGAGTTGTGCGCCGCCACGCTTCTCCGCCGCTGTATAAGTTAAGCAAGGAACAAATGAGCGACAAAATGGGCGCCGCGCGGTGGTTTCCATAGCAACAGCCCAGGACGCTATGACGTAGACCTGTGCCAAGCCCCCACGTCACAGCGTCAGCGCAAGTTGGTATGGAAACTGCCGCACGGCGCCCGTTTTTATGACATTCTTTTTTTCATCCAGGCTGTTTCAAAATAAATTTTCTTTTGCATATGTCCTTTATGAAAAGTTGGGTCGCAACGCCCCCACGCAGAGAAATGCGCATGGTTTCTCCTATTACAAAACAGTCCGCAAGAAAAAAAAAAAGATTAAAAAAGCGCGCGAATTTAATACATATCGCCGTCAAATTTAGCGGGAAATTAGCGTCACGTGATGGCACGGCGTCACGCGACGTCATGGCTTCACGTGACGTTACAGTACGACACGGGCACCGACCGCTGACCTGTAACGGGACGTAAGCCCGCTGAATTTAAGCACGGGCAGTGGTTGTGTAGAACTGTGCAGCGTAAGGGTGCGCATCGCGGCAAGTAACCATGTTTTTCCTCAACAGGATAAGAGCAGAGACGCTCAAGTACGAACTGGCGGCGGGCTCAGACTGCCCTGCCTCTGCAAGCGCGGCCGAGAGGGCCCTGTACGATCTTCGCGCGATCGAGCTCGGCTTGCAAAGGTGCCCCCGCCGAAGATCCACGGCTACGGCGGCAGCGGCTTCAGCACGATCCCCGCCATCCTCGTCACGCTGTCAGCCCTGTGCATCGCGCTGCTTCCCCTGAAGCAGACTCTGCTCCGGGATTTGAATTAGAACCCCGGTTCCAGAGCAACCAGCGATACTCAAAGCCCCCCTTATAGACCGAACTACGTCTACAAACTAAAAGTCGACATTTGCCCACACCACGGCCAGAGCGCGCGAGCAGAAACCAGAGAGCGAAGCACTTGGGGAGCGCGCGGTGGGTGCGCTCCCCAAGTGCGCTTCCCACGCGCAAGGCCGGCGATCCGAACGCACGAATGATAACATCCGCGGCATCGCATCGGCGCCGGCCTTGCGCCTGCGATCCGGTCATTTGACGGAATTAATTTTGAAACTCAAAACTAGTCAGAAAGAGATGGGTGGATATAGGCGTGCGAAAAGAATTTAGCGGAAAGCGTCCAATAAAAGTGGGTCACCCTTCCCTCCTCCTCCTCAAGAGCTGCGCTCCAACTCGGCATTACAGGGAGTTGTAAACGGCTTTCACCTTTTATTGTTACTTTTAATCGAACTGCGTTACTTCTATGCTACTTTTCCATAAGACTAAAAAAAAGTCGAAAATTCTCCCACCCCCAAGTTTATTACAGGAAGTGCAAGTAACTTGTTAACCATCAGTAGAAGGTATGTGAATACAAATCAATGTTGCGAAATGCGAACCCCCCCCCCCCCCCTTCTATTTCAATTCCACTAGAGTTTCGGACAATTCAATTCTTTTCGACTCCTCGGAATGGAGACACTGGGCCCATTCCCACTCCTGAGATGACTAGGGGGATCGGTGTCCGAGATTCCAATTTCGAACGTCGTCGAAAGCGCACGCGGAATCATTCGCTCCGTTGGAGCTAAGCAAGCGTCCCTGCTTGGACGCGGTGATAGCAAGTAATTGTAAGTAATTCATTTCTCAGTGAATAATATACTTGCTTCATAAATGACCGTTTCGAAAAAGTAGTGGATTAATAACTAAATTACAAGAATTAACGAAATTCAAGGAATCCCGTTACATGTAACGGATTCTTTCCCCGTTTGCTTTCTAGTGGTGTAAAAGTTAAAAAAAAAATAAACACGAACTGTCTTATCCTGCCCAGGAGAAGAAAATCACGATGGAAAGTGATTGAAACAGGAATAGCCTATTTTGAAAGGGTAAAAACAGTGCAAAAAAGACACTGACGAAGTCGTACACATACAATGCGCCGACTTTCAACTATTTAATTTCTGAAAAATGACGCCCACCGCCGTGCCTACATACATCCAATAAGATCACGTCACGTACGTCGCAACATATCAACTGGCCAATGCGTCGGAAACTGCTGATAAACGCAAGTTCGCAGTCATATAAACGAATCGAGGGAGAGATGACACACTTATCTTTGTACTTTAAATAAAGAAGTGTTCCGCTATCTCTCTAGTCGTCTTTCGACGATGCTTTGATAGAATCTCAGTATCGATTAAAACAGGAGTGCACCCGCACCTATCACAGTGCACCGCCAAGATTCCTGGCAGTGACGACCTCACCGAGCGCGTGTTCACGCAATCTGTCGTTTACACAACGGCCTGTTTGGTAGATGTATACCTTCTTACACCGTCCAGCGGAATACTATAAACCACTGAAGGGACAATCCTATTCTTATGCTGCTTAGCACAACCGGGGATAGGGGTCGGACCTCTGTCCACTTTATTTAACCTGTGCGCAGCCTTGTGGATATAAGGTAACACAGCAGGTCTCTGCGTAGGCTTCTTACCCGTGCCAGCCTCCGGATTGCGCACTTTTTTCAAAAGGCTCTCAGCCACACCTACCAGAAGGCTGCTAGGGTATACCCACACTCCAAACATTTATTAGCCTGCCCGCAAAAACTCGTGATCATCTTGTGCGGACATGATCTAGTAAGAGACCCCACAAACTACTAGTCATAATTCCCTTTTTTATTACTTTAGAGCGGTTTGATTCGTACGGAAGTACGGCCCTCCTCGACCTAGGTGAGTAGTTCCAGCACACATGAGACTCAAAGAAAGCAAGCGCTCAATGTCTAAAAACTGAAACTCTCCTTCCTTCGGGTCCTCTTTGGTGAACTTCAATCCGTTAGAGTGCTCTTTAAACACACTCAACGAATCAGCTATCAGAATCTCCCTGTCTTGGGAAGACCCAACCCGGAACAAAACAAAAATATCATCAACGTATCTGAATACCTTCATCTAGTCACTCCCGATCGGTCAGCCGCAATTCTATTGTCACACTTGGACAGAAAAACTTCACTTAATGCGGGCGGGACACTGGTCTCAATACACACTCCTTGCTTCTGTATTAACAATAAACCCTTGTACACCACCATTGTTGAACTTAAATGAAAACAGAGCAATCCTACAAATTTCTCAACGTTCGCCCCGCTAGAATTTTGTAAAGGAATCTCTCCACTGGCATAAATGCACTCCCTTACAGTTATCAATAAATCGTGGATGGGGAATAACACAAAACAAGCCCTCTACATCAAAAGTGACCGCATCAGACATCTCAGGGTTTCCGCTCGACCACTGACAGCGAGTGGTCAACCCTAAACGGGTTTGCAGCCAGAGGAAAGTCGGGTGTCTCCTGGGGAATTCCGCCACATGTAGCTGCCACGAACCCATTTGTGACACAATGACCCTGAACGGCATGGCCTCCTTCAGTGACCTCTGTGTGAAGAAGACATCAAGGTAAAGTCCTTTCCCTTCGCATCAGAAGATCTCAGTCGGTCTAGGCCCTAGTCCTCACAAAGTTTTAACGCCGTTTGTTTGACCTTACACAAGGCCACATTATCGACCACTTTGAAGTTCTTACCAATCGCCTCCCAAGCCTTCACAAGGAAACAGACCATCAGGTACCAGGGCAACCTTCTTTTTTTGTCCGTGGTCATTAACTTCAGACCTTTTCCTATACAAAATGATATAACCTTGCCCACGTTATGCTTCTGACCCTGACCCCAAGGACGCCTCGGTAAAGATTCAACACCTTCCTGAATGTAAATACAGTGCTGACTTTTAATTGTTGAATTTCTGAACAAAAGATTTCTTCGGAATTTAAACAGTTAAAAGTCATCGCTTTGTGTGTGTACAAGTTCTTTCTCCGTGTCCTTTTTGCGCTGTATTTACCCTTTTAAAATGCAACACCAACTAGCCCAACTCACCACTGTGCTACAATTAATTTCTTCTGCTTTGGGCTTTTTAATTGTTTATATCATATTTGCCGAGTTTGCATTCAGACATATTTTACATCGACGCCACAGCTGCATCAAGTCAGACACTGTGCCTTCGCATTGAGGAAGGGATCCTACCCAGGGGAAGTCCTGGACCTTTCCCTCCTCCGGATGTCAGAGGGCCACTCAAGATGGGTGACGACGATCATACATTCTGAGGTGTGTAGGCAAGCAAGGCTTCTGCAAGATTCTTTTAAGGTATGGTGTTATGGCGTCTACAGGGACGAGAAGGCTGCGGTCCACTTGCTGCGGAAGTGTTTGAACGAGGCAGCGAGAAGCACCGAGTTTTTATGATCACGGATGAGGCTGTCACTATGTTCCGCGGTACCGAGTGAGTACGAATCTAAGAACATTGTGGTGCTTGGTGGCCTCCAGGTGCCGGAGGACGTGCGTAAGGTCCTGATTAAGGGTCCGAAGTTTGCCACACAAGAGGCGGTGTTTCCCCAGGACTTGGTCTCTCTCTGGTTAGAAGTGTGGCGGGGAAGGCGGGTGGGGAACGCAGAAAAAGATGCATTCTGGTAGGTGTCGTATCTTTACCGAGGGGTCCTTGTGGTCCGGGTCAGAAGCCTAACATTGGCAAGGTTTTCTCCTTTTGTATAGAAGAAGCTCTAAAATTAAGGACCATGGACAAAGGAGGATGGTTTGCCCCTTGTACCTGAGGGTGTGTTTTCTGTGAAAGCTGGAGAAACGATTGGTAAGAACTTCAAAGTTGTCAATAATCTTTCCTTATGTATGGTCAAATACTAACGCTTAAATTCCAATGCTGCTTTCAGGTAGGAAATGCGGTCAGCTTCTACAACTGAAACTCCCTCTCGAGCATGACAGGCTTGTCGAGGGGACGTTTCAGTCTGGCATTCAAGTCCACTGTCACTCTCATTTTCGGCCGTGCTGCCTCTCTGGGTCAATTCGATTAAACCAATGCTTCGAGAACTGCGCGCACTCCTAATTATGTTTCTGGTGTATGAAAACTTTGTTATTTAAACTTTTGTTTTGAGCTGAAGTTAGACATAAGTTGTGGGCTCAACTCGTAAGCTTTAAGGTTCAGGTCAATCGCCCGCCGTTTTCTTTGGTGGAAAATAGAAGACATTTGCAGAGGAGTTTACAAGAGCCTCAAACAACAGAATTGCATTAACTGAAGCTTCATGCATGCCTAAAACCAAAACGGAGGAAAAAATACGCCAGCACTATCTTCTTTTTCTAAATGCGAGATTTTATTTAGTCTTAGTGCCCTGTCACCATTGATCTCCAACCGCCAAGACAGACATCGTGTCCAGAATCAGGCAGCTTTGACTAGTTTTCCTGCAAGGTAAACGCTAATTAAAATCACAACAGTTAGAAGATTAGACGAATGGAAATAGCTCGCACCGGTGTTCACCAGAGCCTGATGCAGCGGAGTGCTTCTATTGTGCATGTTTAGAGAGACGCTGTGCAATTCACAGGTACCACGATTTAAACGGCATAGAAAAACCAGCTGAACGAAGTCCGCTTATTGGCACGAGCAAAAATCAAATAATAGATTATTGCGAAACACGGTGCCTCTGAATACCTTAGAGGTTTGCGTCTTGACTAGGCCTAAACTGGTCTACTTCAATTATGACCCGTATATTGAAGGAATAAGAAACCGCGAGATTTATATCATAAATATATTCGCTATATTGAGTATTAAAGAGAGCGGTAATAATAAAAGAATTGCGGAAACCCGTAGCACTCCTAAATTATTCATCGAAATGCCTATGACGTGCTTCGTGTGTCTATGTTTCCTGACAACTTCAGAGGCAGAGGGCGATGCTTATGTTCACTCTTCTTAAGTAGTGCTACGTTCTGTTCTCTCATTGGTTAATTCCAGAATTTCCTTGGATCCGGCTAAATATTAAAATGCTCTAGATTATTCATGCTGGACGCGAAACGCACAAGTGGGAAGAGTACCTCAGAAGCGCCTAGCACTTTCCAGGATCATATTCCAATATTTGTACAATGCGAATGTTATTATTTGAGGAAAAAATCCAATTTTCTTATGTTCGGAACGATGAATAGCGCTTTCTAATAAGTAGCGTCTAGAGATCCTAGCATTGCCTCAAAATTGCGTTTAATGTGCAGAGGTAAATTGCGCTTGGGCTCTCATTATAGAAGCGAAATTGAGTGCAAGGGGAGGACCTCCACTACTGTTCAATTGAGATGAGCAAAACAAAGTCTAAAAGGAGTTCACGAGAGTTGTACGCGATTCAGGGATTTAGAAATCGGTTCTTGCTTGGTTTATTGGTGCAGAAAGCTGGGTGTTCACTGTGAAACCATTGGCTTTATTCAACCTCACGGTAGAACGCATTTTTGCTTGTCATATTCACATTTATTCTTAGGTTCAAGGGTTATGATAAATATATTGTTACTTTAATGTATACCAGGTACATATTGTCCGTGGTGCAAATATTATATATCATCAAAGGAACGTTAAATTTTTGCAGCACACAAGTTATAAGAAACAAAAAATCCATATATTTTGGAAAGAATAAAATAGTTTTTTTTGTTTACATTAAATCCATTTTACTTATATTTTATCAATTTGATTTCAATCAGTGTATCTAGAAAACAATCAGATGTCATCACTCCGAGTGGATCTAAAAGGGGAAATGAAAGAAAAAATGACAGCCCTCTGTGCGTTGTGAAAAAATAGTCTTAAGGGGTTATCAATTTCAAGGATTCGATGTTCTATTAGGAATACAGTTTTCTCACTTATTTTCTATAACGCACAATTCAAGGTTGTCGAGGACGCTTCGCATTTATGGGGGCTGTAGCATCGATGACCGGAGCGAGCTCTTTGTATTACAATGCACATCGCCTAAACAAACGCTCGTGCAGCGGGAGCACCAACCTAAAGTATTAACTGGAGCATGTGAGCTTGGCGACCGTCCACATTATGTTATTAGAGGAGATGTTGTCCTTAAATGCATTAATTAGCTTATTTCAGAGGAAAGCCTGGTTAATGATCTGTCACAGTAGTGGTGCCGTTCCACTGAGCGGGCAAGCTTTGCATATCACTAATAAGAGCGTAAATCGCTAAAAAATATATGATGAGTTAACTAAGCATTTTAGTCCCGTTAACTTAGTAATGACTAAGCTTGGGTTCCCGTACCTGGTTGTTACAAACTTTCCGAGCTCGGTATTCCAGTTGGCTCGGTATATAATATTTGAGTGCTCCCGTTTTACATTTCTTAAATACGAACAAAAAAATTAGGAAGAGCGCTTTTTTAGGCTTCACATAAACAAATTTATAAGCTGAATATTGGTTTCCCAAAAGTTTAGTTAAGATTTAGTTCACAAAAATTAAGTTAAAAAATGAACATCTGAAAACCTTATGTAGTTGAATGCTTTTCGTATGTCGGCATCGAGAAATAAACACACAAACGAACGTAAAGGAAGTTTAAAAAAAGTTCGAAAATATATATATGGACATGGGAAGTGTCTCTAGACAATACGATAGATTGTCTATACAATACGATAGCGCTGTGTGAGAGGATTGTTTTTTGGGTGTGTGGAATCCTTGAGCGACAGTTCTTCGAGTACGCTAAACGTCGACAAACATGAACAACCAACTCTCCCAAACTCAAGTTCTTATGATAGATGGCGCCAGTGTCAAGAACGATTGCAAGGCACGTGGATGCACTCAAACGGAAATGTCTGAGCCGGGCGTTAGACAGCATCAGTAGACCACCTTTCTACTGGTGTCTGTGCCAACATCATGCCCTACCTTCTAAATTTGTTCATCTCTGTTCAGCCGTAATCACGATACTCTCACATCTACAAAAGGTACGGAGTTTCTCCGCTGACATGATGAGAAACATATCTTTAGACAGGCCTCACGCATCTTCCGAACGTTCATAAGCATGTATGCTTGGAACACGTCTGCGGAAGCTTTTATACGACCAATTAACATGACTCTCATAGAGTAAATACAACTCAGTCAATGAGAGTCTCTTTCATACGACGTGGAAGCAGCGTGACCGTGGTCGAGGCGCTCTGGTGGACTAAGTTTTAATAAAATACGATACATAATTACCTCATTTGCAGGTTCTTTGGCATTTCTTCAATGTTTTGAAATTATTTCCATTCCCGCGGCAGCCTCCATAAGTAAAGCTTTTGCACTGCCCGTCGGTGTTGTCGAAGTAAAATCTCGGTAAGCGGGCTTTGCATGGTCCAGTTTTTTTTGGCAAAGAGCAACGTTCTCCAGGGCTCCCTGCGAAAATCGTAAGACATACTTGAGATAGTCTCGGGTTCGGAAGAAATGCGAAAAGTGACGGAACTTCCAGCGCACCACCGGCACAGCGTCGAGGCTTGGGTTGTGCTGGGCGAGGTTCAAACACTTCGCAGTAGGACGCACACCTACGCAGCGCCCTACTCTCCACCCCGCAGTTTTATCAGTTTCCAGGGGTCCCCTTAGGAAGTGCGGCATTGGTTCACGGTCATGCGCTCCAGTGTTTGCATTTCATTTGAACCCGTTAGTGCGAATGACGTACAGGGCGCAAAAAAAAGGTAGCCGTTGTTTGGGGCACCAGTAGCTGTTTATGCTCTTTTTTAGCGAAATTCGGCAATGTTCACACGTACAAAGGGGCATCGGTGGTCGAGTGGGCTAGCACACTCCAACTCAGAGCTCGTGGAGCGAAACCTCGTTCTCCAGAGCACAGGATCCTGGGTTCAGTCCCCGCCACTGCCCGATTCGATCTGGTTGAGCATCGTACCGGCGTGCGGTTGTGTATCACCACTGCCTGGTGCACGCTAAAGACCCCAGGTTAGCGGTTGTACAGCACTGGTTGAATTGCCCCTCTACAGCTGAGACAGCGGACGCCCACTGAGGCAGACTAACTTCCGGCTATATAAACATACACACAACAATTTGCTTTGCTTGTCACACGTAGAAACCGATTGCGCGGAAAGAGTGCTAGTGATCCTGCAGTCTCATCGTCGCCGCCCCTCGCACGACGACGACGTCATTATGGCAGGGCAAGCACCTTCTGCATAAGAAAGCCTTCGTACTGAACTTTCGCTGCGTTACTAAAAATTGACTGCAGAAACCACTGTTGTTGGTTGAGTATAGGAACTGCCATAGCATTCGTCACGAGAGAAGTAAATTTGTGTGTGTATGTTTACACAGGCTGAACTGAATTTGCCAGAACGGGCAACTGGTCTCTCAGCTTTAGATGAGCAATATAGCCTGTGCGGTAACACTGCTAGCCTAAGGTTTTTAACGTGCACCACGCAGTAGTGATACAAGATTGCACGCCGGTAGGGTGCTCATCCAATCGAAACGGGCAGGAATGGAGATTCAACCCAGCACACCTGGGTCCTGCAGCGTGAGTTTCCGCTTTACGTGCTCCGAGCTGCTGTGCGCTAGCCCACTCGGCCACCGATCCCCTCATAATCATAAGATTCACTACGCAGCTCACTTTCTTTTTACCTTCTTCGAGAACGCTGAAAAATTGGAGGGCGGCGGGGGTATGTTTTGTGCCATTGTATATTGTTGTTCAACAAAAGAAGTCCCGTGTCCGTCCCCGTCCTTGATATTTTCTTCCTTTCGAGTCTTCCAAGCTATAACGTGTTCGCGTCGATCGGTTGTCGGCGCTTGTTGGAGTTTGTCGGGGTTTTTGGTCGTTACAGTGGGACAGCGTCAGCAACACTGAACGTTCTAATGTCGCCGCACAAACATCGGTGTTTGTCCCTCTAATGGGACGAAGCTATTAATGTTAAAGCTGTTTTACCACCATCATTGACCCTGTAGTAACTAGCTGAACTCAAGCTGATAATTGCATCGTACCTTGGGCGCAAGTGTGAATATGTGCACACTGCCGCTCCATGTATGCGAGGCGCGGGTTTATCCGCTTGCTAGCACTACGTCTTAGAGGAAGACGTCAAAGACGACGTCTAGGACGCCGTCTAGGACGACGTCTAGAATGATCTCTAGGACGACCTCTAGGGCGATCACAAGGACGACATCAAAAATGATTTCTAGGACGACCTCATGGAAGACCTCTAGGACGACCTCGAGGGCGACCCCTAGGACGATGTCCGCATGCGCGCGACGCCTGCGTATACGGACGTCGAGCGCATGCGGAGACGTCCTGCGTATCCGGAAGCGCGGCGCCGCCGCATAGGCATATGCATACGCGGCGTATTCAAGGCCAGAGGACGTATAGCGAAAACCGGGTGAAGTAGCTAATGAATTATACGGCATTAATATCATCAAGCAATAGGAGTAGTGCAGGGCCACGGCGTCGCAGAAGGGAGAGTAAGGTATCACGAGGGGCTGCAGTTCTGCGTTTTGTGATGTTGCGATATAATTGCACACACACACACACAAAAAAAAAAAAAGAAGTGTGCACGGTTCATTTGGTCAAGATGACCTCTCTCAGTGAAAATGTTTCGTTAGCCATTGCGGTGTTTTTAAGTATAAAAAAAGCTGCTGCAGTAATAGTTTCTACCGGCTACATTAGCGACAAAGCTCAATCAAACAAAGATACGTCCGAAATGTTCCTTACTGCTGGTCAGCGAGGATATGCCATGCGAAATGAGCAGCGCTGCTCTCCTGTACTACCAAAACCCCTCAGCGTCTGACTCAGAGAAAAAGCGACTATTTCGTTGTCTTTAAATAAATATAAAATGAAAACCACACACAAAAAAACAAAAACAACTTGAGTGACAGTTCAATTACAGATTTTTAACTGGTGTAATCTACTCTAAATGTCCCTGTTTTCAGCGCCTCACTGCATCATTTTGCTGCAAATACAAAGACCATTTGCTCCATACATTTTCTTCAAGTAACCCGCGGCGTGCGTTACTGATTGGGTATCAACACCCGATTTTCAGTAAATATTCGGTAGACTATATGGCAACCCCTAGGAAAGGATATAGGAATATACAAAAAACGTAATGGTCAGGCTTCGGAAAAGACAAACTTACTCTTCGCATCCGCCGCCGCAATGGCGTACGCTACTAAAACGAGGAAACAAAAAACTGCAATGGTTGCTTTCATCTTGGACAATAGATATTGACGATGCCGTTCGAAGGCTGGCAATGGTCTTATATACTAGTCCGCCAGCGTACAATGCCCCTAGCTATTCCAAATTTTCTTTTGTTTTGTTCAAGATAGCATTTACGCTCGCACCCATTGTTTCCAGGGTGGTTCGAAATTATTCACATTGTTAGCAACACCTCCAGGTGTATGTGGCAAGACAATGGATATTGTTTCGTGTACTTTACAGTAACTAGTACGTCATATCTGACGAAAATTGAGCTGGGTCCACCCTGGGTACGTGGTAAATATTGTTGTCTCAGCTGGATTTCTGTTTAGTACACTCTTACGTATTATAAAACAGGTTCTAAACAACAGAAGCGTTTTTAAGGCTATCGTTTTCTTCAGGTTCGAAGCGTTTAAATTGGAAAATAATACAAAATGCCTGTTGTTGTTTGGACTCTGATCTCCAATTCCAAGAAGCCAAAAGATCTGTCTGAACTGTAGAAGCGTATGCTAGTTGGTGATCCATGTTTGTGAGGGTAAAAGCGCTAAAAAAAACGGACAAGTAAAAGAAACGTACAACACAGAGCGCTACTTGCAACTGAAGTTTATTCCTAAAATTAAAAAGCGCAAAAGACATGGACAAGAGGGAGACAACACAGGACAAGCGCTTTTTAAGCGCTTGTCCTGTGTTGTCTCCCTCTTGTCCTTGTCTTTTGCGCTTTTTAATTTTCGTAATGTTTAAGTAACTAGGCCAACAAATCATTCTGCTGAAGTTTATTCTCAGGAAACGCACATATATATCTACACCGTGAAATCGCGACATGTACTTCAGAAATGAGACATCACCCAATGAGTGTTCATCTGTTCGCTATCTACTTTAAGAACGATTTCAAAAACGCCACCTCAACGCCAAATGTGGTATATGGAGGTATGTGGAGTATGTACATGTATGTGGAATGTAGCGAGGGGGTGGTGTACAAGATTCACTAATCAGGTGGCAAAGTATACATAGGCCAATCGGGACGTTGTATAAACGATAGGCTCAGGGAGCATGCACTGTCAGTTCGATCGTCACCCTCGGGAAATCTGGCTGTGCATTGTGAACGATGTGGCTGTGTCCCAAAGTTTGACAACACCATTATCTTGGCCCGAAACCGAAACAAAATGACAAGGGAGATATCCGAAGCTTTTTTCATATTTGATTGTGTCAGCGCTCCACCTATAGCCCTGTTTGGCGCATTGATGGCATTTTTTAAATCGTTCTTAAAGTAGATAGCGAACAGACGAACACTGATTGGGTGATGTCTCATTTCTGAAGTACATGTCGGGATTTCACGGTGTATATATATGTGCGTTTCCTGAGAATAAACTTCAGTTGCAAGTAGCGCTCTGTGTTGTATGTTTCTTTTACTAGTCCGTTGTTTTTAGCGCCTTTAGCCTCACAAACAAAAATTTGTCTGAACGACTAAGGACGGCCTGTAAAAGGTCAAGCAAGGCGGCGTACCGACGTGTCTGGCAAAAATAATATTTGCATACCGACGAAAACCCCTACCAGATAGCACCTTGCCGTCACAGAGACTTCTGGGTTACCAGATTAGATCCCATCCTCGTCGCCATTTCTATCGGGTACGGTAGACAAAGCAGGGTAGGTTGTGAACAAACACGCGTTTTAGGCAGCCCATTACTTCTGCAGAACAGAGCGATTGTGATAACGATGATAACCACACTGGCGAATGATTACAAACTACATATCGTCATTCGTCGATGCTACAGCATTGGCCTACACAAAAAAAAAACAAAAAAAAAAAAACGTAAAGGGAATTTTTATAAAACCGCAATAAAACGCTCAGATCGACTAAGCTTAAGGTGTTTCCACGTCAGACCGTACAGGGACTGTCCGGGTTTTATCTTAAATATATTTTTAAGAATATATGTGAAAGCCCTGTTCTTGGGAGGAATATTCAGCTATATGTGAATGCCGTAGCTAATTATATGTGAATGCCGTAGCTAAAAGGTAGGCTCTAACGTTTAGTTAAAGCTCAGCTGATTGGTATGTTTTATCATTTACGCAATCCCTGATGTCCGCAATGGCTGCCAGCTTTTTCGCATAAGGAATTTTTAGCGACCATACTTTGGGTAATTTTTTTTAATGTTCGTTGAAACACGTGGTATGGAAATAAGTGGCAACGTAGGGCATTACCAATACAATTCAGCCGGTATTTAGATATTTCGTGAAAAACAAATATATTTTAGGCTTATTTCAGACAATATCCCTCAAATCATGTATCATAACCAGGCACTATCATACACAACTTTTTTTGCACAGAAAGATAAATGACTCTACAAAGTGTGTCTTTTTTCTTTTTTTGCTTCATTAAATATTTTGTCTGAAATTATCGAGTTCATGCATTTATAGCTTTTTGCCACGAGGTTGCATACTGATTTGTACCGAGTTTTCTAATGAAGAATAACCTTAAAAATAAACATATTACTAATTTTCGATATTACCTAGGTGTCACGTTACCGAAACGCTTAACTTGGTACAAGCTCGGCTATCCGAAGGACCTAACTTGTGCATAATACGTTCCGGCTTGAATGTGTTTTACTATTTTTCTTTTTCTTTGGTTTTTCTCTGGCTCGATACAATATTGCCAAAGTGGCAGGCTTAATCCAAAAGTATCCCGTATGAACTCAAGAACCTGCGGTGGAGCCTAAATGTGGCACTTGTGTGGCAATTTAGGCACAAAGTCGCGTCATGAAAACAGTACAAAAATATGTGCAGCCTAACTTTGCTACTTGTTTGGCGATTTAGGCCTAAAGATGCTATATGACAGCCACATCAGTGAAGACTAACTTTTCACTCGTGTGGGGAATTATACAACCAGAATCTCCTCATGGAAAGTAAAGTTCTGTTCTACTTTTGCTGTTTGGGTCTTTGTAAAGCCCTAAACTCCCAGAGAAAATCACATTTTGACCCCCCCAAAAAATTCAGCTATCTGGAAAGCTAGAAAAACACAACAGAAACTAAATACATAACATTATGCTCAATTAAAACCTCACTAAGTAGCCGACCGGAAATTCAAGTGTCAACCTTTGCATGACATATTTTTCCCCGCAAAACCTATCACAGTATTAAATTGTAAGGACACGCAATTTTCATTTTTGTCTGTATTGACCGAACTGATATAAACACTAAATAATTTGTTTTCAAGAGAGAGAACTTTGAATATTCAGCACTATGAAGCTTTCTTTAGGTAACTCTCGAACAACATTCTGAGGTCATCCCCAAAGGTAACCACGTGCGTGCGGCCATTGTCTTTTGACGTCCTTGTTCACGAATAGAACAGTTCTTACTTGAAGCACCGGACGTCATGAGAGTGTCGTGTTCTTATTGTCTTGGCTCTGGAGGGTCAACGCTACTGTAAACCAAAGTTGTTATTCATGTAAATAAACCAAAAAATTGGCGTTCAAAATATACTTGGTGGAAACTAAATCGCGTGTATTATCAACGTGTTTTGAAATAGCGGTTTCATCGTTTTTTCTTAAAATCATGATATTATAAAGCTCCGAATGTTTGGAGGACATGAGATAACTGGGATACAAAATGGCACACCAACGTAGATCTCCGGCTACATTATTATATTTTAAGTACGTAGGTGGATATTATAGTTCAGGCGTACGTTGATTTTTATAACCAACTATTTCAATATTTTTCTAAAACGTAGTGATTACTCAAATGAGTCTTGCATTAAGCCAGCTTACGGTATAACAGTGTCTAACTTGATAATCGTCAAACCTATCTTGTAGTGCAGGCCAGAGAAAGCCCATGATGGAGGCGCTTATTTTGTACCTGGCCACTAGAACCTTTAGATAGGAGGTTACTGATAAAAATATTGAACAAGATTTAAATTTCTTATTAAACAAACTAACTTTTATTGGGGTAATTTTTAGGCAACAGATGTCGCTGGGGTCCTCATCCAGATCTGTACATCAACGCAAAAAAATTATACGTGCTGGCGCTTTAGATAGAGTATGGTGCTTTTTTCTTCTTTTTTTTTTCTAGTTGACACACCTGGTGATTCTAGGGTTTCTTGATTCACGAGGTTTATTTAATAGTGCCTTGAACGCGAATCCGACTCGTGTATTTACCGCGTCCAAAAAAAAACGGTCCCTCGATTACCGCCTGATGACGTCATCAAAGTCTTGTGCTATCGCCGGTCGCGATCCTGGCGGTGTCACAGCAACGGTGGTGGCAGTGGCAGACGCCTGCTGCGCGGCAGGTCGCTCTTTAGTTTGACAGTCCACGGAAACTCCGGGACCTAGGAGTAGGGACGCCACGACGGAGCGACGCTCGCGTTCACTCGTACTTTTTGCCGGGACATCTTCCACCAACCGCCAGGATCGAACCATCCGACAGCATGACACTCCAGGTTCTGTGACGTCATTTGGTGCCACTTGGGAACTTCTTTTGTTGCGTGGGCGGAATAGGAGACGAAACACATCAATCGAAGACGCGTTCCAAACACCGTAGTATATGTAGAATGTTTCCTGGCTGCATATTCGAAAAAACGTTCGGAATAAATCAACAATTCAGTTTCGGCACAATGAATGTCACAACGCCCGGTTTATGAGGGGCGAGGGCTTTTATGTGGCTTCCAAATTTGCTGGCTCGATAAGCTGGAAGCAAGTTTCTGAGCCGGCTGGTTGTGGCAGAACGTGTTAGTGCCCCGCAACTCGGAGCACGTGGAGCGAACGCTGGCGCAGCAGAACCCAGGGATCCCGTGTTCACGCCCCACTCCTGCCCGCTTGAATCTGGATAAGCATCGTACCGGCGTCCGCTCTTGGATCACTACTGCATGATACACGTTGAATACCCCAGGCTAGCAGTGGTACTGGATTGGCAATAGTTGAAATCAAAAGACCAAGCCAAAGTCGCCATCCCTGCAGGGAAGGTCGACACTGCACCGTTTAAACAGGAAAGCACAATTATTCTTTTTTTCGCGGGGGGGGGGGGGGGGGGGGTGTTTTGACTGCACGAGCACATGTGGTTGTCAGGCACGTTCAAAGCACGGAGCTTGGTCTTGTATCTCCTGCTATGCTCACACCTAATGTGCGCGTGCCATATGCCTTTAATTGGGGCTTGAAACGTTAGAATATTGCCACCGCTGCGAAGTTCTTATATAGAGATATTTTTCGGCTTCTTAACGGGGACTGTAGGGAAAGATACAAGCACGACTCAGCAGCCATGGTAGGGAATCGTGCTGGAAGATAGAACCAGAAAGCCGTCAAGGCAGCCTTGACAAGTATATGAAGCTATCGGGCTGATGGGCCAGTTTGACTACCGGCAACTAACGATCCTGAATATACAAAAACCTATGAATGCGTTCTTGTTCTTTTTTTGTGTCGTGTGCAGCCTTTTCTTTTCTTCACTGGTTTTTTGGCCCCATGTTCTACGAGCAACGCGCGTCGTACGACTTTTTTCAATTGTCTAATTGCTCTCGGTTCATCGCAGCGAATGAAACCGATCTCTGTTTAAGAAATGTCAAAGTCCCAATGCGCGTTATGTGTAAGTCGACTATACCCGGTATCGTAATTGTTTTGTTTTGGTGAACTTACGGTTCTATTTTCTGCCTCGGGATTTCTTTGTATCATCCAGTCAAACAGGGTACAGGAGAAAAATGAAGATTATTTAAATTATTATTTCAACTTCTTCAGGTTTACTATGACGAATTGAATCAAATATATTTTAGAAAAGGAATGCCAAAATACTCTTCATTTATTGTTTGTTCCTTGTTTGGTGCTTTTCATGTGCATTATTTTGTATTTATTAAAACAACCATAAAGCAAAAAGAATGTATATTGCGCACCATAGGAAAAAAAGGCGATCCTATTGTGTGTAAATTAGATAAAATGAAATAACAAGTGATCTTCAGATCAACCTTTCACGTAATTCGTAAGTTAGGAAGGCGAAAAACAAAATCAGAACGCGAAGCGAAAGAACAAAACAAAGAAAAGTATACTGGAGCTACAAAGATGGACGAGAAGGCGAAAGATAGAGATAGGCACACACAGACAGACCAGAATCAGTTTTTATAGGTAGAATACTTGAAACAATGCAAAGGTAAGTTAAATAACATAATTGAAACAAAAATTATTTCGTTTATTTTTTTTTATATATATTAACTTTTGTCCAGCCTGCTTCGAAGTACGGGGGCGACTGCAACGTTATGAGATGTTTTATTAAGCTCATGGACAATTTTCTGTGGCTAAGCAGTCAGAGGTACGGGAGAGTTTGCTTGCATGCTGATAAAACGTGTGCTTGCGAACTGCTCCTCTTGTCAAAAATGCTACGAACACTCGTCCCCGAGAATAGAGCAAGAAAAATAAGTGCACCAAGTAAAACCAAGGAATTCATTATTTTTATTTATTTAAACAAAGAAGTTTTAGAATGTGGATTACCAAACTTATGGCTATGATCAAAGCGAGCAGATATCTAAAATGGTGGAGCAATTGGTTTATGACGAAGGGTATTATTTTTGATTAGATATTTTAGGAAAAAAATCACAAGGGGGAACTTTTCTGGTGGTGTATTAGCAACGGCAGACCTAAAGTATTTTTCATATTAGTAACGCTGGCAGTGCCACGATACTTTGCCAATGTAAAACGAGCTGAGCGGTTTTGAATGGATTCAATAAGAGCAATTAGTGACGAGTGAGCGGGGTCCCACACAGCAGCAGCAGATTCAAATTTTAGACGGATTAGGGTCCTGCCCTCCCTTCTTCCACGTCTTCGGTGAGTTGGCACAAGTTTCTTGCGAAGTGTCAACAATCGCTGCTGCGTTGGACCCTGGCACGATTGTTCTCAGTTTAGCTGCGCGAGATCTCACGGTATTCAGCATGAAACAAAAAACTGAATAAAAAAAGAAATTGTTTTCAACGACTGTCATGTTTCTTTGCACGTAAAATGTATCGTTTCTTCCTAAAATAACAATGGCTGTTTTCGCTTCGACGAAGAATAGAGGTGCACCGGATTCCATATTACGTAGATAGGCTAGGCTCAGTTCAAGCAAATAGCAAGGATTGTGGAGGCGAGGCGGTCTTTATTATTCACATTGTAGCACCTGAGGCCGTGGTGCAGAAGCTTGAGAAACATTCGATTCGAACAAGAGAAAAGTTAAAAGTTTCTGAACGTATCCACGCCACAATATCAGTTGTTGCATAATAAATACAGTTTAACTTTCCCTAATTATTTTGTTAAAATACACACTATAAATGCAGCAGCACAGCAATTTCAAACTGTATTTTATCCGCTCGGGCAGCTGAATTCAACGCACGCACACAAGCGCGTATGCACACACACAGACGCATGCACGTGCAGACACACGCACACACAACTCACGCACACATACACACTGGTAGTACGTGCACGATCGCGTGCACGCACTCAGCGACATATATATATATATATATATATATGCAGACACGACGCACCTACCCACCCGTGCACGTGCAGACACACGCTCACAGATGTTGGCGGAATGAAATCACTACCGCATTGCACGTCGCAAGCGTTCTACAATATGTAAGTGAGAGACGGCGTACGTCTTCACTGTGTGACTTTTATGGTGTGGTAACCCAGCTGTTATTACACTTTATTGTCAAGGAATAAAGCCTGCATTCAATTGTTTTTCGCAAGTTCATTTTTTGCGTAAATGTTTCAGAAAAAAAAGAAAGAATCGGTTTTCCTTAAAAAAAAAAAAAAGCAATGACTCTTCTCAGCTAGCACAGTACATCTGCCAGTACTGGGCCTACTTCGGCCAGAAACTGGACGGCGGTGTACAGCCAGTGGCGGCAGTGAGATCGTGTTCAGCAAAGAAGAGCTTCTGAAAGCTCAGCAGAACGATCCGGTTGACCGAAAGGTGGTCGACTGGCTCTCGAGAGAGTCGGACTCCGTGGAGTCGGGCGGACCTGCGTCCGCCGGGAGTACGACAGCTGGTGTTGCAATGAACGCCGAGTGTCGGGATGTATCTGTAGCTGCTACTGACACGCTGGATCAATTTCTGCTGAACGCCGACGGGCTCCTGCTGAAGTATATCTCATCTGAGAAGGACACAGACGAGGTGTTCAAGTTAGCAGTGCCGAAAAGTCCGAGGTGCGTTGTAATCACGACTCGGACTTGGTCGTACACGCGAGGTGCACTAAGACTTACACAAAGTTATGCCGCGTCGCAACCTGGCCGGGCATGAAAAGGCACGCATTCCTCTACGGCCGTACATGACACACTTGCCAAAGCTTCAAACCAAGAGGTGGCAAAATACCTGGCCTAATGCTGTCCATCCAGAGCAAGGAGCAATGGTCTTTGGCCACTTGCGACGTGGTCGGCCCTTTACCCAGGAGCCTCAAAGGACACTTACATTTGTTGGTTGTCACGAACCACTTGAGCAAATGGGTAGAACTTTTCCCACTACGAAAACTGATAGCCCGAGCGATCATGGAGGAGCTCATGGAGGTATTCCCCCGATTCGGGTTGGCCGAAGTTCTTTCTACAGATCGAGCGAGCTACTTCGTCGGGAAGGTATTTGGAGACGCTTGCAAAGCCCTGGCAGCAAGCACCAAACGAGCACAACCTACAACACGCAGGCGAACATAACAGAGCGATGTAACGGAAACATCAAACCCATGCTGGCAGCATTCGCCGAAAAGCACCGCGACTGGGACGCCTATATACCTCAGATCGGGTTCGCACTCTGTTCCACGGTTAATCGATCGACAGGCTTCGCAACCGCCTTTGTCCCGTTCGTTAGGGAGTTGCAGTACCATATGAACCGTGTCCTAAGGGCAAACACCGGGTGAACGACGCGCAGTCTAGACACACAGAACTCGCGCACTCGCTAGAAACTCGGACGACGGAAACGTTCTCGGAGGCATGTCGCAATCTCGGGGTAGCGCGAGCTAAACAAACCGCTCTCGCTGAGATCTCGCCTACGAAGTTGGTGATTTCGGGCTCAGACGAGACCCCGTTTTGAGCGATGCCAGCAGAGGCTTTTCTGCTTCGCTGGCACCAAAGCGGTTGGGCCCGTACCGAGTGCACGAAATACTTTCGCCACTCGTGTACAAGCTGACTGAGAAAGACTCGAGAAAAGGCGGCGGGCCGGTGCATGCCTGCGATATAATGCCCTACCATGGAAGAGAAAAAAAAAATGAAAGCCGTTTACAACTTCCTGTAACGCCGAATTAGAGCGCAGCCCTTGGGGAGGAGGATGGAACGGTACTGAGGGGAGGTATACCCCTCCTGCGTCCTCCTCATCTCGTCATTCTACCTGCTACTCTCTCAAGGGGGTCACGTGACCTCACGGTTAAGCCGACGGTGACGGCGACGGCGACGCCGCCAAGCCGGAAACGGGTGCCCAAGAGCTGAACTCTAAAAGCGGGGGACGAGCAAACACAGCCCCGCGGCAGCATGCGCGAAAAACGCGAGACAACGCCGGCGAGGAGCTACACGCACCTCGCTACAAACTGCGAACTCGGAAAACCTAATATCCGCAGTATTCACAAAGGTAGCCCAGTAAGTGGTGAAATGTCATATTAAGGGAAGTGCATCGACAAAGAGTGCACCCACTGCCTTCGAGAACGCGTCAGCCACTATTGTTGTTGGCAAGCGGTGACTCAAAATAGAAGGTCACCTAAACGTTCGCTTCCGGATCACTCCGTAGCGGAATTCTCCTCCATACTGCGGGTTCCGCGAGAAATGGTAGGCAAGCAACCATTGGTCAGTTTGGTCGCCCGAGACTCTCCGGTGTCCCGCCAGGGGCATCTTTCGAGTTTTCTTCGGACGCAACCACAGGCCGAGGGGTCATTTTCCAGTTGTCTGCCGATCAGCCCTGCCATCCAGACAAGAATGTCGCAATCACCGAATCAGTTTTGTACACGTCCCTCAATAAAAAAAGAAAAAAACGAAAGCTCGTTCCTCGTTTCTTCTGATTTTTGGAACGCGTTTCCGTTACAAGTTTCGTATGTGAAAAAGGAACTCGTTCCCGTTAAAGTTAAAGAAATGGAACGTGTCATTACATACACGTTACATTTGCATTTTGCTCATTACCATATTTAGCTATATAGAGAAAAGTTTTTTTTTTATTTATTCCATCAAATGGCAACGTACGAATTTGAATGCCGCGATAGAAGGGAACCAAGAGAAGAAAGCGAGAGAAGCAGGGTTTAATTTGTTATATATTCACCTCTAAAAACTTCAGCTTTTAAGCTTTAACCATATTCATGTTTGCTGTGGGCAAACATGAATATGTTTGCCCTTGTTCGAGCTTAAAAACAGTTGCTTCTCGATGTTGCTGTTTGCAAAACGATCAACTGAAGAAGGGGGTGCGAATTTTGGAAGGTCAGTCTTGAAAACTACAAGTCCTTTGTTGTTAATGTTGGAGTAGTTGTTCAGTTTGAAGGTGGGGGACAAGGGTAAAATGATTAAAGGTAAATTTTCGTGTACCGTTTAAGTGACCAATGTTTGGGGTACAAGTGAGCGTTCTTTGTCCGGTAGCATGTTCTTTTGTTGTAACTCTACGTCCCTGTGAAAGTCCAGTGATGGTTATCGTCTGTCTTATATTTTTATGCGTATGAGCATTCGTGGAAGCAAAGAAATTAGCTGAGTTTGAAACGTCCCTTTTTAGATATCTTTTCCTTTGACTAAAAGTTTGCTTTTTGTACCGCAGTTTCGGGCACTGAAAACAAAAACATTGTTCACTAGCTTTCCTGCACTCGACTGTTACTAAACGAGAACCACACAAAATATACCCTAAGATATGTAACCAAGAAGTTAACGAGATATCGCTCTTCATAAAGATAATATTTTTATACTTTTAGAGTTTTCCTCTCAGACCTTTAAAAAAATATACCCCACAGAGCGAAAAAAAGGAAAGCCATTCCTTTTTCCGTTCCAGTCAAAATGCAACGCGTTCCCGTTCCAGTTCCACAGATGCAAAATGGAACGGCGGCTGTCCTTCGTTCCTCCTAGAAGGAACGCGTTCCAGGAACGCCGTTCCTTGGAACGCCGTTCCGTACAACACTGCCGAATCACTGGTCCCGCGACGTGGGCCGCGGAGGAGCGCGTCCGGAGCGTTTGCCTGACTCGCGAGCCGGGGCCGGTCGTCGCCCTGGGGGGGCAGTGGAGGTCCGTTCTGTGGCCACGTGGACTTCCGAGGAGGAGACGGCGAGGCCCCTGGCCTTCGTGTCCGCTGACCCGTGGGGAGTGCAGCCCCTGTGTGCTGTTTAAAAACCTCCTCTAACAGCCTCTGAAATTACAAGCGATTTTTTTATTATTATTCGTGCAACAAGCAAAGCTTGAGAGTTTAGATTAGGTGCGCTATTTGTGCATCCCGTATAAAGCCCAAAAGGGCTCCGGCATGCGCGTTCACTCTTGTCCATTTGTAGTAGTCCTCAGGGGATGCTAGGTTGAGGTCTCGTGCCTGAGTCAGGGGAAGGAGGCGGTGCTGAAGATTTGGGCAATTCCAGAGAATGTGTCGGAGTCCAACTGCGGACGCCCTGGCAGAGCAGTAGGGGCACGCCGGGCTGGCATCATCGGGGCCTCGGCCCCAGGAGGCCAAGACTGCTGGGGTGACTGCGGAGTCCGTCCGGATCCTTGCGAGGAGGACCTCCTCCCGCCGGGGCAGGCCCGCCGGGAGAGGATGTGGGCACGCGGGAATGAGTGCACGCGTAGCGACCCTTATGCGGGCCTTGCCCACGACGAGTGAGGCCTCCGGCTCATCCGGAAGGGGGGTGGGATCAGGGGGGGGATGTTCAATCAGGGCTCGAGCGATTTGGTGGGCTTTGTCCTGGTGAGTACCGTGCTGGTGCCCAGGGGTCCAGAGAATCCGGACTTCTTTAGCAGATGTACGATTTAGGGCATGAATCTCATGGCAAATATGTAGTAAAGATCGCGTTGACTTGAGATGTCGGATGGCAGAGGCACAATCCGTGTGAACGCGTACTCGAGTGACATCGGGCATCCGCGTTAGTGCTTGTATGGCGTCTCGAATCGCGTATAACTCGGCGATAAGCGGATCGTCCAACTGTGTGGCGTAGAACGCCGATGTGTCAATGGAAGGATGAGATGGACAATGCACTGCGGTAGCGATGCCATGTCGGCACGTTGCTCCGTCGGTGTAGACATCTATCGCGAACTCATCCGAGCTCGGGGCCGCGACCTGCTCTACTCGTGGTGGCGCGGAGCCGGACGGATGCGTGCGGACGGTAGCAGGCTTATTGGTAGTAATTGTAGTGTAGTACCATGGTGGAGGTGGAGCCCCAACGTACGGAGAGCAGCGGGGAGGTTCCTCGTGCAAAGGAGTGACGGTATGTTTCAGATTGCGAGCTTCTCTTCGTTGATTGACAAGTTG
This sequence comes from Ixodes scapularis, assembly GCF_016920785.2. Lineage (NCBI taxonomy): Eukaryota > Metazoa > Arthropoda > Arachnida > Ixodida > Ixodidae > Ixodes > Ixodes scapularis. The sequence continues at coordinate 244,140,252 of NW_024609835.1, read as the reverse complement.
TTCAATAGTGTTCAGTTGCGCATACTAGTACAGGTGCCAGGTAGGGGTATGCCGAGGGAGACCAGTCATGCCGCGAATTGCGTCCCTATTGATGATTTCAATACTCTTCCACTGAGATGCAGTGAGACGCTGGAACTGAGCTTGATATATCAATCGAGGTTGAAGGACGCATTTAACCAGACGTTGGGCTACCTCAGTCCCCGCTCCGCCACATCGTTTCGAGATGCGTCGAATGAGGTGTGTTGTAGACGCCGCCGTCTTGCGTGCCGCTTGAAGCCACTGCTTGGCTGAGCCGGACTGGTGGATGAGGAGTCCCAAGATCTTGGTTTGTGTAACCATCGGAAGCTGTGTCGACCCTATTCTGAGGGGCATGGGAGTCAATGGCAGTTTCTTCCGGGCAGCGTTGTTGCACACATGAAGGAATTGCGATTTCTCGGGAGACACCGTCAGGCCAAAAGTCTTTGTATGGCAGTCTAGTTTATTCAGCCCGGCCTGTAAGGCATTTTGTTGCTCCTCTAGGGATGGGTGAACTGACCACATTGTGACATCATCAGCGTAAATTAAAAAACGAAGGTGTTGTACATCAGCGAGAGCCCAGGCCAGGGGAAGGAATGCAATGTTAAATAGGAGTGGTGCAAGTACTGAGCCTTGGGGCACGCCACAGTTTGATAGGAAATTGGACGACTCGCTATATGATAGGCGGACGGCGAAAGTTCTGTCGGTAATGAAGGCGTGGACAGCATTTATGACACGAGGTGGAAGGCCGAGAACCACCATTGCCTCCAACAGTGGGGCGTGAGCGATATTGTCATAGGCCTTTGATATGTCAGTAGCTACAAGTGTGCGAACCAAGTGGCTATAGGGTGACAGATGTAGGACTTCCTTTGCAAGGCGGTCGAGGCCATCTTCCGTTCCGAGATGTTGCCGGAATCCAATTTGGTTGGGGTGATAGAGACAGTGGGCCTCCAGCCACCAAGAGATACGTTTAGCCATCATACGCTCATAGATTTTGCAGATGGTGGGAGTCAGTGATATAGGCCGTAGAGCTGTGAGGCCGGTCGGTGCCTTGCCCGGTTTGGGAATCGGCACTACAATCGAGTGTTTCCATGATGTGGGGAGCTCGCCGACTTCCCAGATCTTATTGATGATAGCTAGCAAATCTGTGACTGCCTCTCCCTCGAGGTTCTTGTACACTTCGTACGGGAGACCGTCATGTCCTGGAGCAGAGCGGCGACTAGCACTCTCGATGGCGTCTTGGAGCTCAGCCAGAGTGAAGGGCGTAGTGATGCCAGTAGTGTCAGGCATAGCCGTGACAGGGCGCGGGACCGACGGGCTGGCATGTCGAGGGAAAAAGGTATCTGCCGCGCGCGCCGCAAACTCATCGTCGGTGAGCCCCAGACGCAACTGAATGTTGCCAGTCCGGCCTTCAGCTTGGCGAGGTCGTTCCATAGCGTGAAAAGTCCGCCAAAGAGCCTCAGGGTGCTTCGGGTTACTCAACGAGGCACACCAGTCAAGCCAGCGTTGGCGTGTAAGTCGTTTCTCGTGGCGGCGTGCCTTAGCTGCCACGTGGGAAGCCTCATCCTGAAGTTGGTGGTCGTCGGAGTGTAAGGCTGCCAATGTGACCGCTTCAAGTCGCTCTTGCCACAGGCGGAGGAGGTGGGGATCAGGTGTTGGTTGGTCACAGTGCACCGTGGTAGTCGTGGTGCACTCTATCATGGCTTCTTTGATGTCTCTCTGAACTGTCTCTGGGTTCTGCGCCGTGATGTTAAGAGATGATCGAAGTTTATCCCAATCGGTTTCCTGAACTTGCTTCCGGAGGCGGTTATATGCCGTTGGGAACCATTTGATAATGATCGGAAAGTGGTCACTTCCCCAAGTGTCGTCTTCAGTCCTCCATGCCGGATTGCCAGTCCCACGCCACCAGGTGAGGTCCGGAGCGTTGGACGGGTTCCCTAGGCGAGTGGGACCCGGCAAGTTGAGAAGATGGAATCCTCGATCGGTGAAGCGATCGTATACTTGACGGCCTCGGGGGGAGTCCTGCTTTTACCCCCACTTCGTGTTCGGGGCATTGAAGTCGCCACCCACGATAATAGGTATGTTGGGATGGAGTGAGAGAATGTGTTCAAGCCACCCGAGATTATGACGAACGTTTCCAGGTTTTCCGTAGAAAGAGACTGTCACAACACAATTGTAGCGTGTCCGGACAAGGACAGCCACTACCTCCTGGCGGGAGGTGCACCATTTTGATAGGTCTATTGGGGCGTGCTGAAGATGATCTCTGACATAGATAGCCGCTTTGCCGGGCCTAGAGGGCTCGAAGTCTGAGGTCGTTAAATGCCGGGCATCAGTAATGGACGGTGAATGGTAGCCGCAGTACGTGGGGATACGAATGAGTTCCAAATGTTCTTGTACAAGGATGATCCATGGATTGAGCAGATGATACAAGATTCTAGTGCGTAGTTCCCCAAACGTTTGACGGCTACTACGACAATTCCACTGTAATATGTGGAGCGGAGGGGCTGGACGACACTCTACTGTCGACTCATCCATCGCTGCAGGATCATAAGAACGGCATCTAGGGAGGATTGCATTGCAGCGATTTGACTTGTAAGTGTGTCCAGTGCTTTGGCCACGGACAGCAAGTGACCGGTTACATCATCAATGTTGACATTTTCTGCCGCTGAGGGTGACCGGGCCTCCTGACCACGCCGTGGGGTACGAGACGGCATGTTCTTGGCGCCCCTGGGTTGATGACAGCTGCTGGATTCTTGCGAAGCTCCATGTAGATCTTGAGACGAATGTTGAGATGTGGCTGTCTTTCGAGGCGGTCGCGGAAGTTTTCTAGTGGCCTTGACAATCGCTGCGTACGAGGGTTGTAGTGCCTCAAGGCCGTCGTTTGATGATACCGTGTGATCACTTTCCTCCTCTTCCCCTTCTTCGGCTAGGGCTTGGAATCGATTTTTCGTCAAAATCGATGCTCTGCCGGTATGAGGAGCGGGCTTGTCAGTCTTACGGGATTTAACATCCGCCAGCTTCTTCTTTCTTGGACACTTTGGTGAGGCAATTGAGTGATCGTTAGTGCGGCATAAGCCACACTGGTAGCGCGCGCTGCCGTCAGCGTTGACCAATTCAGGGTTCACAGTTTGTACAGGACAGAAGGCCTTCATGTGTCCTGGTTGGCAGCAACGGTAGCAGATAACCGTAGATGGCTTGTATTCTCGTGGGCGCAGGATCGCCCCGAGGTGATAGATGATTTCAGGTATTTGCTGCTCACCTTGAACGGTTAGGAGGTATGTGTCTCCCTTGCCTAGTCGGCGAGCCGCCAGAATTCTGTGAGATGGTGTACGGAGATCAGGTAGAATATCTTGATCAGGGTGGTTGGGTACAACGCCTCTCACTACACACCGATGGACGTTCGGACCTGAAGCTAGATACGCTTGCACTTGCACGGCTCGATTACCCTGGTGTTCAACAGTCAACAACTTTGTTAGCTGGAAGGCGTCCTCTAGCGTGGAGACGTATGCCGTGGCAGAATTCGATGGCTTGTGACGATTTAGCCCTTGGTAAGCAGTGGCGGAGATGACTGCAAAGATTGCTGTTTCAATCTCCCGCGTCGTCACTTGATAAAAGTCCATTTGCTCCCGAGGCCGGATGTTCACCTTGTACATTTCGGTAGGTTTCTTTTGGGCCGACGCTGTGCTCCTAGCTTGGGGAGTCGAGCACGTTGCCGATACACTTGGTCCGGCCGTTTGCGGTACCACTTCATTCGTTTCCATTGAATCGATTTGCGACTGCGGCGTCGGGGGCGAGGTACTCACCTCAGGTGCGATCGGAGCCGAGGCGGACATCACGCCTAGGCGTAGCTCGGGTGAGCTAAGCCTCGCCCGGGTGTCATTTGAATCGGTGGGCCCGGGTGTCGAGATCTCTCCCGGCCTGGGGCTCCCTGTGATTCCTTTCTTCGCTTTGGGTCGTCGGAGTCCCGGAACGGTAGTTTCAACGTCGGTTGAAGCCGATTTTCTTTTCAAAGATGCGAAAGCGACGAAGCTCGGAATAGCCACGTCAGTCTTTAACACGCGCTGCACGCGCCTCACAAGCGATTTAATCTGAGCAGCTCCTCATAGCGGTTGCACGATCAGTCCAGAGAAAAAGAAGTTGTGCGTGCCCGGGCCTTTGATGGCACGAGATCCTCCTTTTCTTCGCAGGTCTTTTCTCCCAGTCGCGAGATGCTGTTATGTTTAACATGCTGTCCAGGACGGCGGAGACGGCGCCCAGCTCCTACGCCCGGAAGGAGAGCTTATTCTTTAGCGACTTTGGTGAGGACCCAACTCCAACCTGTAGACGTCACCGAAGACGCGCTATTTGTCAACCCCGGCATGTAAAAGTCGGTACCAGACGCGGATTTTTTTTTTTTTTTTTCTTTTGAGAGTCGGTAGGCCAATTTTGTTTTTAGTCCCACTTTAGCCTTAAAGATGGAGGAGTGTGGGAACCACGTGTTCCCTGTCTTCCTATCTAGGCCTAGCACATGCAGGCCGTGGGGACCGCTATATGGCAGCCGCTTCCCAGATACGGGGCAAGGCTGCATTACTCAAAGAGGGCGGTTCCTACCTCTTCTTTTTGGGTGAATATGCTTGTGGTGCACCCTTGGGAATGATTGTGCGGGATAAGTCAAGCCACACACCCCAAGAGCGTCCATTTCCCGTGGGTTTGATCAGCCGGCCGCGAACGGCGGCCGTGCCTTTCTTGTTCGGGTGAGGCTCTCTTCTCGAGCCTCTTTCTTTTTACGCTTCCCCCTCGTCCCACGAATCTGCCTAATACGGCAGCGGGGTATCCCTCAAGGTGAATCTGTCTAATACGACAGCGCCGACACTTTTTCGTTCTTTTAATCTATTATTTTTTCCGACGGGCACAGCGTGGTGGCACAGGAGCCAATAAAACCCGCTTCTAGAGAATTATTGTGTTTTGGAGTGATTCCTCTCCTCGGAGCCCACGGCAGCCTTCGAATGCGCCCGGCAGTAGCAGTCCTCTATATTGAGCTACGGAGTGGGATCAACCTCCTGGTGCAGTAAGGTAAGTGGAATCCCACAACGGATACCAACATAATAATGCACGTGGAATACCGTATAGCCTTGTTAACACCACAGGTTTGTAAACAGCCAGGCAACATGTTAATTGATTACATTCAGGCATCAAAAATTATATATTCCTTGAGTTTTTATTTATGACACTGTGTACCCATTTATGGCACGTTTACGTTCACCTTACATAAGAATCAAAACACGGAGCGGGGATCGGTGGCCGAGTGGTCTAGCGCACACCAGCTCGGAGCACGTGGAGCGAAAGCTCGTGCTGCAGAGCCCAGGGATCCTGGGTTCGAGCCCCACCCCTGCCCGTTTCGATCTGGATGAGCATCGTACCGGCGTGCGGTCGTGTATCACTACTGCGTGATGCACGTTAAAGACCCCAGGCTAGCGGCTCTACCGCACTGGTTAAATTTCTCATCTACAGCTGGGAGACTCGTCGCCCCTGTGAGGCAGACCAAGGTCTAGGCTGTATAAACACACACACAACCCAATTTCAAAACACGGATTTCGCTTCAACAAAAACTAACGACCGAAACGTCTTTCCATGCGTTCGAAAAAGTAATACGTTTACACACAGAATCTGTTTGACTTATCAACATGTTTTGTGCCTTTTGAACTAATTTATATCAAAGCGGAACTTCATAGGGGCAGGCAACCTAAGGAGCCGCGTAAGCACAAAAATCTGTAGGTCTCTCAGTCTGTAGCAACTAAGAAAATCGTCAACCGGTGCCCGGGATCGATCCCCGGACAGCGGCGTGGAAGTCGAGTGCTTTGCCGCCTGAACTACAGACCCAGCAAGCAGGATCGGGACGAACAGTAGCAGGTGGAGTGAGGAAGCGCGCGGGTGAGAATGGCAAGAAAGATAGAAGCCGAAACCGCTGGTGTAAAAATAGTGCGAGAACCGAGGAAAAGTGAAAATGTCAGGAAATGCGCTTCCCCGCTCTTGGAGAAAATTGAGCGAAACGGCTTTTGATCTGGGTAGTGGTGAGGGGAAGCGCGGACAGCGTCCTAAAGAGACGATTGTGTGACGTAATCTGTTTCGACACAAAGCCCTGGTTTAGGCACCATCTCAACTTTAGCACCATGCACGCAGGCACTGAAATACCCTGCCCTAGTCACCCAGAGCCAGAGCCCAGCGAACAAGGCATCCTGCAGGGTGTTTAAGGTTTTTCAGCTACCAAAATGAGTTGCTGGGCGAGTTGGATAGACATCTTGACTTAAACAGCGCAAATAATTTACGTAAAGATGAGACAACAGGAAGGAAAGTGCGCTGACTCACAACTGAGGTTTTAATAATGATGTAGTGAAAGTGAAGGAAGGTGTCAAGTGCGGTAATAATATTAAATTAAAGAAGGTTACAATTATCTAAGGGCCATATTAACGGAATGACACTTTGCATTTTTAAGTAACCCAAGTGAGTATATCTACGTTCAAATATTCAGATGTGATCTGCAAAGTGGCAGCCGCGACGGCACCTGGCACGTCTTCTAAGACAACGCTCCTTTGCAGATTGCTTGGACGGCATCTATCGAGATTATTCCGCTACCCTGCGATCATCGACTGCCTGGGTAGCAGCAGGTTCTGCAAGTCACCGGTGGACGACAGTGCTGCTTCTCTTCCGCGGCTACACGCAATCCCGGCTTGGAAGTTTGCGTCGCCTGGATTGGCTGGCTCTACAGTATCGCCCACCGCCGTTGGCGCTATAAGAAGAAGAGTTCTTTCAACACGCATCATTTGGCAGCCGCGACGGCAGCTGGCACGTCTTCCTAAGACAACGCTCCTTTGCAGGTTCGTATTTTCGGAGATTTATCTTTGTGTCTTCGCAAAATTGCCGTCGCTGCTGCCACTTGTGTGTTTTCTATAACAAGGTGTGCATTGTAACAATGACGAAAGACCTTACGAAACTTTTTGCGGAGCTTAGAGATGAAATGAAAAACGAATGGAAATTGATGAGAGAGACACCAGAGAGAGACTTCCGTAATGAAATTCGTGAACTCCGTACCGATATACGGGAAATGAAGTCCGGTATGGATTTCATAAATGCCGAATTCGAAGGTATCAATAGGAAGCTTGAAAGTGGAGCTGCGGCTGATAACGAACTAAAAAAAGAAAACGAAGAGCTGAAAGCTAGGTGTCTAGCACTTGAAAAAGAAATGAAAACAAGCCAAATGAGCATTGTACATTGCGAGCAACACTCACGCGCGTACAACCTTGAAATTAAAGGAGTACCAGTAATCGCCAACGAAAATCTGAACGAAACGCTGCGTCAGCTCGGAGAAGCAATTGGCGAACGGATTGATACGGCGGACGTCGAAATCTGTCATCGAGTTCGCACACGAGAACGCGGAAAGCAAAACATTGTCGACAGGGTGCTTGCAAAGGCCCGATCAAAACGAATCACGAACGAAGACCTGGGACTTTCCGCAGACTCACCCGTTTTTATAAACGAACATTTGTGCCCAACTTTGAAAAAATTGCTTGGTAAGACTATTGCCAAAAAACGCGATGCCGGCTGGAAATTTGCATGGGTAAGAAATGGGAAGATCCTAGCCCGCAAATCAGAAACTACCGACTTTGTGTCGATTGAACACGAAGGCGATCTCCTAAAGATTTGTTAAAAGTAAAAATTCACGGATATGGTATGACTGCATTTTAATCATTCGAAATGGCAGTAGCTGACTTGTTTTTACCAGAGGATATCCGTAAGGATGTAAATGAAAAGAAGTGTCACCTTTTGAAGCTGTTCCACTTGAATGTTAGATCGGCTAGATCTAAGTCTGACGATCTCATGTTTCTTTTTCAATGATTTCAATGCACGTTGACGTGATAATGTTCACTGAAACCTGGTATCAAGACGAAGAAGATTTTTTTATTATTCCGCACTATCAACATTTTTATCATAACCGGGCATCCGGGCGTGGGGGTGGTGTCGCCATGCTAGTAGCAAACCATGAGTGTGAAATTATTGAAGACTATACCTTGGTTACAGATGATTACGAAGTACTGTGCGTAAAACATAATCTTAACATTTTTTCGGTTGTATATCGCCCACCAAGTGGCAATATCGCGAAGTTTTTTGCTTTTCTAGACAGGTTATTATGTTATGCAAACGAATGCAAGTATTATCTCTTTTTAGGCGGAGATTTAAATATTAATCTTTTAGAGGAAACCCCCAGCACTGCTGAATTAATGTTGTTGTTAACGGCAAATAGCTTCTCGAATGTTATAACTTACCCGACTCGCATTACAGCTTCTACATCAACATTAATTGATTTGTTTATTACAAACTATGAAAAGGAAAAGGTCAATGCTGGTGTAATAGCTTCAGATATAAGTGACCATTTGCCCATATTTATGCTAGTCAACACAACACGTGAACCACGTAAGCAAGACACAACTATAATAACATTCCAAAACATTACACCAGCCACACTAGACATATTTCGAAATAAGCTAATTAACACAAGTTGGGAAGATGTATTTCATACTGGTAACGCGGATAGTGCCTATAACAAGTTTATAGAAAAGTTTAAACATATATATTTTGACTGTTTTCCAAATAAACCGTAAAACTTGCTCGAAAAGGACGGAAGCCTTGGATGACATCGGCACTCTTAAAAAAAATACGCAGGAAATACGAACTTTATCATTTATTCCTTGCGACTCGGGATGAAATAGTGCTAGCCCAATTTAGAGACTACAGAAATAAATTAACCACGGAAATTAAAAGAACTAAAAATAATTATTATTCCAGTATTTTTGATGCCGACTGCCTAAAAAAGGCCGATATAATATGGAAACGTATAAAGAGCGTTTTTATTACCTGGTGCAGATTAGATCCGATTGAAAATATAGAACATAATGGCGAAGTTCTTAATGGATCGAATCTTGCAAATGTATTCAACAATTTTTTTGTTAATATAGGTAGCAGCTACTATAACTCAGAAGCGTCAAAAAATATCTCGTCAACTCCAGAATCGCACTTTATATTCCCAACGGATGAAAGTGAGGTCTTATCCTCTATCATGTGTATCAATAATAATCGGAGCCGTGATGCAGACGATCTACAAATTAGACCAGTAAAATACGTGATTGATATCATTGCCCCATGCCTAACTTTTATATACAACCTCGCCCTATCATCTGGTACTTTTCCGCAAAGCATGCAAGTTGCGAAAGTTATAGCTTTGTTTAAAACTGGAAACAAAAACAAATTAGGGAATTATCGTCCTATATCTATACTTCCAGTATTTTCGAAAGGTTTAGAAAAAATAATTCACTCGCGGATTGTAAATTTTTGTGACAAACATTCTCTTATAACAGACTATCAATTCGGCTTCCGAAGAAATCGGTCTACAGAAGCAGCATTATTAGTTCAGAAAGAATGTATACTTAGAAACTTCGAAGAAAAGAAACTGACGCTTGGAATATTTATAGATTTCAGCAAAGCTTTTGATTGCATTAATCACACTATTTTGCTAGATAAACTCTTTGCTTACGGTATTCGAGATCTTCCGCTTGCACTTATAAAATCATATCTACAATATCGCTCTCTGTTTGTGGTAATTAATGACCAAAAATCAACCCTTTCAAACATATCGTCAGTAGTTCCACAAGGAAGTATCTAAGGGGCCCTTCTTTTTACACTATATATTAATGACTTTGTAAACATTGATCCAAACTGCAAATATATCATCTATGCAGATGACACTAGCATATTGTTTTCAGACAGTTGTGAGCAGAGCCTAAGAAATAAAGCCAATGCATTTCTTTTAAAGTTGAAGGCATGGTCAGAAATAAATTGCTTAAACAATAATGTATCAAAAACAAAAGCAGTCATGTTCCGACCTCGTGGTTCGGGTGAGAGACTTTCCACACCCCTCAAGTTTGGATCTTTAAGTATTGAGTTTGTACACAGTATAAAAACGCTTGGAATTATTTTTTCTGAAACCTTGCTATGGAATGATCACAATAAATATTTTTGTGCTAAACTTGGAAAGGTAGTAGGAATTATGAATAAACATAGACATGTTCTTCCCACGAGTGTAAAAAGGGTGCTATACAATTCATTATTCTATTCCCATTTATGCTATTGTAACTTGGTGTGGGGCAATACATCCATGTCAAATTTAAATGCGATACATTTACTCCAGAAAAAGGTCGTAAGAATAATTGCAAACGTTCCTTACATACATCCAACACAACCATTGTTTAAAATTTACAAAATTCTTAACATAGATCAAATGCATGATTATCGACTGACACTCTCGTATAAGTATGCGGCACATGGACGTAACGATATAATTTTTTAACTCGCTGATTTAAAAAGAAAAAAAAGTTACTATTGCTCATCTAGACATCGCCAGCCTTGGCAGATTCCCAAATGCAGAACCAATTATGGTAAGCAGAAAATGAGCTACACGTTACCTATGTTATTAAATGATTATTTTATTCGGAATATAGATGTTATTCAGCTTTCGAAGAATAATATCCTCGAATTGTTTTTTCTTAAATCTTGATCGTACATGTGTTACTTATGATCATACATAAATGCACAAAAAATGAAATGTTCATGGTAAATACATTTATGTGTCGTGTCGCAGCTGCTGAATGGGGGGTCCGGAGCTTCGTCAAGCTGCGTTCATGCAGCTTTTTCTCTGGCCTCCCATTCACCACATGTATCTGTGGTGATGAATAAAGTTATTATTATTATTATTATTAAAGTTGACGGTGACGCAACGGTTACTGGTTGTCACAGCCAGAAAAAAGAAGAAGAAACACGATGTAGACGGTGATCCCAAGGGGGGTTGGCTTCCACAGAAATGAAAATTGAGAAGGAAAAAAAGGAGAAGAAGAAGACAGGAAGAAAAAATAATTTAGGAACAAAAATTCAAAAATTGGAGCTCTTTCGCCGTCAGTGCAATCGAAGGCGTACTTAAACAGGCCAGGCACTCATTCGCGACCTTGCACGCCTCGTACACCTCTCTACTCTTTTGTTCCTTAAAATGTTTAAGCACCTTAGTCTCAGAAAACCTTGGTGTGCACCCGCAATCTCTCACATGCACAGCAAGATGGCCCGCTGCCGTTGAGTTTAGAGAAAGTGCATGTTCCCCGAGTCTCACATTGATGCACACCTTCTTTTTTCTGGCTGTGACAACCAGTAACCGTTGGGTCACCGTCAATTTTGTAGATCACATCTGAATATTTGTACGTAGATATATTCACTTGGGTTACTTAAAAATGCAAATTGTCATTCCGTTAATATGGCCCTTGTTAATAATAGACCGATCTCACCAGCCAGTTTGAGGAGGCCACCGCTGCCGCAATGCATCGAGGGAACTTTAGTCTTTTTCCACGTGCGACACTCTCGCTGAAGCTCTTCGCGTGTAGAGCACGAGAAGGCACGAGCCCTCGCGTGCACTGCCGTCTGCCTCCTGTGAACTAAAGTTATGGCGGCTCTACGCATGCGCCCAACGCTTAGTGAGATCGGTCTATTGTAACGTTCTTTAATTTAATAATATTACCGCACTTGACACCTTCCTTCTCTTTCACTACATCATTATTAAAACCTCAGTTGTGAGTCAGCGCTCTTTCCTTCCTGTTGTCTCTTCCTCACGTAACTTATTTGCGCTGTTTAAGTAAAGATTTTTCAGCTCCGTTAATGCTTGATGGTAAGTCTGGATGGTAAAAGCTGTCCCATCCAGGTACATCTCGAACTTTCTCAAACTGAATATTATAGCTAGACATTCATTTTCGGTTACCATATAGTAACATTCGTCGGCGGTAAGAATACGACTCGCGAATGCAACGGACCGGAACGCTGCGTCATGTTCCTGGAGTAGTATTGCTCCTGTACCGTACTCGCTGGCATCCGTTTAGAGGACGAATGGAGCATTGAGAGTAGGAAGTCTCAGAGATGCAGTATAAGCAGTAGCCTTTGAAATCACTTTAAATGCTTTTTCCTGAGTGGAAGTTGAGGTCCACGGAACCTCACGATGTAATAGCCGGCGAAGGAAAGGGGCCATATGAGCGTAGTTGGCAATAAACTCGCGGTAGAATCCTACCATGCCAAGGTACCGTTGTAAAAGTTTTTTGTCTCGTGGATGGGTAAATTCTATATTTGCTCCGAGCTTCTCTTTTTGCGGATACTCTGATCGTTGGTTCACCACAAAGCCAAGAAGCTCCCCTTTGGGTGATGCAAGTTGCACATTTGACGGGTTAACGTGACTCCAGCTGCAGTCATGCGCTTCATGACGACCTGCAAATGGTAAAGGCGTTTCTCAATCGTATTAGAAAGCACTATACTACGTCGTCCATGTAGGCCATTGCATAGTGAAACTTTGCATCATCCAAGACTGTATGAATAAGCCTCTGGAAGCTAGCGGGAGAGTTAAATAGGCCGAATGCGGCCAGCTCTACGTCCGCGGCAACAGCCACGCGGAACGGAGCCGGTGCGTCCGCGTCGGGGGGGACAAGCTTAGAGCAGGCCCCCAGATGCATCGCTCTGAATGGAACAGCGAGCGATGGACAGGATGTTGTTGACATTTTCTACCGCGTTTTCGCTAGAAGAGCCAGCTGAAAGCGGCATCAAGAAACACCATAACCTAGGTTCCCACCATCACCTACGCCGCTTTCAGACACTACAACGTGGCCACTTCCGTAACACCACTAGCGACAGCCTCTGCCGACACCTCAGACAGCCACAACCAGAGCGTTCACCTCTGTCTCCCCAGTGCATCGACGAAGGCACTGTGGCTGACCTATAGATACTCCTCTCGGAGGCCAATGAGACCACGAGTACCGGAAGTCCTCCGAACTTCCGGCCTTAAAAGAGAGAGGGGGGGGGGGGGGGGACAAGCGGTTGGCGATTATTACAGAGAGATCCAACAACCTTTATTATTATTTTTATTGTACATTAAATTGGACCAGTTTTCCTATGTTGGTCTAAATAAAACCTTTTCATCGAAAAGTCTGCCCCAATCTCTTTATTTACCGTATGGCTATTATTTAATCATTCGTATGCGTGTGTTTTTTGTGTTCGCTTTGTAAAAAAAAAAAATCAAAGATTCTTAGAATATATTTATAATATTCTGAGTACGAACATAATGCATTGTGCCCTTCCGGAAAAGTTAAAGCTCTGGACTTTATTTAACTCCCAAATTATTTCATAGTTACATAATGGCCTAGTGCAAAAAAAAAAAATATTGAGAACGCGAAAGGAACATGAACTTACAGACTGGCAACATAGAGAGTATGGTGCTTGTCAAGTACACGTAAGACCTATGACACTTTCGGTTGTAAGCATCTACATAGAGCCACGAATTTCGATGAGAAGCGCTGATTTTCAGTCGTTCTTCACACGACTTACAACTCCCTATGTTATGTGTGGAGATTTCAATGCCCACCACATACTGCGGAGTACCTCTCATTGTGACCAAAAAAGAAACCTCATTGAAAATATTATATATCAACATTTCATATGTATACTAAATGATGGCTCACCAACGTACACAAATGGAGCCAAATATTCCAGCTGTCTTGATCTAACGTTGTGTACTTCAGACATTTCGTACGACATGGATTGGCGCACAAATACAGACACTCATGGCAGTTACCCCTACCCGATACGTATTCACCACCCTAGGTTAACCTGGAAACAACCAAATGATTGTGTAACTTTTACGAACTGGGAGATGTTTCGTTTTCTGAACATCAGACAATTCGAAGAAATACAAGCAGTCGATGACTTCGAACGAGTGATCGATGCAAACAAAACAAAAGCCACAAAAAAGGTAACAATTCCAAGAGAGACTGCTGGAATAAACGGTGACTATGAGAACCTTCGAGCTATTTGCCAAAGATAACAACGACGATATAGAAGATAGGGAAGAACGGAGGATTTTCATGAAGCCCAACTTATCCATACTATTTTAGTACAAATAAATACCGGCTTTTTAAAAAAAGAAACAAAAAAAAAAACAACTTTCTAGACGCCGACAAAGAAAGCTCTGTGCCAAATTGTTATCTTTCGCTCAGGTCAAAATGGTGTATAATATAGCACGCTGTTTGAAATCACCAGTAACTCAGAAAAGACCGTTCAGAGCTTCGGCGCTGACACGAGGTACTTCGGAGTCGACAGTTGCGAATCAATTTTGCGCTCTACTTACAGAACAGGGAGACGCCATGACCTCCCTTGAATACTGCACGTCATGCGAAGCTGCCGTTAAAACACAGGAGAAGAAAATAACTCAAGTAATTCACACCTAGGTTGTGAATTCAGTATTCGTAAACTGGAAGGTGCACTGGCGATGATTAGTAAACACACAAGTCCGGGTCATGACCGAATAACATATCAGGCACTTGCAAATCTTGGTCCGGGAACTAAAACAAATATCCTTGAGATCTTTAAAAATGTCTGGAAGAAAAAAACTTTCCCGGACTCATAGAAGCTGGCAAAGGTTGTTCCTTTACTAAAATGTGAGAAAAGCTCAGAAGCCCTATAATCGTTTCGTCCAGTAAGTCTCATTAGCTGTGTTGGGAAACTCCTGGAGAAGATGACACATGTGCGCGTTCAATGGTTCTTAGAATCAAATCACGTATTACCTGAACAAATGACTAAAATTCGCAGGTGCACTAATGACTCTTTTTTTTTTTTACATTGTTACCACAGTGGAATACAAGCGCAAATCTAGGAATATAACCATTGCAGTCTTTTTGGATATTCATCGCGCCTTTGATACCGTGAGCCACACACATGTTCTGCACGGACTCATTGAACTGAAAGAGCGAGGACGGGTTGTCCGTTGGATCAAAAACTGACTGCTCCATCGCAAGATATTTGTAGCCAAGAACGTAGGAAACAACGCAGAACAGGAGCAAAAGCATGGGGTTCCACAAGGTAGCGGACTTATCCGTAATTTATTCAACGTTGTCATGACTGAATTACCACAGCGACTCCCTCCAACGCTCCAAATCTCAATTTATGCAGATGATATTTGCATATGGCCATCTGGTTCTTCGTCAGAAGCATTAATATTGCAGTTGCAGTCTGGCCTTGATGAGACATACAAATACCTTCGGGAGAGAGGCATTCACATCTCATCTAAAACAATCTGCAGTTTCATCCTTCACTAAAATGCACCTCAAAGGGTTTAAGTCCCATTTACGAGGAAAAAACATCGAGCGAGTCAAGTCGCACAGATACCTTGGTGTCGTGCTAGACTCTTCCCTCACATGGTCGAGGCACATTGATATGCTTGAATGTAAAGTGAATGCTACCGTTAACGTACGTCAGTGTATCGCGGGTGCGAGATAAGGAGGGTCGACGGACGGTCTCCAAATTCTCCATGGAGCTCTTGTACGACAAACAATCGCATATTCAATACCAGACCTACAACGAATTTCATCAACATCAGGAAAGCGACTAAATTATATGATTGCACGAAATCTGCGCATATGTTTAGGTATTCCTGAAGCTACGTCTACTGAAGTAGCTTCTAGTACTTCAAGTGACTGTCCTCCGTACTCAAGAAGTATGTCGACACTACTTTCGTCTAGCCACACACGACGGTGGCCGTCCCTCGCTTCAAGAGTTCGCGAACTGGCATTGAATGCCAGTTTCGCGAACTCCTTATTACATTGCCAATTTGCGTACCAAACCATGTGCAGTGGAATACTTAACTTATAAGCCCCCCCTCCCCTTCCCCCATTGAGAATAGCGCCACTGAAGATATAAACTGACATATCTAGAATTGAATCTAAATCATCCGTAAACTCTAATGTGGCACAAATGCTGTCCTTGGATTATATACAACTTCAGTACGACACAGCTATTCATGTTCCTTCAGAAGGATCGACTTAAGATCGAGGCTTAACCTCTGCTTTTGCTGTTCACAAGTTTAACATCAACAAATGCTTTCCGCTTTCGCACCGTGTCTGTTGACCAACGACCGAGCTACATGCTGCGACTTTTTCAGCTTCGACCTTTATTGACACTTTTAATAGGCCAGGCAACTTGATCGAATTGACAGATTCTAAGAACGCACTAGAATTATTGAAGGGTATCAATTTCCGGTCCTCTTTGGGACCTTTACTGTATCAAATTCAAATGACACTAGTTCATGCAGAGAGTACTGGGCGCACGACACGTCTCCAATGGATCCCAGGTCATTGTGAAATTGCCAGAAATCTTGAAGCTGACCAGATGGCTACAGAAACCTACATGCATGACACTATAGAGCTAACCATCTTCACACCCACAGATGCCAAACTATGCTACTTCGTCATTAACGAGATTAACATTCTCGACGACAATGGTTCACTGAGAAATCTCTAGGCGCTCTCCTTCCGCATATTGACCCGGACCTTAAAGTTCCACCACACACCGGAACAAAAAGGAAGTACAACAATATCCTGCGCCGATTAAGACTTGAAGTGGCTTTTAGTGAAGTTTCTTACATCGAATTAGACATCGTGTCACCTCAGTAAGCAAATGTGGTGATCCCTTTGAGGATGTCAATCACATCCTCTTAGAATGTCACTGCTGCGCCAGTGAAATGAATCCAATGAAAATTCGATTTGAAGTATTGGACAGTCGTCCCTTATATCCCTATTGAAAATTCCATCAAGGTACGTAATTTGGGACACTGACTGCCAGTCAGCAGCCTTGGTGGAACGTGATGGACCATCAGACGTCATCTGATGGACCATCAGATGACGTCTGACTGCCACTGCCAAGGGAATTTCATCAACAAGGGCAGCATTTATAGAAGAGTAAAGCTATACGCACTCATAAATATCGCCAAATGCCTCAATAAAACAAAATGTTCAAAAAAAAAAGAAAAAAAAAAGCGGATCCACCGCGCATCGAACCCAAAGACCACGTGCATACAAATCGGGCACCTTAACCACTATGTTATGCTTCCGCTTTATAAACTCGCTTTGACTATTCGATTTATACGAGATGCTTCCGCTACAAATGCAGTTAAGTCAGCGTATTATGCAGAGCACTCGTACATCACTCGCCGTACTTCAGTTCTACTCACCTGCCATGTAGAGTACTTTCGTGTCGTAGAGCGATCCTTTTGTTCGCGCGTCACCGGCCCAGTAGACCTGGTACACCTTGTCGTCTTCAACTACACCGCTAAAGTCCCTTACATCGTCGGAACTCACAACAGGCTGGGTCTTGTCGAGTAGAAATTCTACTAAAACATAAGACATTGTAGAGCCCGAGCAGGATCGACAGGTTAAAGCAAGCGGGCAAACAAAACGAGTCGAGAGCGATCGTTCATGAAAGCTCGGCGAAGTCTCTATGGGCGAAGCGAAGTCAGCGAAGTGTCGTCTTCGGCGCTTCGGCGGGCTTCTGATCAAGGTTGTCGGTCCGTTGCGTGTCATATCTCTAACGTCAGCAGTTTTATGGGCTCACGTCCCGAAATCGTTTTCTCGTGCATAGATTACTTTTTGTATTCATAGATTTGACGAAATAGTGGTATCCGAACGAACTTTACGTCCTTTGACCGTACGTCTGTCTGCACGTCAAAGCTTTTTGACGTACAGTCAGAGACAATCGATGTACAGTCAGAATCGCCACCAAGACATCCTGATGGCATTTCGCGGCGGCCGACTGCCATAAGGAAACCATCAGAAAGCCGACAAGCGGAGTTTGACTGGAGTTTGACTGTAGGTCAAAGTAACTTGTTGGCCAATCAGACATGTTTGACGTACAGTCAGGCACAGTCAGCTGTCCACTAGAAAACATTGACTGCCAAACAGCGTTACATTGATGGATTTTTCCTTCAAGATGTGGGAAAGATTTTGGGTCCTTGGACGTGCCGAAAGACTGTCAAAGGTTCACTGAACATTATTTGTGACTTTTTAAAAGACAGTAGACTTTTATACGAATAATAATGCAGATATATGTTATCCGCCTATGGTTGTATATGTTTGTGTGTATGTGCACAAGTGAGGAGGGTTGGGCGGAAATACTCAAAAATGTATTTGGAAATACAAATACTGAGATACAATAAATTAGTGGCTAAAGTACTGATACTAAATTATATGTAAGAATGTATCGCGATACGTATGGGAAATTCATTTTTAATAGAGGCAAAATGTCTTTGGAAATACAAATACAGGAATACATTTTAGGGAAGGCACAAATACAACTACAGAATACTGATAGTGTAGTACATTTTCACATTTGTTTGAGACGACAACTGAGATGAAGCTTGAAGTTTGCAGTGGAAGTTATTCATACCGAAATTGCTTTCCCGTATAGCTTGGCATTTTTCATTGAAGGTAGTGGTTTCGGACGAGGAGGTGTCCTCAATGAGCGAAAAAACAAAAAAAAAAAAACACATTCCATCAAGCACTGACCGCGGTCTTTCTCCTGAAATCCTGTTTGTCTGACGAGAGATGCGAAACGACTTCAACCTCTAAATAAATACTATGTCACCCTAAATCCCATGAAAACGTCACCACGCCCCTGTCCAATAAGGACGTCCGTGCCAACATTGATCATATGAAGTCATGGTGGAATGAACTGGTATTCTTCATCAGTAGGTGTGGCCCTGGACATATAACGTTACCACGCTGCTGTTTGAAAGTACGATACATAATTTCGTTCTAGGTTACCTCGTTGAAGATCGCGCAGGCAGTGTCATTTGGAATTTTCCAGTATAGTGAACCACCTGAAGCATCCTGGAACAGATGTCTCAACTTCTGCTACGATTGAGAAAACGATACGTTGGCATCCCTGTTGTGGAGGTCCTTCCTACCGACCCTCCGCCACCGACTCATGAATTTCAACCTAACCTAACCTAACCTAACCTAACCCACCCTAACCTAACCTAACCCACCCTAACCTAACCTAACCTAACCAAAATGATTCGACATTCGATTCGAATCTTCGAGATACCGAGTGTGAGAGATAAGGAGGCCGACCTTGCCGCGTCAGTTTTCCGAGTGTTCGATGCTCCAACATTCTAGGTGGAATGTCCGACATTGCAGCTCTAATAGATAACGAGCAGTGTGGCCCTGCCGACTTTCTCCTGACGACGACATACTCTCGCACCGTCGCGCTAGCTCAAACTAGACAGCTGCCACGCCGACACCTCGACGGTATACCGACGAGGCACAAGTTTGCCTATTGAAACTATATTTTCAGTTTTACGTTTGTTGATTCTTTTCCATCCGCGACATTTCTGGTGGAGGTGCGAGGTAAATTTTTATATATCGCCGCGTACGCCTCTGGGGAGCCCCGGAGATCTCTCTTGTGTGGAGCCAGACGAAGCCCGAGCAAGGCCAACCGCTGGAATTCGGTCCATTGTTAGAACAGCCAAGAAAGAAGTTGACGAAACCGGACATATTTCCTCAAGACCAGTCTAAAGAGACCCCTGCTGCAGCATTCTCTGTCATGTTCCTGCCCCTCGCATCTCGTACACCAACGCCCTTCCACGGCGAAGTTTACGAAGACGTCAACCACTGGATACCGTAGTGCGAAAGGTAGCATGTCACAACCGATGCACACCAAAACAGAGCACCCAGAAATCTATTTCTCACTGGATCGGCCGGCCGGCTCTGGTTTGAAAACAGCCAAATGTCAATCACCTCCTGAGACACGTGCGAAGAGCGCCTACCCTATGTCTTTGGAAGCCAGCAACGTAAGGAAGGCCTCGGAGAAATACTCCTGTCCAGAATTCAAGAACCGAATGAAAGCATCGTCAGGTTCGTCGAAGACGCCCTCTCACTATATGCAGCCGCGCGGATCCCAATTCGCGGGAAGTGAAGAAGCTCAAGATCTGGGTGCGGGGATTAGAGAAAAACATTTTAGGGGTTTTTGTGTGAAACCCGCCGGCAACCGTCGAGGCATCCGTAACGGTAGCCATAAATATCGAGCCGGCCCTCGAATGCCGAGCCACACGTTATTAGCGGCTGCGAAAGTTTTCTATCGCTGGTAACGTTCGAAACTTCGCAAAGGTCGAAGACCCTCTCGAGTTGGGTTGCCAGGCGTTTATAGTGCCTCCGGTGGTGCAGCTTCGGAAGCGTGTGTCACCGGGATTGCGACGGCAGAGCTGTGAAAGAAAAGCGCCATAAACATATGTCTAATGTCACCGGCAAAAAAAAAAAAAAAAAAGACGCTTATTCGTTAGTGTTGCATGCCCTTATAATGTTTTTCTTTTTTTTTTTTGCTATTGACTTAAAATTGACTATTAAATCTATTTTTACTGAAAATGAACATACGGTTTCAATGAAAAAATTCGTTTACAAAATGAAAAAAAAAAGAAAAATAAATATGCAATGACAGGCACAATATTTTATGGTGTAAAAAGAAACAAATGTTTTACGGGTTTCTATGTTTCGTTTACCCATCAGCGGCGCGGCTTTGAGGTGCTCGAGCCGCGCAGTTTTCTTTTCGCCTCCCTTGTACGATGGAAAGAAAAGTGGTTCCCGTGCGTCGGACGTCTCGTCCACACGGGGCAGGAACACTAATGCAAACATGCGCTTCAAAAAAGAAATACTGAAATCTAGAAACGTGTATACATCTAGCGTTTTTTTCGGGTCACAGTAAACTGTTCTACGTGACTTAACTTAATTTTAGAAAATTTGTTAATTTAGTGGAGTTTGAGGATGCAAAGGAAGTTTATAATTGGAGCTATATATTTGTTCTCAATAACTAAAAGGTAGGCTTTAACGTTTAGTTAAAACTCAGCTGATTGGTATGTTTTATCATTTACGCAATCCCTGATGTACGCCATGGCTGGCAGGTTTTTCCCGTAAGCAGGTTTTAACGACTATACT
This sequence comes from Ixodes scapularis, assembly GCF_016920785.2. Lineage (NCBI taxonomy): Eukaryota > Metazoa > Arthropoda > Arachnida > Ixodida > Ixodidae > Ixodes > Ixodes scapularis. The sequence continues at coordinate 244,119,373 of NW_024609835.1, read as the reverse complement.
TTGAGCAATTTTTTTAATGTTCGTTGAAACACGTGGTATGGAAATAAACGGCAAGGTAGGGCGTTACCAATACAATTGAGCCGGTATTGCCAAAGTGCCAATGTTAAACCAAAAGTACCCCGCATGAACTGAAGACCTTGCAGTGAAGCTAAAATGTGGCACTTTTGTGCCAATTTGGGCACAAAGCCGCCACATGAAAACAGTACAAAACGATGTGCAGCCTAACTTTGCGACTTGTTTGGCGATGTAGGCCTAAAGCTCCTAGATGACAGACACATCAGTGAAGACTAACTTTGCCACCGTGTGGGGAATTATCCAGCCAGAATCTCATTATGGAAGGTAAAGTTTTGCTCTAGTTCTGCTTTTTAGGTCTTTTTAAAGCCCTAAACTTCCAGAGAAAATCACATTTTGACCCGAACAATTCTGCTACCTGAAAAGCCAGAAAAACACAACAGAAACTCAATACATAACGTTAAACTAAATAAAAACCTCACTAAGTAGCCGATCGGAAATTCAAGTGTCAACCTTTGCATGACATATTTTTCCCCACAAAATCTGTCACTGCATTAAATTGTAAGGACACTAAATTTTCATTTTTGATAAACAGCTAAATAATATATTTCCAAGAGTGAGAACTTTGAATATTCGGCACTGTAAGGCTTTCCAAAAATGTAGCTGTCGAACAACATTCTGAGGTCATCCCCAAAGGTAACCATGTGCGTGCGGCCATTGCCTTTTGACGTCCTTGTTTACGAATAAAACAAGTCTTACTTGAAGCCCTGGACGTCATGAGTGTGTGTGTTCTTATTGTGTTTGCTCTGGAGGGTCAATGTTATGCTAACAAAAGCTATTATTAAAGTGAAAAAAAGAAAATTGGAATTCAAAATAGCAAGGATTACATTTCTTATTGCACAAGCTCACCCTTTACTAGGGTAATTTTTAGGCAATAAATGTCGCTGGGGTCGTCATCCAGATCTGTACAACGACGCAAAAAAATATACGTGCTTGCACTTTAGATATGGTGCTTTTTTTTTTTTCTGGTTCACACACCTGGTCATTCGAATGTTTCTCTATTCGCTAGGTTTTTGTGATAGTACCTGGAACGCGGATCCCACTGGTGTATTTACTGCGTCCAAAAAAACGGTCCCTCGATTTCCGCTTGATAACGTCATCAAAGTCTCGTGCTATCGCCGGTCGCGATCCTGGCGGTGTCACAGCAACGGTTGCGGCTGTGGCAGACGCCTGCTCCGCGGCAGGTCGCTGTTCAGTTTGACAGCCCATGTAAACTCCAGGACCTAGGAGTAGGGACGCCATGACGAAGCGACGCTCGCGTTCGCTTGTACTTTTTACCGGGACCTCTTTCCCCAACCGCCAGGATCGCAACATCCGACAGCATGACACTCCAGGTTCTGTGACGTCATTTGGTGCCACTTGGGAACTTCTTTTGTTGCGTGGGCGGATAAAGGCGGCGAAACACATCAGTCAGAGACGCGTTCCAAACACTGTAGTATATGTAGAATGTGCCCTGGCTGCATATTCGAAAAAAAGTTCAAAATAAGTCAACAGTTCACTTTCTGCACAATGGATGTCACATCGCCCGGTTTATGAGGGGCGGGGGCCTTCATGTGGCTTCCAGATTTGCTGCCTCGATAAGCCTGAAGCAAGTTTATGAGCCGGCTAGGAGTTGGCTAGCGTGTTAGTGCCCTGAAACTCGGAGTACGTGGAGTAAATACTAGCGCTGCATAACCCAGGGATCCCGTGTTCACGCCGCACTCCTGCCCGCTTGAATCCTGGTTAGCATCGTGGCGGCGTCCGGTCTTGTATTACTACTGCATGATGCACGTTGAATACCCTAGGCTAGCAGTGGTACTGGATTGGCAATACTGTAGTTCAAATCTAAAGAGAAAGCCAGTGTCGTCATCCCTGCTGGGAAGGTCGACATTACACTGTTTAAACAAAAAAGTAATTTTTTTTTTTTTTTGGGGGGGGGGGGGTGTGGATTTTCGACTGCACGAGCACATGTGCTTGTCAGGCCCATTCAAAGCACGGAGCTTGGTCTTGTAACTCCTGCTACGCTCACACCTAACGTGCGCGTGCCGTATGCCTTTAATTGGGGCTTGAAAGGCTAGGATATCGCCACCGCTGCGAAGTTCTTGTAGAGAGATATTCTTCGGCTTCTTAACGGGGACTGTAGGGAAAGACACAAACACGACTGAGCAGCCTTGGTAGGGAATCGTGCTGGAAGATAGAACCAGAAAGCCGTCATGGCAACTTTGACAAGTATATCAAGCTACCGAGCTGATGGGCCAGTTTCACTACCGGCAACTAACGATCCTAAATTTACAAAAACTATGAATACGTCCTTGTTTTTTTTTTTTGTCTCGTGTGTAGCCTTTTTTTCATTGGATTGTTCGCCCCATATTGTACGAACAACACACGTCGTAATATTTTTTTTCTCGATTTTATAATTGCTCTCGGTTCATCGCAGTGAATGAAACCTATTTATGTTTAAGAAATGTCAAAGACCAAATGCGCGCAGTATCTAAGTCGACTATACCCGGCATCGCAATCGTTTTGTTTTGGTGAACCTACGATTATATTTTATGTCTCAGGATTTCTTTGTAGGAAGGATCCAGTCAATCAGGGTACAGGAGAAAATCGAAGATGATTTAAATTATTATTTAAATCTTATCAGGTTTACTATGACGAATTGAATCAAATCTTTCCCACAAAAGGAATGCCAAAACACTCTTTGTTTATTGTTTGTTCCTTGTTTGGTGCTTTTCATGTGCATTATTTTGTATTTATTAAAACAACCGTAAAGCTAAAAGAATGTATATTGCACACAATAGGAAAAAAGGCGATGCTATTGTGTGTAAATTATATAAAATTAAATAACAAGCGATCGTTATATCAACCTTTCACGTAATTCGTAAGTTAGCAAGGCGAAAAACAAAATCAGAACGCGAAGCGAAAGAACAGAAAGAAGAAAAGTATACCGGAGCGACAAAGATGGGCGAGAAAGCGAAAGAGAGAGATAGGCACACACAGACAGACCAGAATCAGTTTTTATAGGCAGAATACTTGAAACAATACAGAGGTAAGTTAAATCACATAATTGAAAAAAAAATTATTTGGTTAATTTTTTTTACATATTAACTTTTGTCCAGCCTGCTTCGAAGTACGGGTGCGAGTGCGTGGCTTTATGAGATGTTTTATTAAGCTCACAGACAACTTTCTGTGGCTCAGCAGTCAGAGGTACGAGAGAGCTTGCTTGTATGCTGAAAAAAGGTGTGCCTGCGAACTGCTCCTCTTGTCGAAAACGCCACAAAAGCTTGTCCCCTAGAATGGAGCAAGAAAAATAAATGCATCAAGTAGAACTACGGTATTCATTTATTTCACTATTTAAATACCCTCAAGGCAAGTGCATCGAAGAGCGAAGAGAGATGTAAAATGTTACTATAAAGTGGACATATTAGTAACAGCATTTTTAAACAAAACCATATCAGGGATATTAGCTGTTGAGGCGGGAAGGTGGTTCCACTCTATGTTTGTGGAACAAAAAGAATCTGAAAACAAAGAAGTTTTAAAATGTAGAATACCAAACTTACGGCTATGATCAATGCGAGGAGATATGTAAAATAGTGGAGTGATTAGTTTATGACGAAGGGTAACATTTTTTATAAAATATTTTATGAAAAAGACGCAAATGGGAAATTTTCCGGTGGTTTATAAGCAGCGGCTGACCTAAAGTAGTTTTCATGGTAGTAACGCTGGCAGTGCGACGATAGTTTGCCATTGTAAAACGAGCTGAGCGGTTTTAAATGGATTCAATATGAGCAATATAGTGACGAGTGAGCGGGGTCCCACAGAGCAGCAGCAGATTCCAATTTTGGACGGATTAGGGTCCTGCCCTCCCTTCATCCACGTTTTTGCTGCGCCGGCACAAGTTTCATGCGACGTGTCAACAATCGCTGCTGCGTTGGACCCTGGCACGATTGTTCTCCATTTAGCAGCGCGAGATTTCACGGTATTCAGCATGAAACCAAAAACTAAATAAAAAGAAATTGTTTTCAACGACTGTCATGTTTCATTACACGTAAAATGTATAGTTCTTTCCTAAAATAACAATGGTTGTTTTCGCTTCGATGAAAGTTACAAGTGCACAAGTTTCCATAATACGTAGATAGGCTAAGCTCAGTTCAAGCAACTAACAGGGATTCGGCAGATGAGCTGGTCTTTATTAATCACAATGTAGCACCTGAGGCTGTGGAGCAGAAGTTTGAGAAACATTCAATTCGAACAAAAGAAGAAGAGTACGATCTTCTACTTAGGCTTTTTCTTTAAGTTCAAAGTTTTGGAACATTTCCACACCACAATCTCAGTTGTTGCATAATAAATAGAGTTAACTTTTCCTAATTATTTTGTTAAAATACACACTTTGAAATGCAGCAGCACAGCAATTTCAATCTATATTTCATCAGCTAGGGCAGCTGAATTCAATGCACGCACACAAGCGCGTATGCACACACACACACGCATGCACGTGCAGACACTCGCACACACAACTCACGCACACATACACACTGATAGTACGTGCACGATCGCGTGCACGCACTAAGCGACATATATATATATATATATACATATATATATATATAAATGTAGACACGACGCACCTCCCCACCCGTGCACGTGCAGACTCACGCTCACAGATGTTGGCAGAATGAAATCACTACCGCATTGCACGTCGCAAGCGTTCTGCAATATATAAGTGGGAGACGGCGTACGTCTTTAGTGTGTGACTTTTATGGTGTGGTAACCCACCTGTAATTACACTTTATTGTCAAGGAATAAAGCCTGCATTCAATTTATTTCGCAAGTCCAATTTTTGCGTAAATGTTTCAGAAAAAAAAAATGAATCGGTTATCATTAAAAACAACAAAAAAGCAATGACTCTTCTCAGCTAGCACAGTACATCTGCCAGTACTGGGCCTACTTCGGCCAGAAACAGGACGGCGGAGTACGGCCAGTGGCGCCAGTGAGATCGAGTTCAGCAAAGAAGAACTTCTGAAAACTCAGCAGAATGATCCGTTTGACCGAAAGGTGGTCGACTGGCTCTCGAGAGAGTCGGACTCCGCGGAGTCGGGCGGCGCTGCGTCCGCCGGGCGTACGACAGCTGGTGTTGCAATGAACGCCGAGTGTCGGGATGTATCTGGAGCTGCTACTGACACGCTGGATCAATTTCTGCTGAACGCCGACGGGCTCCTGCTGAAGTATATCTCATCTGAGAAGGACACAGACGAGGGGTTCAAGTTAGTAGTGCCAAAAAGTCCGAGGTGCGCAGTATTGCGTTACTATCACGACTCGCACTTGGCCCTACGCGCGAGTGACTCTAAGACTTGCACAAAGTTATACCGTGCCGCAACCCGGCCGGGCATGAAAAGGCACGTATCCCGCTGCGACTGCACATTCCACACTTGCCAAAGCTTCAAACCAAGAGATGGCAAACCACCGGGCCTAAGGCTGTCCATCCAGAGCAAGGAACCATGGTTTTGGCCACTTGCGACGTGGTCGGCCCTTTATCCAGGAGCCTCAAAGGACACTTACATTTGTTGGTTGTCACGAACCACTTTTGCAAATGGGTAGAATTTTTCCCGCTACAAAAGCTGACATCCCGAGCGATCATGGAGAGGCTCATGGAGGTATTCACCCGATTATCATGACAGGCGCAAGATGGAGCGCTCACCGTTTCTGCTGTTGCAGGTTCTCGTCTTTCTGAATTCACTGTGCGACGGCGCCAAGCCTGGACTACGCGACACGGCCAGATCCCCTACCGACTTCTTCAACACAACGGCGACACCAAACCCAGTTCTGGATGCTTGGGCGACACTGTGCAGGCAACCTGGATCGTCTGCCACCGGCGGGGCCGTATATAAGGACGCCCCGAACGCATTCTTCTTGGGGCATGACACGCGCAAGATGGAGCGCTCACCGTTTCTGCTGTTGCAGGTTCTCGTCTTTCTGAATTCACTGTGCGACGGCGCCAAGCCTGGACTACGCGACACGGTCAGATCCCCTACCGACTTCTTCAACACAACGGCGACACCAAACCCAGTTCTGGATGCTTGGGCGACACTGTGCAGGCAACCTGGATCGTCTGCCACCGGCGGGGCCGTATATAAGGACGCCCCGAACGCATTCTTCTTGGGGCATGACACGCGCAAGATGGAGCGCTCACCGTTTCTGCTGTTGCAGGTTAGTTATCGGACCACCAGTCTTAGTTGCCGATCTAGTAATTACTGTCTGATTGCTGTGTCATGCCCCACCGACACCCTAGCCTTTCTTCAATGTGTTTATGCATTATTTGAATCTTTCTTTGCTTCCTTGTTGTCTCACTCCCAGCCGCTAGTGGCGGGCGATGTAGAATCTAACCCCGGACCTGTCACTGACAGCCCGGGCATACAGGAAAAAATATTGGCTACCGTTCAGAGAATAGAAGATGGTCAGGCAGGAATTATCGCGGAAATAAAAATCCTAAAGGAACAACAAAAAGTCTCGGACGGGCAGATACAAAAACTAACTACGTAAGTTGCTGAATTGGAGGCCGAACTGACGAGATGCAAAGCCACGCAGAATACCCCTGCCTCCGAAGGTGAACTCACTGTCATTTCTTCAAAGTTGCATGATGTGGCATATAGATGCGATGACGCTGAAAATCGGCTTCGTCGGTCTAACCTGCTATTTTATGGTATCATCGATGATGCAAATGAAACATGGGCGTCGTCCGAAGGGAAGGTGATAGATTTTTGTTCCCATCATTTCGAAGTCAGCATCCACCCAGATAGTATCGAAAGAGCCCACCGAATTGGAAAGTTTAACACTGAGAAAAAACGCCCTATCATTGTAAAGTTTTCCAGATTCAAAGAAAAAGACCGCATCCTGTCTTCAGGTTTTAAGTTGAAAGGAACACCCTTTTCTGTTGGAGAAGACTTTTCTATCTCAGTCCGCCACGCAAGGAGGAAACTAATCGAATTCGCTAAGAATAAAAACGTTTCTTTTAGACTATCATTTGACAAATTAAATATTGATAACACTATCTATATGTACAACCCTGACTCAGACTGCGTTGAGCTCATGCCAAGATAGCTTAGGAAAAATAAGCCACCGATCCCACGACGTGCTGTTTCAACGAATTCTCTCCCCGTCATAAGCCCCCCTGCACTTACTGTATCATTCACAAATATTCGAAGTGTGATACCGAAACGCGATGCATTCTCTTCCTATCTTTACGACACTGATACTGACATAGCGATTCTTACTGAGACATGGCTGAAACCTGATATTAAAAATAAAGAAATCCTTAATAATGGTTCTCAGTTTAACTTCTATCGTCGAGACAGACCGGACAGGCGAGGTGGTGGCGTGCTGATTGCAAACAGATTCCTTCATACGAGATTCCAAATGATTGTAGTTTAGAGATAATCTGGGTTAGCTTTTATTCCTCATTCCAAAAGAACATCCTGGGTGCGTGTTATCGTCCCCCTGACAGTGGCCCCGAATTTATCAACATACTTCATGATCAACTTTATGCCCTACACCAGGACTTTCCAAACGCGAACCTGTTTTTATTCGGTGACTTCAACTTTCCACTTATTGATTGGTCCACTCAAACTTCACATGGTCAGCAGGAAATAAACTTTCTGGATGTATGTCAAAACTTTAACCTGGTACAAATTGTGAATGAACCGACACGTGGCGACAATATTTTGGACTTAGTTCTTACATCAAGTCCCGAGTCTGTTCATTCATTGTCACTTTTTACCGGTTTCAGTGATCATAAGTTGATCAATGTCAGCATTAATCTTCATACCGATATAGAGCGAGCAGTGACTAAGCAAATTCGTGATTATAACAAAGCCGACTTTCCCTCAATCAACGAAGCACTTTCTATCTTTTTTTCCATTTTATGCTGATGGATTTCAAAATAGAACTGTTGAAGAAAACTGGCACCTGTTTAAGACTAAAATATCTGAACTAATCGATGCATTTGTCCCATTAGTCCACATTCACTCCAATAGCAACCAACCATGGTTCAATAAATCCCTTAAAATCCTAAGCCGAAAAAAGAAAAGACTATTTCGCCTTGCTAAATGGTCAAATGTTCCTGAGGCGTGGGCAAACTATAAAAATTGCAAGGTAGAATACGACTCCACTATTATCCTGGCCAAAGAAAAATATTACGGCTCCGACTTCTAACTAACAACCCCAAAAATTCTGGAAAACAATATCACCGCAGGAATCTCACCAGGTTATTTCCTTATCCGATAATACCGGGAACCCTGTAGCTGATGCTCTCTGTCCCTCCGTTTTTAACGAATTCTTCGCGTCAATATTTACTAGAGAGGACCAGTCGAACGTTCCACCTGTGGCAGATTTTGATTACCTATTCATGAATCCCATTTCTATCACAAGTTCCGGTATTAGTCAACTTATAAGTAACCTTGATATATCCACGTCGTCTGGTGCTGATAACATCTGTTCTAAAATCCTGAAAAATACCAGTGAAATCTCTTCGCAGCTACTGTGCCTGTTATTTCAACAATCTTTGTCTTCTTGTTTCATTCCTGAGGACTGGAAAATTGGGAAGATCGTTCCAGTCTTTAAGTCTGGCAATAAATCATCTGTAGCTAACTATCGCCCCATATCCTTAACCAGTGTCGTGTCAAAATTATTAGAACATATAGTATTTTCCCATTCCATACGACATCTTGAAAGCAACAACTTCTTTTACAAGTACCAATATGGATTTCGGAAGGGCTACTCATGCGAAGCACAACTGCTCGAGTTCACCCACGATATTCATACTAACATGGACTCCGACTCTCAAACCGACGCTATTTTCCTAGACTTCTCTAAAGCATTTGACCGGGTACCCCACTGTCGCCTAATATCCAAACTTTCTGCTCTAAACCTGGATTCCCTCACGCTCTCTTGGTTACGTAACTTTTTAACCCTTAGACAGCAATTTACTGTGGTCGGCAACTTTCACTCTACGACTACCGATGTAACCTCTGGTGTCCCACAGGGCACAGTCCTTGGGCCCCTTCTTTTTCTGATTTACATTAACGATCTTCCAAACACCGTGTCATCTACAATCCGGCTTTTCGCTGACGATTGTGTGTTGTAAAGGAAAATTAACAACCAAACTGACCATGACATCCTACAAAGTGATATTAACAAGGTCCTCGACTGGTGTGTAAAATGGGAAATGCAACTAAACGTAAATAAATGTAACCTGGTTTCATTCACTAGGAAACGCTCAGTCTCATCTTTCTCTTATGGCCTAAATAACGCTTCTCTACCTGCTGTCTCATCTTACAAGTACCTCGGCGTGCATCTGACCTCGAATCTGTCTTGGGTTACCCACATTAACATTACAACTGCTGAATCGTCACGTACTCTCGGGTGCCTAAAGCGAAACTTAAAAGCCGCACCCGCGCATCTATAGGCCATCTAGCCTATAATACCTACGTACGCCCAAAACTAGAATACGCTTCACCTATCTGGAATCCTCATCAGAAGTACTTAATTAACCAGTTATAATCTGTCCAAAACCGTGCCGCCCGATTCATATCATCATCTTATTCCCGATTTGCCAGCGTCTCCCTTCTTAAGCAAAATAACTCTATTCATCCCCTCGAGACTCGTCGACTAATCGCACTTCTTTGCTTACTTCATCGGTTGCATTATAACCCCGGTCTTTCCAGCTCATCACTTTTAGAACCACCGAATAGAGTGTCACATCGTCAAAATAACAGCAAAAGCTTTAAACGCCTTTTTGGTTCAACGTTAGCATTTAATAACTCAGCACTTCCTCAAGCCATCAAACACTGGAACGGTCTTCCCAACGACATTGTCACCATATCTGATGCAAAAATGTTTCGCAGTGCACTTACTAACTTCTTTCTCATCCAAGGCTAGTATGCAAGCTGACATTCTTCGGTGCTCCGTTATTATTAGCATTATATTATGTTATTTTGTCCCAAAGTGTTTACCATGACTGATTTAACTACTTTTAGTTATTGTCCTGTGCTTATTGTCGTCATTTGTCGCACATCAGTATGTTCTGATTTCAGTTATTCTTTTGTTTCAATGTTTTTGCGTTGTACTATATGCCTTTGTTGGAAAATAACCCCCCCCCCCCCCCCCGCCCTTCATGTAATGCCCACCGGGCCTTTGAGGTATTTTGAATAAATAAATAAATAAATAAATAAATAAATTCGTGTTCGCCGAAGCTCTTTTAACAGATCGAGTGAGCTACTTTGTCGGGAAAGTATTTGGAGACGCTTGCAAAGCCCTGGCACCAAGCACGAAACCACCACAACCTACAAAACGCAGGCGAACATAACAGAGCGATGTAAAGGAAACATCAAACCCATGCTGGCAGCATTCGCCGAAAAACACCGCGACTGGGATGCCTATATCCCTGAGATCGGGTTCGCACTCTGTTCTATGGTTAATCGATCGACAGGCTTCACACCCGCCTTCCTCACATTCGGTAGGGAGTTGCCGTATCTTATGGGCTGTGTCCTAAGGGCAAACGCCGGGGTGAACGACGCGCAGTCTACACAAACTGAACTCGCGCACTCGCCACAAACCCGGATGACGGAAGCATTCTCGGAGGCATGTCGTCATCTCGGGGTGGCGCGAGCTAAACAAACAGCTCAGTTCGACCGCTCTCGCTGAGATCTCGCCTACGAAGTTGGTGATTTCGGGCTCAGACGAAACCACGTTTTGAGCGATGCCAGCAGTGGCTTTTCTGCTGCGCTGGCACCAAAGCGGTTGGGCCCGTACCGAGTGCACGAAATACTTATGCTACTCGTGAAGAAGCTGACTGAGAAGGATTCGAGAAAAGTCGGCAGGCCGGTGCATGCCCGCGATATAATGCCCTACCATGGAAGAGAAAAAAATGAAAACGATTTACAACTCCCTGTAACGCCGAATTAGAGCGCAGCTCTTGAGGGGGAGGATGGAAGGGCACTGAGGGAAGGGTTTACCCCTTTTCTCTCCTCCTCACCTCGTCATCCTGCTTGCTACTCCGTCACGGGGGCCACGTGGCCCCCGTGAGGTCATGTGACCTCACGGTTACGCCGACGGCGAAGGCGACGGCGACGGCGACGCTGCTCAAGCCGGAAACGGGCTCCTAAAAGCTGCGCTCTATTCGTGTCTCTACATCGACGCTCGCCCTCCCGCGGCGGAAACGGGAACCGCTCTAGAGAGGGTCCCCCGATTCTCCAGCTCAGCTGGCACGGCGAAACTGCTCACGATCATGGCTCGCGAAATGTCATTTCCGAATGCAAACAACACTCTTCACTGTCCCAACGTAGTGCTGCAGCCGGTATAGGATTGTACCTTACTGGAGAGTTTTAGTATTGCGCATAGAAGACAACGCAAGCTGTGTGCGCTTCCGTGAGAGTTGCGTGCCCCACGTTGCGCTTGCGCTTCATCGCCATGCGCCATCCAATACCGCAATTTTGGGCTCCGCGCACGCGCAGTGTGGAACACGCAAAGCTAACGAAAACACAGAGCGATTGCGTTCTCTCGTATACGCAATACTAAAACTCACTCCTCTTTCAGCGGCTTCCAACACCAGCGAAACATCCTGCAGAGAGCAGACGTGCAAGCAGGTAGGCGTTCCTTCGAACTGGAAAGGCTGAGATTGGCAAAACGACGGAGCGTAAAAATGAAAGAAACAAAATGTTATGAAAAAATTTATAATTAAAAAAAAATGTTTTTTTCCTTCTTTACTTTTGAGCCTTTGGTCTGGAAGGATATTGGCGGTGATTTTGGACGTTTTGCCGAGTGTCAAAAGTCGCGGCTTTGATAGCAAAATGTATTTTACCCACAATTAATGTAATTTTACATGGATTTCTCACATTAGCTAGAATGTTTTCATTGATTTTAGCCTATTTTTATTTTACTACTTGGTAATTCAAACTGCTGCAATTGGCACCAGTGGTGACAATTAGCACACTTTTGATTATCATATTTGTTCGCGCGTTTGAAATTAGATCATAATTAGCAAATTATATTAGAGATTGAAAGATTACGTATTAAAATATCAGAATTTTAATATTACTACTATTAATACAGATCGCGGCCATGTATGGCCCCAATAAGCAACAAGATCGGGAAAATATGGCATTTAACCTGTGGGTTTCTTTATCGAAATCCCTCTACTAATAATCGCCGCCTGATCGGTATGCGCTCCGCCCGTCACGCACGCAGAGAGTGACATAAGACAACGAGAAGACAGCGAATGGGTTTACTGTACCTCCCGGTTGCCCGTCGTCGAGAGCCGTCAGTCCAGGCACACCGACTCTCGTTGTGGCCCGCCGATCAGAGCTCAAAGTCGGAGTCCGTGTCCAGGCCTGGGGATCGCAGTTCCCACGCCAGCGCTGCGTCGGCTGACTGTCCCTGGCTATCAATGCCCGAGTCTCGCTGCGGAACCACCGTTTCCACCGGCCTTGCTCCAGACCTCGCTGGTGGACCGCTCCGGGGTTCGTTATGGGCCAGGCCAGGCTGCTTGGCTTCGACGTTCCTTGTCCAGCTACCAGCCTCGCTCGGCACAAACTGTCTCGCGCCAGCTCGTGTCATCTCCGCCGACCGCCTGTCACGTACCCTCTGCCTCGTCGTTCACCCTCGGCTCCCACACTCTCCCCCCCTCAAGGCCCGGATTTCGGGGGACTTCATGGGCTTCAGGGAGCCGCTGGGCTTCATGGGCGGCCGCTGTTGCTGTTGCCGGAGTGGCCACGTTGCAGCGTCAGAAAGCGGCGTAGGTGGTGGTGGCTAGCGAAGCCAGCAGACAATGCCGACCTGTCTGTCACTTGCTGTCCCACTCACCGCGATGCAGCAGGGGGCTTGCTTTAAGCTTGTCCGGCCGACGCAGACGGACTTGCCCCGTTCCGCTTAGAGGTCACAGCGGGCTTAGAATTGCCCGCCTGAACCGTTCGTCAGGCCGAACAACTGTCAGCCACCCTGAGCACTTGGGAAAACGAATGGGCCTCTCTTCCCTCCCGGTGGACTTTCTGGGTTATGCCGTCTACGGCCGTCTTTCCAAGAAGCTATTCTGCGCAGAACAAAGTATTAAAACAACACACAACGAACAAGTACTCTGCCGCAGACTGTGTGAGTGGCCATATAGCCTCCACCGCCAAATAGCCTGCCGACGGGTTCGTGTACCATGCGGCTAACTCAGCAAGTCTGCATCCCAGAGCTCGCTCTTGGGTCGCCTAGAGCGAGTTCTTGGCGACCCAAGAGCTTGTGTCTTACCGCAACCTCATGTTATACGTCTTCCCCATCGTGACGACGGTAGTATCTTTTCTAGCGAGCGATGTGAACCGGGCAAGACTCCTCGTTTGTATCTCGCCGAGTAAGCCTAGAAGTAACACACGACGCTCGCGTCTTTATACCTAGGGTTCCCTTCTCACCTCGGAGCAAGCGATGCGGCAAAACCACTTGCTGCATTGCTCAACGCGTGAGTTTCCTTCTGAACAGGTAACGATGGAGTAAACCTAGTCCATCCTTTGCGGCAGCGAAGGGATCCAAAGCCTGTGGCGGGACGGCCATATTCCATACCCGCGCTCCAAAACGGCTACATATACCATGTGGTACTCGATGTAAGCGTCAGCGTCCCGTACCGTCCAGGTGTGTACGGGCTCTAGGGACTGCTCGGTCCTCGGAGGGGGCGGCAGCTCAGCGAGCAAGCCCGCTTTAACCGTTCACGCCTCAAAGCAAGCTGGACAGCTGCAAGCCACCCAAATGTCTACCGCCTTATCCCGGCCAGGTCGTGACGCGATATAACTTATTAAAAGTCTTGCTGTCACTGCCACGACCGGCCAGAGTGGAGTCGAGAAAGAATCATATAAATCATTTCGTAGCTTTCTTAGAACGACCCCCCTCAAGGGAGAGTCGTCCCTCTGCCCTTCGTGGATTGTTGGAGTGACGCGAAGCAACTAGCCGTCTTAGCCCAGCGGTCACAAATCATACTGCTCCTTAACTCGCGTGCCAGCGTTTCCGGTGTGAACTGCAGTTTACGCCAGTTTACCCAACATCCGCTGACAATCTCATCCGCCAGTGTTCCCAGTATTGACTGCAATTCCCGCAATCTTTCCGACACCCACTGACAAAAACCCATCTGCACCCCGGGTCTCGACAAGCGCTTAGTGGCTCACCGCATCACTCCAAACCTAAATCCTAAATATGCAATAAGTCCTGGCTGTTTTCCCTCCTGCCAGTCGCTATCCTGCCTTCCAGCGAACATGCCGTGGCTCTCCTCTGCCTCCGAAGACGACTTTCTTACACCTTAACCGCGCTTTTCGTCTTTCCCCGGTTGCATCACCTCCTGGCAACCACTATTCTGGGGTACCCAAGAAAGCGCGTCCGCAACCTCGCCCTTCGAGCCCTTTCAGTACTCGATTCAAAGTACTCGATTCGAGGAGACACCTGCTGAGCTGTGCTGCGAGACAAGTCGCCAAAATTCCAACACACCTTGTCTCAACGGGCACCGTTAGCGTTAGTGAACAGCCCGCTTAACGAATCCATGGGACTCCCTGGGGACGACTGGAAGCAGAAGCACACCGAACGCGCCCCACGTTAGGAGTCATTTTAGTGTGGGGTTCTTTACGGAGATCCCTCTACTAGTAATCGTCACCCGATCGGAATGCGTTCCGCCCGTCACCCAGGGAGTTACACACTGCAACGAAAAGACAGCGAATGGGTTTACTGTACCTCCCGTCTACCGGTCGTCGAGAGCCGTCAGACCAGGCACGCCGACTCTCGTTGTCGCCCGCCGATCAGAGCTCACAGTCGCAGTCCGTGTCCAGGCCTGGGGATCGCCTTTCCCACGCCAGCGCTGCGTAGGCTGGCTGTCCCGGGCTCTCAATGCCCGAGTCTCGCCGCGGAACTACCCCGGGATCGTCGTAGCCCAGGTCATATGGCCCGGGCTCGCGTTTCTACCGGTCTTGCTCCAGACCTCGCTGGTGGACCGCTCCGGGGCTTGTTAAAGGTGTATCCACACGACGGACCAAAATGCTGTTTTGGTCCGCGGGCCGCGCATCACGTGATGTTACGTCACCGCTTTTCGAGGTCCGCTGGCGGTCCGTGGCCCGCGCTTGTGAGAAATGCCAAGCGCTTTTTTCGCCCGGTCCTTGGCGGCGGACCGAGGCGTTTTTAGTATAATTGAAGTGCTAAGTCTGGCAACAAGCTGACTTTTGTTGTTTGGATTGGAATCCAAATCCAAAGTCGTTTTCTTTTGGCGCCAACTGTTGAAGACGAAGAAGACGAACCTTTCGTTGTGCGACGATGGAACTTTTTACTTCATCGCGCTCGTGGAGCAATTCCCCGCTCTGTGGGACAATATTCGCGACGACTGCTCAAATAATCATCTAAAGATGTCCCCGTGCCTTTTTCGCTTCTCGTTCTCAAGAGTCAACGCCAGGGCCACTGCGGCCAAACGTCTCTTTCGTTCAACCTCCATCTTGGCTCCTTACAAATAGCCTCAAAGCAGCTCGCTGCATGCGTTTGGCGGAGCTGTGAGGTCGGGGGTTAGACCGCCCCGTTCACTCTGTCGTCTGCTCTTTCGGTCCGCCGTGTGAATGCTCATTGCAGCCGGGCGGCCCGCGGGCCGCGCATCACGTGATCAATCGGTCCGCGGCCCGGTCCGTCGTGTGGATATACCTTTAAGGTGTATCCACAAGACGGACCAAATTGCTCTTTTGGTCCGCGGGCCGCGCATCATGCGATCTTACGTCACCGGTTTTTAAGGTCCGCCGGCGGTCCGCGGCCCGCGCTTGTGAGAAATGCCAATCGACTTTTCTCGCCCGGAACTTAGCGGCGGACCGCGGCGTTTTTAGTATAATTGAAGCGCTAAGTCTGGAAACAGGCCGACTTTTGTTGTTTGGATTGAAATCCAAATCTAGAGTCGTTTTCTTTTGGTGCCAACTGTGGAAGACGAAAAAGACGAACCTTTTGTTGTGCGACGATGCAACTTGTTACTTCATCGCGCTCATGGAGCAATTCCCCGCTCCGTTGGACAATAGTCGCGACGACTACCGAAATAATCATCTAAAGATGTCCCCATGCCTTTTTCGGTTTACTTAAGTCGTCCTCGTCCTCAATATTCAACGCCAGGGCCACCGCGGCCAAACGTCTCTTTCGATCAACCTCCATTTTGGCTCCTTACAAATAGCCTCAAATTCAAAGCAGCTCGCTGCATGCGTTTGGCGGAGCTGTGAGGTCGAGGGTTAGGCCGGCCCGTTCGCTCTGTCGTCTGCTTTTTTGGTCCGCTGTGTGGATGCTCAATGCAGCCGGGCGGCCCGCGGGCCGTGCATCACGTGATTCATCGGTCCGCGGCCCGGTCCGTCGTGTGGATACACCTTAAGGTGTATCCACACGACGGACCAAATTGCTGTTTTGGTCCGCGGGCCGCGCATCACGTGATCTTACGTCACCGCTTTTCGAGGTCCGCTGCCGGTCCGCGGCCCGCGCTTGTGAGAAATGCCAAGCGCTTTTCTTGCCCGGACCTTGGCGGCGGACCGCGGCGTTTTTAGTATAATTGAGTGCTAAGTCTGGCAACAAGCTGACTTTTGTTGTTTATATTGGAATCCAAATCCAAAGTAGTGTTCTTTTGGCGCCAACTGTTGAAGACAAAGAAGACGAACCCTTTGTTGTGCGACGATGGCGGCATGGTGCGACGATGCAACTTTTTACTTCATCGCGCTCGTGGAGCAATTCCCCGCTCTGTGGGACAATAGATGCATGCCCTTTTCGGTTCACCTATGTCCTCCTCGTCCTCAATAGTCAACGCCAGGGCCACCGCGGCCAAAAGTCACTTTCGTTCGACCTCCATCTTGGCTCCTTACAAATAGCCTCAAAGCAGCTCGTTGCATGCGTTTGGCGGAGCTGTGAGGTCGAGGGTTAGACCGGCCCGTTCACCCTGTCGTCTGCTCTTTTGGTCCGCCGTGTGGATGCTCATTGCAGCCGGGCAGCCCGCGGGCCGCGCATCACGTGATCAATCGGTCCGCGGACCGGTCCGTCGTGTGGATACACCTTTAAGGTGTATCCACACGACGGATCAAATTGCTGTTTCGGTCCGCGGGCCGCGCATCACGTGATCTTACGTCACCGGTTTTTGAGGTCCGCCGGCGGTCCGCGGCCCGCGCTTCTGAAGAATGCCACGCGACTTTCCTCGCCCGGACCTTGGCGGCGGACCGAGGTGTTTTTAGTGTAATTGAAGCACTAAGTCTGGCAACAAGCTGACTTTTGTTAACCATTTCGTCGTTTACCCCGAGACTGGTTTTTTTTTTTGAAGAGCAGAAGTAACAGAAAACACAGACAGGTCTCAATTTCTGTTACTTCTGTTTTCTGTTACTTCTGCTTTTCAAAAAAAACCAGTCTCAGGGTAAACGATGAAATGGTTGACTTCCACCAGCTAGCCTGTACTTTGACTCTTTTCTCGTTGACTTTTGTTGTTTGGATTGGAATCCAAATCCAAAGTCGTTTTCTTTTGGCGCCAACTGTTGAAGACGAAGAAGACGAATATTTTGTTGTGCGACGACGGCGGCATGGTGCGACGATGCAACTTTTTACTTCATCGCGCTCGTGGAGCAATTCACGCTCTGTGGGACGATAGTTGCATGCCCTTTTTGGGTTCACTTAAGTCCTCCTCGTCCTCAATAGTCAACGCCAGGGCCACCGCGGCCAAAGGTTTCTTTCGTTCAACCTCCATCTTGGCTCCTTACAAATAGCCTCAAAGCAGCTCGCTGCATGCGTTTGGCGGAGCTGTGAGGTCGGGGGTTAGACCGGCCCGTTCACTCTGTCGTCTGCTCTTTTGGTCCGCCGTGTGGATGCTCATTGCAGCCGGGCGGCCCGCGGGACGCGCATAACGTGATCAATCGGTCCGCGGCCCGGTCCTTCGTGTGGATACACCTTTATGGGCCAGGCCAGGCAGCTTGGCTTCGACGTTCCTTGTCGAGCTACCAGCCTCGCTCGGCACAAACTGTCTCGCGCCAGCTCGTGTCATCTCCGCCGACCGCCTGTCACATACCCTTTGCCTTGTCGTTCACCCTCGGCTCCCACGAACCATAACAGTCTGTCCAGAAAGGTATAATTTTGTTTTCTTTTTAACGTATAAAACATTCTGACGTCGTTATCAGGATAGACAAACATTCAAACACTGGATGTAATAAAGTCCTATCCGTCACGCGTTGCTATAAAAAGAAACACACGCACACTTCAACTGTCTGAACGAATTCCGTCTTTGGGTTGTTGCAGTGAGAACAGCGGTCATTAATTTACACGTTTTGTGGACATATTGTAAAAATTGGAATTATTCTCTAATTCTCGTGCTTGAAATAATGTTAAACCAAATAATCATCTAAATACCCCAAAACTCATTAAAAGGCTCACAGTTAATTATTTACCATGACAATTATCTCAGCGAGAAAGGGCAGCGAGACCGCACTAATATCAGCACTGATTTTTTTCAGCAGCTACAATTGCAACTACAAATATCAGCCTGGATCGAAAGTGTATGTCACAAAAAAAGGTTTCCGCGAACAACTTCTCTAACTAAATCATTACGATGTGAGACATATGTTGAGTAATGAAAGAATCCGAAATTAAGACCTACATCAATAACTTAATAACGAAATAGCGGTTAGTTTCGGTTTCGCTCCAGAATTAAAACGCGCATCCTTGCGTAAATATTACGTTAAACACCGTTCTTGTTTTCAGGATAAATAGGTGACCTGCGCTCATAATACCCTAGCTTCCTGGTATTACAAGAAATAATTTGTGTCGCTCAGTGAAGCCAGCACACTAGACAGGCTCAACAGCGGCCACGGATCTCCGACCCTCGCTATAACCGCCATTTTGTAAAATGAGTGGCGCCACCTATAGTTAGTTGGAGTCGCGAATAAGCGGGGGACGAACAAACAGAGGCCCTGCGGCGGCATGCGGGAAAAACGCGAGACAACGCCGGCGAGGATCTACAGGCACCTCGCTACAAACTGCGAACTTTGAAAACCTAATATTCGCAGTATTCCCAAAGGCCCAGTAAGTGGCGAAATGTCATATTAAAGGGATACTACAACGAAATTTCGGCGCTTATTTTATGGTCTATATGTGTTCAAAGGAGCAGTATCACATCGAACACACCAATATCTTGTTCAAAAAGTAACGAAAAGGAATTTAACACGAATTAAATGATTAGCAAAGAGCAGCTGGTGCATATCGCTAACGCCTCGTTTGTAATGCCCGTCTAGGAACCTTGACAGCTAGTGACGGTGAGTGTCTCGCCTCCGGCCACGACGAGTAAAGTGGTGAAGGAGGAACTCCCGTCTTTCCAAGAATCCCTTTTGTGTGTTCCAGAAGTAGGTATTGTCCCCTTACAAAATTATAGAAGATTAAACCGTCACTCAAAATTCGTGCAAAAGTAGCCGCCTCGGTGGCTAGAACGACTAGGCCATTCCCTTGACGTCAACCTCGCCGTAGCTTTGCTCGTCCCGAGACGACCTACGTCACGATTGCGTCGGATGTCACGTGCTCTAAGCTGGGCCTTCTCCATGCGCTTGCTAGAGTGAGCCGTTTATAACAAACAATACAGCCACCAGGCTCCAAATGCAAACGTGCGATTGTCATTTACGGTGATTGTGGATCATATTCAACCTATTTTTGAACACGACGGGTATATTTCAGATTTCGTTGAAGTATCCCTGTAAGGGAAGTGCATCCACAAAGACTACACACACTGCTTTCGAAAACGCCTCGGCCACCATTGTTGTTGGCAAGCGGTTACCTAAATAGAATCACCTGAACGTTCGCTCCCGAATCATCCCGTAGGGGAATTCTCCTCTATACTGCGGGTTCCGAGGGAAAGGGTAGGCAAACAACCATTGGTCAGTTTGGTCGCCCGAGACTCTCCGGTGTCCCGCCAGGGGCATTTTTCTGGTTTTCCTCGCACGCAACGACAGGCCGTGGGGTCATTTACCAGTTGTCAGCCGATCAGCCCTGCCATCCAGACAAGAATGTCGCAATCACCGAATCACTCGTCCCGCGATGTGGGCCCCGGAGGAGCGCGCCGGGAGCCTTTGCACTACTCGCGAGCCGGGGCCGGTCGTCGCCCTGAGGAGGTCGTGGAGGTCCGCTCTTTGGCCACGTGGACTTCCCAGGAAGGGACGGCGAGGCCCCTGGCCTTCGTGTCCGCTGACCCGTGGGGGGAGCAGCCACCGGGTGCTGTCCAGGACGGCGGAGTCGGCAACACCCGGAAGGAGAGCTTCTTCTTTAGCGACTTCGGTGAGGGCCCAACTCCTACGTGTAGACGTCACCGAAGACGCGCTTTTTGTCGATCACGGCATGTGAAAGTCGGTACCAGACGCGCTATATATATATATTTTTTTTTAAAGTCGGTAGGCCAATCTTGTTTTTAGTCCCACTTTAGCCTTAAGAAAGGAGGAGTCTGGGAACCACGTGTTCCCTGTCGCCCTATCTAGGCCTAGCACACGCAGGCCGTGGGGACCGCTATATGGCACCGCATTCCCGGATACGGGGCAAGACCGCATTACTCGAAGAGGGCTGTGTCTACCTCCCCTTTTAGGGTCAATATGCCTCTGGCGCACCGTTGGGAATGTTTGTGCGGGATAAGTCAAGCGACACACCCCGGGAGCGTCCATTTTCCGTGGGCTAGATAAGCCGACTACGAACGGTGGCAGGGCCTTTCTTGTTTGGGGGAGGCTCTCTTCTGGAACCTCTTTCCTTTTACGCTTCCCCCTCGTCCCACAAATCTGCCTAATACGGCAGCGAGGTATCCCTCCAGGTGAATCTGTCTAATACGACAGCGCCGACACTTTTTCGTTCTTTGAATCTATTAGTTTTTTCGACGGGCACAGCGTGGTGGCAGAGGAGCCAATAAAATCCGCTTCTAGAGAATTCTTGTGTTTTGGAGTGATTCCCCTCCTCGGAGCCCACGGCAGCCTTCGGACGGACCCGGCCGTAGCAGTCCTAGACATCGAGTTACGGAGTGGGATCAACCTCGTGGTTGATTCCACTCCGTAACTCCGTAAGTGGAATCCCACAATGAATACCAACATAACAATGCACCTGGAATAACGTATAGCCTTGTTAACACTTCAGGTTTGTAAACAACTAGGCAACATGTTAATTGTTTACATTCAAGCATCAAAAAGTCTATATTCCATGAGTTCTTATTCATTATAGAGTGTACCCATTTATGGCGAGTTCACGTTCACCTTACATAGGAATCCAAACACTGATTTCACTTCTAGAAAAACTAACGACCAAGACGTCTTTCCATGCGATCAAAAAAGTAATACGTTTAAACATAGAGTCTTTACACATAGAATCTGCGTCTTTTAAACTAATGTATATTAAAGGGCGAACTTCGTAGGGGCAAGCAACTTAAGGAGCCGCGTAAGCACAAGATCTGTAGGTCTGTCATTCCGTAGCAACTAAGAAAATCGTGAACCGGTGCCCGGGATCGATCCCCGGACAGCGGCGTGGAAGTCGAGTGCTTTGCTGACTGAACTACAGACCCAGCACGCAGGAACGGGAGGAGCAGAAGCAGGTGGAGTGAAAAAGCGCGCGGAGCAGAGAGGGGTGAGAATGGCAAGAAAGATAGAAGCCGAAACAGCTGGTTTAAAAATCGTGCGAGGACCGAGGAAGAGTGGAAATGTCAGGAAATGCGCTTCCCCGCTCCTGAAGCGAATCTAGCCCGACGGCTTTTGATCTGGGCAGTGGTGAGGTGATGCGCTGACGTACAGCGTCCTAAAGAGACGATTGTGTGACGTAATCTGTTTCCATACAAAACCCTGGCTTAGGCACCATCTCAACTTGAGCACCACCCACCACACGCACTGAAAAACCCTGCCCTAGTTACCGAGAGCCCAGCGGGGGAGGCATCATGCGGGGTGTTTAAGGTTTTTCAGCCACGTTAATGCTTGATGGTAAGTCTGGATGGTAAAAGTAGCCCCAGCCAGGTACATGTCGAACTTTCTCAAACCGAATATTATAGCTAGACATTCCTTTTCGGTTACCGTATAGTTACATTCGTCGGCGGTAAGAGTATGACCCGCGAATGCAACGGACCGGAACGCTGCGTTATGTTCCTGGAGTAGTATTGCTCCTGTACCGTAATCGCTGGCATTCGTTTAGAGGACGAATGGAGCGTTGAAATTAGGAAGTCCCAGAGATGCAGTATCAGCAATAGCCTTTGAAAACACTTTAAACGCTTCTTCCTGAGGGAAAATTGAGGTCCACTGAACCTCACGACGTAGTAGCTGGTGAATGGAACGGGCCATATGAGCGTAGTTGGTCATAAACTCGCGGTAGAATCCTACCATGCCAAGGTACCGTTGTAAATTTGTTTTGGAGCGCAGCTCTTAGGCGCCCGTTTCCGGCTTGAGCGGCGTCGCCGTCGCCGTTGGCGTAACCGCGCGTTGCCTGCAATGCGCATGCAATGATTGCATGCAAAGCGCTGGCAAAGATTCCATTCAAGCGGCCTAACCGCGCGTTGCATGCAATCGCCGTGTTACATGCAACCTGCGAGTTGCATTCAACGCGTATGCAAAGGTTGCATGCAATGTGTCGCATTCAATCGGCGTGACTTCGCGTTGCATGCAAAGCGCGGGTTGCATGCAACGCGCGGGGTTCCATTATGGGTAGTTTCTCAAAATGACGTCGTGAGTGTTACGAAGGTTACTCTCATGATGGTTACCGTCGCGAAGATCACGAGGGTTACCCTCACTGGGGTCACGAGCGTTACCCTGTCGAGGGTTGCGAGGGTTAGTTACCCTCAATAGGGGTACCCTCATGAGAGTCGCGAGGGTTACCCTCACGAGAGTCACGAGGGTTATGAGAAATGTGAGTCACCAGGGTTACGCTCACGTAACACCCTCTGAGGTCAAGTGACCCTCCCCATGAGGTCACGTTACCTCAAAGAGTCACCTCAGTACCCTTGCCTCCTCCTCAAGAGCAGCGCTCTAATCCGGCTTTACAGAGAGTTGTAGACGGCTTTCATTTTCTGTCTCGTGGCTGGGTAAATGTTTTATTTGCTCTGTGCTTCTCTTCTTGTGGCTAGTCTGACCCTTAGTTAACCATAAAGCTAAGAAGCTCCACTTTCAGTGACGCAATTCGCCCTTTTGGCGTCGTCCATGTAGGCCATTGCATAGTTAAACTTTGCATCATTCAAGACAGTATCTATACGCCTGCGGAAGCTCGCGGGAGAGTTAAATAGGCCAAACGCGGCCAGCTCTCCGCCCGCGGCAACAACCACGCGGAACGGAGCCGGTGCGTCCGCGTTGGCGAGTCATGCTTAGAGCAGGCCCCTGCTACATCGTGCTGAATGGAACAGTGAGCGATGGACAGGAGGCTGTTGACATTTTCTACCGCGTTTTTGCTAGAAGAGCCAGCTGAAAGCGGCATCAAGAAAGACCGTCGCCTAGGTTCCCACCATCACCTAAGCCGCTTTCAGACACTGCAACGTGGCCACTTCGGCAAAACCATTAGCGACAGCCTCTCCTGACACCTCAGGCAGCCCCAATCAGAGCGTTCACCTCTGTCTCCCCAGTCCATCAACGAAGGCATTATGGCTGACCTGTAAAAACTTTTCTCGGAGGCCAATGAGGCCCCGAGTATACCGGAAGTCCTCCGAAGTTCCGGCCTTAAAAGAGGGGGGGGGGGGGGGGGGGGGGGAGGACAAGCGGTTGGCGATTAATATAGAGTGACCCAGCAACCTTTATTATTATTTATATCATGAATTAAATTTGAACAGTTTTCCTATGTTGGTTTAAATAAAACCTGTTCTGCAAAACGTCTGCCCCAACATTTGATTTACTGTTTGGCTATAATTTAATAACTTGTATGTGTGCTTTTTTTGTAAAAAAATCAGACTCTTAAAATACATTTATAACATACTGAGTACGAACATAATGCGTTGTGCTCTTCCGGCCAAGTTTTAAAGCTCTCGGCTTTATTTAACTTCCAAATTATTTGTTAGTTACATAATGTCCTAGTGCGAAAAAAATTGAGAACGCGAAAGGAACATGAACACACAGACTGGCAACATTGAGAGTACGTTGCCTGTCAAGTACGCGTAACACCGATGACACTTACGGTTGTAAGCATTTACATAGAGCCAAAAACTTTGATGATAAGCGCTGATTTTAACTCGTTCTTCACACGACTTACAGCTCCCTATGTTATGTGTGGAGATTTCAATGCCCACCACATACTGCGGAGTAGCTCTCGTTGTGACCAAAAAACAAAACCTCATTAAAAATATTATATATCAACATTTCATATGTATACTAAATGATGGCTCACCAACGTACACAAATGGAGCCAAATATTCCAGCTGTCTTGACCTAACGTTGTGTACTCCAGACATTTCGTACGACACGCATTGTCGCACAGATACAGCCGTTCATGGCAGTGCCCCCTACACGATACTTATTCACCGCCCTCGGTTTAACTGAAAAGAACCAAAGCGTTGTGTAGCTTTGACGAACTGGAAGATGTTTCGTTTTCTGAACACCAGACAATTCGAAGAAATTCAAGCAGTCGATGGCTTCGAACGAGTGATCAGTGGAAACTTAACAAAAGCCACAAAAAAGGTAACAATTCCAAGAGAGACTGCTGGAGTTAACGGTGACTATGAGAACCTTCGAGCTATTCGCCAGAGAAAAGAAAGACGGTATAGGAGATAGAGAAGAACCTAGGATTTTATAAAGCCCAATTTATCCATACTAAAATGAACCGGCTTTAAAAAAAAAAAAAAAAAAAAAAAAAAAACTTTCTAAACGCCGATGGAGAAAGCTCTGTGCAAAATTTTTACCTTTCACTCAGGTCAAAATGGTGTGGAATATAGTATGCTCTTTGAAATCACCAGTAACTCAGAAAAGACCTTTCAGAGCCTTGGTGCTGACACGAGAAACTTCGAAGTTGACAGTTGCGAATTAATTTTGCGCTCTACTTGCTGGAGATGGAGACGCGATGACCTCCCCTGAAAACGACACGTCATGCGAAGCCGCATTTGAAAGTATAGGAGGAGAAAATAACTCAAGTAATTCACATCTAGACCATGAACTCAGTATTCGTGAACTGGAAGGTGCACTGGCGATGATTAGCAAACACAGAACTCCGGGTCATGACCGAAAAACATATGAGGCACTTGCAAATCTTGGTCCGGGAACTAAAACAAATATCCTTGAGATCTTTAAAGATGTCTGGGAGAAGAAACTTTCCACGACTCATAGAAACTGGCAACGGTTGTTCCTTTACTAAAATGTAAGAAAAGCTCACCAGCCCTATAATCGTTTGGTGCAGTAAGTCTCATTAGTTGTGTTGGGAAACTCCAGAGAAGATGACACATTTGCTTCTTCAACGGTTGTTAGAATCAAATCACGTATTACCTGAACAAATGACTAAAATTCGCAGGTGGGCGATTGACTTTTTGTTTGGCATTACCACAGTGGAAAACAAGCGCGCATCTCGGAATATAACCTTTGCAGTCTTCTTGGATATTCACCGCGCATTTGATACCGTGTGCAACACCCATGTTCTGGACGGACTCATTCAACTGAAAGAGCGAGTACGTTTTGTCCGTTGGATCAAAAACTTACTGCTCTATCACAAGATATTTGTAGCCAAGAACGTAGGAAACAACGCAGAACAGGAGCAAAAGCATGGGGTTCCACAAGGTACCGTACTTATCCCTAGTCTATTCAACGTTGTCATGACTGAATTACCATAACGACTCCCTCCAACGCTTAAAATCTGAATTTATGTAGATGATATTTGCATATGGTCGTCTGGTTCTTCTTCAGAAACTTTACAATTGCAGTTGCACTTTGGCCTGATGAGTCATACCTCTGTGAGAGAGGCATTGACATCTCAGCTAAAACAATCTGCCGTTCCACCCTTTTCTAAAAAGCACCTCAAAGACTTTAAGCTCCATCTACAAGAAAAAAAACGAGCGAGTCAAGTCGCACAGATTTTTTGGTGTCGTGCTAGACTGTTCCCTTACGTGGTCGAGGCATATTGATATGCTTGAATGTAAAGTGAATGCTATCGTTAACGTACGTCAATGTATCGCGGGTGCGAGATAAGGAGGATCAACGGACGGTCTCCTTTTTCTCCATGGAGCTCTTCTACGACAAACAATCGCATATTCAATACCAGACCTACAACGAATTTCATCAACATCAGGAAAGCGACTAAAATTTATGATTGCACGAAGTCTGCGCATATGTTTAGGTATTTCTCAAGCTACTTCTACTAAAGTAGCTTCTACTACTTCAAGTGGCTGTCGTCCGTACTCAAGAAGTATGTCGACACTACTTCCGTCTAGCCACACACGACGGTGGCCGTCCCTCGCCTCAAGACATTCTTCGACAATGAATTCTATGGCAGTTTCGCAAACTTCTTATTACATTGCCCATTTGCGTACCAAACCATGTGCATTGGAATTCTTAACTTATAAGGTCCTCAAGTTTCGCCTAGCATCCCCCAAACAGAGTCATCATGAATTGCGACCTGATATCCTGATATTGCCGGCACAGGTGCGAGCTCTCCGAGAAACAGCGCGCGCGAGACGAGTCGCAGAAGTACGAAGTCTGGGTCGGCAGAGCGAGGCCACGTCTGGCCTCCTTCCTGGGTTTCGAATCACCAGAGCAGCGGGTCACGTTCACGACGGTTGATGACCAGGGTTGGGCAGTATCGCGATACATTTGCATTGCGATAGTATTTCAGAAATACATTTCGTGTCTGCATTTTTGTATCGCATTACATTTTTTTTTACCAGTATCTGTATTCCTGTATCGACATACATATGGAATGTTTCTTTGTATCGCGATACAATCAGGACAAAATGTATTTCGTTAATATTCTTCAAAAATACCCCCTCCCCCCAAAAAAAAAAAAAAAAAAATTTAAACGCTTTTTTTTTTCTTTTTATTTCTGAGGGCACCACGGTTAAGGAGATGCTTGAGCATTGTTACTATGCTGACCAAAGCTACTTTCGATTCTGCAAACTATTTTTCTATGCGTTCTCTTCTCTCTTCTGAGAAGTGTTGCGTAGTCGGGCACTCGAACCAGGTGGCGTACCAGGAGTGGAGTGAGTAAAGCCCCTTGATAAAAGCGTTTTTTACAAGTACCGCCAACCATTGTTGTGGAAGCGCTCGAGACACGTGCCATGAGCGGGTGCTCCGCCGCCATTCGCTTCCAAGGCCCGCTCATTTCAGTGCTGCGCCGCCATTCGCTTCCAAGGCCCGCTCATTTCAGTGCTGCGCCGCCATTTGCTTCCAAGGACCGCTCGAGACATTGGCCTCGTGCACTCGCGCATTTGACGCTACTTGCAAGACGAGCGCAAACACATCGAGGGGCTTTAGGAGTGAGAGCATCTTCTGCCGCAGGTCCTTAGGTAGAGATTTCTTGAAGGGTAACTGCAAAGAAAAAAAAGTTTTTTTAAGCAGCCTAATTGGGTCAAGCATGTCAAAAAAACAATTTTTCCGCGAGAAAAAAAATTTTTACAGCAATATTTTTTGCGTGAAATCGATTTTAGTTTGCGGCTATTTCGTCCGTTCTGAATCGCGCGCCACGAAGTTGGTATTCCGTGACGTTGAATACCAATCGGCTGCTATACTTCTCATTGGCTAAGAGTTTGATTGACAGCTTAGATCTTGGTTGTTAAACCTTTGTTATATGTTGCAATTTTCTTTTAAAAGGCATATTTTTACGTTTAAAGAATAACCCATGTGATGAGAGTTATTAATCTTTACAAAATGTTTACAAGACGGACACTTCTGTTTGGATACATACCCTAACAAACAAAAGCTTCGCCATTCTTTCATGGCCGCCGAAGTCTCTGCTCCCGCCTGTCTCGCCTACTGTTGTATTCTCACTTCCTCTTTCGTTGCCACATCTTTGCCACATCTATAATTCTCGGCCACTAGATGCCACTTCGTCTTTCTCTCCTTCTCGAGCTGGGTCCTTGCGCCCTGAATAAACATCATTGGCCTGAAGACGGTTGTTCAGTCACGACGTCCCTGCCGTTGTCCCTCGCTGGGACACGACATCCTTTTGGCGACGAGGATGCTTGACGGTCCCTGCTAGCCTCCAAGTTCGTCGGGGGACTGCGCGTCCTCGCCTACCTTGGTCCGCCGATCTGCTATCCTGCCGCAGCTCAATTCTGGACTCAGCGCAGTTAGGCCTTACCGCAGCGTTCGGACATAGGCCTCGCTCCGAGAACGTTGACGCAGCCTCCTGATAGATCGGACCAGGACGCCAGATTGCCGCAAGCTGATCCGCTCTTATCCGAAGATGGCTTTTTCAAACATCGCGCCACCAAAGCCATTTCTGGATGTGCCTGGACGACCTCCGGTACCTTGGGACGAATGGTACAAGCGGTTCCAGCGCTACATGGATGCAGCTGGTGCTGCTGAGTTTTCTGCCGTTCGCCGTCAATCCATCCTCATCCACAACTTGGGTGATGAAGGTCAACGTATCTATGATGCCGTTATAGTGAGTCGTCTTCTACCACCCGCTAACGCTACGCTTCCGCCAGCAACGGGGCCAGCTGTAAACGCGGCTGGAGAAGCTACGACGTCAAGTCAGTCTGTCCATGTGGAAAGTCCCTCTCATGATTGCTACGTAAAAACGGTCGCAGCCTTAGCCAACCATTTCTCTGCAACCACGAGCGCCATTGTAGAGTGATATCGGTTTCGCCGCCGCTATCAACAAGCCAACGAGTCGCTCGCAGAGTATATCGCGGCTTTACGTCAATTAGCGACCACATGCGATTTTGGAACCCGCGTTGACGAAGACCTTCGCGAGCAACTCATAGCGGGAATATCTTCGACTTCTCTTCGTGAACGACTGCTCTACGACAAAGCCTTAACGTTCGAGCGCGCCGTCGACGTCGCTCTTCACCTAGAGAAGGCCGCACAAGAAGCAAGCGCGATGCGACCACAGCCATATGCCGACGAGCCTTCAATAGCATGCGAGGTCAATGCAGAACGTCGTAGACCATCCCATCGACAGCAGCGAGGTAACAAAGGATGTTCTTCCTCGCGCCAGGTGTCATGGCGTCCGCCTACGTCGGAACGACTGACTACCTTCCATGCACCACAACATGACCAGCCTCTGTCTCGTCGAGCCTCAAATCGAAATCTCTCCCGGACGTCCACTCATGACCAATCAGGGTCAGTACCACGTAATAACCGGGAGTTGGTCCAGTACAAGAGGCCCACATCCGGGCCTTGGGCACCTAGGTCGCACCAGGAGACCTTGCCAGAATGCCGAAACTGTGGTTTGCACAAATGTCTAACCGCCGCAGCCTGCCCAGCGAAAAATGCCACGTGCTATGGGTGCGGTAAGCGCGGACATTACGCGCGAGTCTGCAGGAGCTCCAACCGTCGACAGAACTCCGTTCATATCCAAGAGATATTTTCCGACGACGACGAAGACGATTATGGAGTTGTGATGAACGCTACTCCTGGTGGTCGTCGATCGGCCATTTACATAGACGTCATCGTCTTCCATCATGCTGTCAACTTTCTCGTGGACACCGGATCGTCCGTTTCCATCGTTTCGGACGCGGTTTTCAAGAGCCTCAAAGAGAAAAGGACCATCGAGCTTTTCTCACCACCAACGGCTCTCCTGAACTATTCACATGAGAAAATAACAGTCCTGGGAGCATTTTACGCAGATGTCTCCTACCAGGAAAAGACTGCGTTTATATTATTTTATGTTACAAACATTGGAACGTCTGTCTTGGGTCTTGATGCTATATAAGCCCTAGATCTTCGCATCCTAGGTACAGCGTTGCGCTGTCTTCACACTCAGGTCAAAGGCCTAGATTCCTCATCGGGGCAAGATTCATTGACCATCGAAGTACCAGATGGTGCCGGGGTAGCACACAGCCCTCCAGAAAAATTCCAGCAACGGCCGTCGTCGTGGGAGGATCGTCTACGTGCTGCTGTAGGGGAACCAAGTTCCGCATCACGGCTGTCTCCGAAGAGTGGTCCTCCTCATATCGGAGATCGACAAGTTGCTGCTGGAATAGCGACACCTGAAACACCTACAGTGGGACGCCTTCCAAAATCACTGAGTGCTGACTACAAGCATCTTTTTGTTTCCGAGCTTGGTCACGCCAAAGGCTATGTACACAAGGTAAAAGTCCGTCCCTCTGTTACACCAGTACAATGCAAATTGCGACGTCTTCCGTTTACGGTTCGCAAGCAAGTTTCAGACGAGCTTAAGCGCCTTGAAGCAAATGACGTGATTGAACGTATTGACGCGTCTGAATGGGTGTCGCCAATCGTCGTAGTCCAGAAGAAGGATGGAAAAATTAGGATGTGTGTAAATCTCAGGGAGCCAAACAAGGCAGTTGTTATTGACAGCTTTCCTCTACCGCACACAGAGGAACTGCTTAATTCCCTGGTTGGTGCAACCCACTTCTCAAAACTAGATCTGGCTTCTGCATACCATCAGGTAGAACTACACCCAGATAGCAGAGACCTGACAGCCTTTGTAACACATGAAGGCCTGTTCCGATTTAAGAGAGTATGTTTTGGCCTGGCCTCTGCTCCAGCCACATTCCAACAAATGATGTCTAGAATTTTACATGGCTGTAAAGGTGTGCTATTCTACATAGACGACATCATTGTCTTTGGCAGATCCAGCGAGGAGCATCTTGCTAACCTCCGAGCCGTTCTTCAGCGTATCTCCAGTGCGGGGCTACACTTGAATGACAAGTGCGTCTTTGATGTCAGAGAACTCTCTTTCTTGGGTCACCAAGTTAGCAGCCAGGGAATCGCTCCTCTCAAACAAAAAGTGGACACCATCAATCAGACACCAGTGCCAACGGACATTAGCCAGCTCAGGTCATTCCTGGGACTGGTGGAATACTATTCAAGATTTATTCCCAGACTTGCGACCGAAGTGGAACCACTTCGCCGGTTCCTGCGCAAAGACGTTCCATTCATTTGGGACCCAGAGGCCAACGAAAGTTTTAAACGGTTGAAATTTCTCTTGTCGTCAAGTCAAGTGCTTCGGATGTTCGACCCCGCCCTGCCGATAATCGTCGCAACAGATGCGTCCGCATATGGGCTTGGGGCTGTCCTCCAGCAACGAGCGGGGAAACAAGTCCATACTATTGCTTTTGCCTCTCGTACGCTCACTCCAACAGAACGAAAGTATTCTGTTGGGGAAAAAGAAGCCCTGGCATGTCTCTGGGCATGTGAGCGATGGCATAACTACCTATGGGGTCGCCACTTTACATTATGTACCGACCACCAGGCACTGATTGCCCTTCTGTCAACACGCGGTACAGGACATCGTCCGTTGCGCATCACGCTATGGTCCTCACGTCTGCTGATGTACCACTTCACGGTTGAGTATCAGCGAGGATCTGACAACCGTGTGGCGGATGCTCTGTCACGCTTGCCAGTAGCTGACACGGAAGGTGGGACATCATTTGAAGAGGAGATCGTGTCGTTCGTCACTCCTTGCGTGACAAAAGAACAACTGCAGCAAGCCACGACAGATGACGTCATCCTAAGTCAAGTGATGGACTATGTAGTTTCATCCTGGCCGTCGCAGAAGTTTTTGTCGAACGACATTGTTCCTTTTTTTCATGTTCGTGACGAACTCTCAGTCGTAGATGACATGCTGATGAGAGGAGAAAATGTGGTAATTCCTACGACACTGAGGAATACACTGATTGAGATTGCTCACGAAGGCCATCCAGGAATCGTAAGGACCAAGAGTCGACTCCGAGACCTCTACTGGTGGCCTGGCATGGATCGTCAAACCGAAAGTGTGATCAGAAGCTGCCCGCTGTGCCAAGCGACAGACAAGCCTGTCAAAGCTTCACCAACACCCTTGCAGCCAGTTCCACTTCCGGAGCGGCCATGGGCCAAAGTCGCCATCGACATTGTCGGTCCATTTGAACGAGCCGAGCCAGCATGTCGGTATGCCATCACTCTTGTTGATTATTTTTCTAAATGGCCAGAGGTTCAGTTTTGCCACGACGTGACAACCTCTCGAGTGATGACATTTCTGTCATCAGTCTTCGCTCGGGAAGGTTATCCAGGTTGTCTCGTGTCAGACAACGGGCCACAGTTCACGTCCTTACAGTTTAACGACTTTCTAAAAGACCGAGGCATAAACCACGTCTGCTCGTCGGTGTACTATCCGCAAGCCAATGGGCTCGTCGAAAGGTTCATTCGAGTACTGAAGAGCTTCATTCAGCTCGCTACCGCTGAAAAGCGTCGGTTACAAGAAGCAGTCACCGACTACCTAGGGGTGTACCGGTGTACCCCACATGCCACAACAGGCCTGTCGCCAGCGCTCCTTCTCCACGGAAGGAAACCGAAGACGCGTCTCCATATCCTGGGCCTGTCACCTCGAGAATTTCTTCGCCATCCAGTAAAGGAGATGAAACGTCTACGAGAACGAGTGTGCCATCGGTAACAGTCAAGCAAGAAATACACTGACCAGCGACGAGGAGCCAAACGACCGACATTTGTTGTTGGTCAATTCGTTCGCTACCGGCTTCCAAAGAAAACGCGCTACGATAAATCCAAGTTCAGCGAGCCGTTGAAAATAGTGGAACGAGTTGGACGTTGGACATTCCGCCTAGAGGACGGAAGAGTCTGGAACGCATCCAAGTTGACCGCTGCCCTTCCACCCGAGAAACAGTCGACGCCCTTAAACACGTTTCAGCATCGGCCATCAGGAGGCCTGACAGTTCACTGGGTTCCTGAATCGCCACCTGTCGCGTATGACAGTCAGGTTCCTGCCCAGTGTACGCCATCAGGCGTTGTTGCACGGGATCCACCGGTTCAGCCTAACGGTGATCAGGACACTTCCGATCGAAGATCCACCGGTAACAGGACTGTGCAGAGGAACATAGGTGCAACGGCTGCATCTAACACCGCCGCAACAGCGCCAGCAAACGAGACTGTTAGACGCTCTAGACGTGAGCGGCGGAAACCTGTGAGGTTCGGAGATGCTGTGTGAATGTTAGGCATGTTAATGTTTTGTATCACTGTGTGCGATTATGTATTGCTATTGATCACTCGCGTATCTAATAGATTCTTAGAACCGGGCCCGGAATTTATTTTTGATAGTATGATTTACAAATCCCTAATGTTTATAACGTTTCGTATTTTTTGTGTGTGTCAATTTTTGTACAAAGCTTGTAATTACTCCGTGTATATTATTATGTACAAACCGTGCTGATTCCTATTGTAGTTATTGTACATTTATTTATTCTTGTCTATCGTACTTTGTATATTGCATTGAGTCCTATGTAATTTGTGTTGCATTTGTTTTGTGTCTACTTCTTTCTTCTTTCCTCTTTCTCTTTCTCTTCTTTTCTTAACGGGGGGGAAAATGTTGTATTCTCACTTCCTCTTTCATTGCCACACCTTTGCCACATCTATAATTCTCGGCCACTAGATGCCACTTCGTCTTTCTCTCCTTCTCGAGCTGGGTCCTTGCGCCCTGAATAAACATCATTGGCCTGATGACGGTTGTTCAGTCACGACGTCCCTGCCGTTGTCCCTCGCTGGGACACGACACCTACCTCGACTAATCGTTTCGCCGAAATGATAAGTGTTTCGTGCTTACCCAGGTGCTTGAGTGAGACTTCTTGAAGTGAAGTAGTGTGTGTTTAGCGGCTGTCGCAGGTGTTAGTGATAGGAAGCGACGCGGGGTTTCGACCTTCACAGCGCGGTTCTTTCGTTTTCCTCTTTGCTGGCTTAGCGTGCTTTTTTGTTGGTTTTGTTTGTTTGCTTGCGCGTGCAAATACCGACTTTTCGGAGATGTCAGATGAGTGATCCCGACAGCGAGCCTTCCAGCAGCCATTTCGCCCCGATAGCGCTCTGTGGTGTCTGTCCTTCCTATGTCCCCGTCTTCAAAGCGCAATCGTGTTTTCTAACGTACCGTACCAACTTGCCCAACAATCAGCACTTCAAAGGAATGCTATTGGCTGGAGGCAATCGGGTGTTCGTGTAGCGACAAATGTGTCCAGTTACATTCTCGTCGTATCGCTCTGGAGGCCGTCGAGATTCACCCCGTGTGCACATAACGTCCGCGACTAGACACAAAATAAAAAAGCACTATGTTCACTACATAAAAAGTGGTCTCAGTTCATGCATCTGTAGGCAGGTACGAAATCATGCCCAAATTTATTCACACCGCACGATGCAACACGTCGCTGTGCAAACGCAGTCCAACACGAAGCATAAAAACGGCAGATTTAAGACATTTCGGAGTCCATTGTTCAATTAAAACGACGTAATTTTGTAGAAAATGCCCGCAGCTTTTTACTCATGGTATGCTTCGGGAAACTTCCACACTTTGAAACAGAACGAGGCAGATTTACTTTTAAAAACGCTCGCTGCGTCCTCCGGGACCAGTTTGACTGGATTTGCTGACGACGACGAGACTGAACTGGTTGAACGTCAACCCCACAACAACCAATTAGCGCTCCGTGTTAGCACCGCATTACACACACCACGAACGTTTCAGCTCTTTGTCGCATCGCCGTGTTGCACCAAAACAGAACGAGATCGCCGAAACCAACGCAGCGCTGTCGTGAACTTCTGTGACAACCTTCGCTTTCAAAGCACGCACGACGATTACGAATGATACTTTCCATCTTCCGGGAACATCACAGCGGCACTTCTCCGGTCACGTTTTCGCCACATCTGCTCGCAAATCGCGTCAAACCAAAACAATACCGCCGCCGTGCGTTGTTGCCAGGTCTTACCGGAAGTCGAGACACTTTGTCGTTGAACTCACAGTTTATCATTCACAGTTTGCCCACTGTAAAATAAGCCTGTGGTAATCGCAAACCACGCGATCGAGGGCATTGTGTGAATAAAAGTACATTGTAGAACTAAACTCATTACATATTACTCACACAATATAAATTATATTGATAACAAAAAATTCAAAAAGTGCGAAAGTTCCTTAAAGAATTACTTAGACTCGTAAAAGCGCCCTCTCATCACTGACGGGGTAACTAACCACATTTTATGCTTCGTTTTTATTGTTTTGCTTTTCACGATGGCGGCCCCCATGGTATTTTGTGTACCCGCTTCTCGCGTCCGCTTGCGTTGCGTTTTTGCTTTATTATTGTGACGTGCGCACTACTGGACGACGATCACAGGTAATTTATTCACACAAGAGTTATTTCAAGCAGGGAAATGTTTATTTTAGCTCTACATAGCACAATTTTTACGAAAACGTTACAGACAGCACATGCAATGATGTGGTTGCTGACGGGTGTTATCGAACAGACACGGTAGTACAAACAGTTTGAATGTTAGCCTTTAAGCTATGTGCATAAAAAATCATAAACCTAGGATCAGCAAACATAGTCTAAGCAGGTGGAAATAAAGTCGCGGTAAAGGTATTTCAAAACAGCTATTCATAAACCATGCAAAAAAAAAACTGCACAGACGTGACACTGTTTTACATAACGGGTGCGATTACAAACCATATGCATTAACAGTAACTACAGGCTAATGTGGTAAAGAATAAAGCTGTGTTTGGAGGTGCATTTGACCTGCCCGTCCTTTCCCCCCCCCCCCCCAAGTTGAATGTTCAACACCCCTGGGGGGCTATGTTCGACAAATGTTTCGTTTCTCCTAAAAAGGAACGGAAGTGATGGAAGTGACGATATTGCTTCCGATTGGTTAGAGGCTCAAATGATGAAATTTCCCTCTTTCGTCATTTGAGCCTCTAACCAATCAGACGCGATATCGTCACTTACATTACTTCCCTTACTTCTTAGGAGAAACAAGACATTTGTTGAACATTGCCCCCCTGGTCAATTTTCTATGAGATATGTTGGATCTAGCCAGTCAATTTCTTCAGCACAATGTTTAGTTGTTAGGTTCAATGACGGCGCGCCTTTACAACTCTCCGTCTCCTGATCTGCCTAACAGGGCTACTGGCCCTTCGATAGAAATATCACCTATCATCGACAAACCGTAAGCATCTAGAATGCCACTTTCTGACTGCAGCATCACCATCGAACATTGTCGTCCTGGGAAGCAACCTCCTGGCTGAGCATTCTTCACTCGTCGCCCTTGCCAACAGCCTCACCTAATCCCGTTATTGTTGATCACTGGTGAAGCACACCCGCGGCAATATGAAGGTGAACACATACCTGGATTCTTGCCTGTTTTATGGCTCCCTAAATTTATATTAACTCTCAACGTCTCAAATGGCACATGGCTTGGGATCTAAACTTTGCATTCTAGCCCTTTTCTGGAACAGAGGTTGTTCCAAAACTTGCAGGAGCGTCATAAAAAAGAAAAGGGCTGTTGACCTTCGTATCGCTCGGGGGTGTACCTTCAAACTCCGGCTCACGTCCCACCTGCCCCTGCTGTTCCCTGTCTGTGTTCGACAATGTCGCCACTCTCCATTTCGACGTTTGTGATTTGTGGTTCCACCAGAAATGTGAAGATGTACTCTCGCTTTGTATAGACGCCTCTCCTCATTATCAACTGAGTGGCTCTGTGCGGCGTGCCAGCTCCCACCCCTGGCTGATGACCTCTTTCCATCCCCTAAAAAAGCACGGAGCCCCTGCGTACCCCACCATCATCGCCAGCTCTACCAAGTAGTTCTCCGACCCGCCTCCGGAGAGCGACATCGGAAGCGTTCACCGTACGCGCGACAACTCCGCGTTTGGCATAGTCGTCGTGTGAAAGTGCGCGATCGGAGTCTACAGACTCCAATCACATTTGGTTTTCCAACGTTTGCTTCCTAAAGAACAACCTTCCTGACTTTTAAAGCGCTGAAGTAATCTTTCCCGAATACAATATTCGCTGTGCGAGACATGGCTGGACGCCTGTCTTCGCTGGGTAATTAATGGGTAATTAATAAATCTCGCACAATTCTCTTTATTCCAGCAAGACTGTCCCTCCTTGGGGCGAAGGCGTCCGTCCTCGCCATGCCGAAACACCTGCCCTGCCAACGTCTCGACTATCTCACCCCTCCGGGTCTAGAAGCCATCTTTGTCGAGGTATTTTGCAAACATGGAAAGCTTCTGGTGTCTACCTACTTCCCACCCTCCCTCCGTGAACAATCGTACGCCCCCCCTCCAAGATAGCCTACAGCGCGTCGACCCCAGCAAGTTCTCTGCACTGTTCATCTGATCCACTTGATGACTTGCTGTTAGACGTATTGGAAACTGCTGGCCTCACCCAACTTCATGACGCCTCATTCTACATTTTTTCAAAACAGCATTGCTACATTCCTCGACCTCGTCTGTACCAATAATCCCACCTTATCCTACCGCTGCACAGTGAGATCCAGCCTACCAGGCAGTGATGATCGCAGTGCTCTCCTCACCAATATCCATTGCTCAGCCCCTAAGCGAGGTCATCAAACCAAGAAGTTTCAGCAGTTCTAAAAAATCGATTCCCGTCATCTCAATCAGCTCATCCACCTTGCTCCCAGGTTCATCATGTTTGATCACACATCGGCTGACGAGGCCGACGACCTCTCACTCAACATATCAGCAATGGGCCTTTTGTAGAAACATTGGTTTGAGAGTAAAGGGTTCTAGTACCCTCTCTCTTTCTTCCTTCTGGCTGAGCAGGGAGGGAAGATGGCTTTTTTGAGTCAACTTCGGGGCAGAAGACAACCCACGATAAGGACAAAGGCGAGCTATCTTAAATATAGCAGCTGAATGTTGAGGAAAAGTGAAGGAGAGGAGAAAACAGACTCACACTGCTGGACGATCCGACAGAAGTTACCATTACGGATAGTGTCGAGGAAAAGGAAGTTTTTCATTAAAAGGTTGATAGTCCAGCAGTGTCAGTCTGTTTGCTCCTCTCCTTCGCTTTTCCTCTATGTTCAGCTGGTATTCAAGGAAGCATATATGTCAAACCAACCAGCTCAGCGCCAGGCTGTCACAACAAAGGCGAGTTTGGGCGAGACGTATCTAGGTCAAGGCGGCTCAATAAGCGAACAGGATGTGGCTGACCCTTTTGGGTGTCGAATGGGTTGGATAGGCCTTGCGTGCACATTGTTTTCTAGCTACTTATTCTCAAGCCCAGTGGCATGTCTAGGTGGCAGCACATATTTGCCAAAAGGTCCATTCAGCACAAATATCTTCAACCTAAGGATCAACAGGAGGCACGGCAGCCTTCCATGGATGACAAAGGAGATTGGAGTCTTCATCAGACGTAAACACTGACTATTCAAAAAGTGCCTCTAAATCCCACTTAGCTTAGCCAAGCCCACCAGGCACGTACTGAAGTCAAGCATCTCATCCATATCTCCCATAACGATTACCTACAGCAACTAGGAGCAAAAGCAACCAGCCACCCAAACTCTTGGCCATGTTTTCACTATAAAGAAAAATGTTCCACGCGCTGGTGTTCACACATCACGGCAGGCCCTATTCTAATCTTGACGACATAGCAGAGCTCTTCTCTTACCACTTTTCTCAGGCTGCAGCATTACTTGACCCTACCGCACCTAACCTTTGTCCCACCCAACCCACAACTCTGCCAGTCAAGGCCACACCAGCAAACACACTCTTTTCCATAGTCATTCTTCAAAGTCCTTGCCTGTGTCAACTCCACTCAACACCTTGGACCAGACAGCCTCCACCCTGCATTGCTTAAATCCTGTGCTGGCGGTATCTCCCCCGTCCTCACTCGCCTCTTCAATGATTTTCTCTCCCACAGCTCTGTTCCTAAATCCTGGAAAGTTGCTTCAGTAACGCCTCTCAAAAAGGGACACAGTGCCCCCTCAAGTCTAACATCCACTCATACTGGGCAATCTCCATAACCTCCATGGTATGCCAAACAATGGAGCCCCCACCAATACGCTTTCCGCCCGGCAGGAGCTACGAATCGGCCCTTGCAGCTTTCACCCATGCACTCAGCACCAGCCTCGACAACCGAACTCCGTGCGAGATCGTCCAGTTAGACTTCAGAAAAACTTTTAATAGCGCAGACCACAGCTTGCTCCAATCCAAACTCACACAGATGGGAATCTCCGGAATGAGGAATTAAAAATTTACCCTTTCACAGCACTCTCTTATTCTTCAAGGGCTGTTTTCGTGATTTAGCACAAACTGGAAACACTACTAACAGGTAGGGTGTCCACTGAGCTAGTTTATGTGTGCCATTGCGTGTCAAAGAGGCTTTGAGAAAACTAATTGAAAAACACTTTGTCCAAGCTCAAGGAAAAAAATCTTGTTCTTGACCACTGGCTAACACAACATGATGGCAGCAACTGGTTATTGTTGTTTTCTTCAGGTGACTTAGGAACGAGGTCTACTGGCACGACAACCAGCTGTGGTTGTCGTGCTGATGGGAACAAATCCAGTATTCAGGAGCTCGAAGTTACAATTGCCAGAACTGCTCCACAGCTTGCATGCCAAATGCTGAGACCACTCGTACAAAGCAGGACTTGATCTAAGTCGTCCTCACAGTTTGCAATCTGGTTCGCAGCTTGCAACTCCATAAGGTTTTCCTTCTCAAGTGTCTCGTAGATGCCGGAAACTGCTAAGCGTCGGTGGGATCCCAGAAACTCCCTTTCAGACTGAGACAGCCCTCCCTAAGACAGATCGTGATGAGGCAGAGCTAGAGCCCTCCCAGGCCACTGTTTTTTTCCCAGATACGCAGAACTGCCGTTACTGCACTTACCCAACCATTTACGCAGTTTGTTATATGACGAGTTGCAGATTATTGTCAAGTGATCACTTGTGGCTGCGACATTCATAACTGCATAAGAAATCATAGAATAGATGCCAGAGCCCTCATAAGGAATGTTATGCCGCAATGTCAATTTCGGTGGCCACATTACAGCTATAATCTGTTTCAACTTAATTAAAAAAAAAAAAAAAAAAACACTGCCGCCCTTTTGAGCTAATCAGAGCAACGAAGCAAGTTTTGTGAGAGCTCTCTGTAGGAGGAGCATACTCCCACAATATGTTGTCCCGTCCCTCAGCCAAATGCTCCACTTGTCTCGTTGGTGCCGTAGCTTTGGTAACGCCCTGTAAGTTGCAGAAGGATGAGCCAACCTAGTTCCAGTAACAGTTCACCTCACGTACGAATATGACCAGAAAATGCTCATGCCAACCAAGGATGAGGGTCGGCAAATTTCCCAGCGTACGGTCTCAGATTTTCTTCTTGTCGCCCAGATGATGAGCTGCCTCTTGAGTTTTCTCACTTCATCCCCCTGGTTACTGATGGTCCTTGTCTCTGGTGTCCGGCCCTTGCAGCTTGCCTCCACACGTTTGTCGCCCTCGTGGTATTCGCTGTGATTCTCTGAGGAACCATCGTTCTGGAACAAGACAGTAACAGCATACAGTGAATGGACGAAGTGAGCCACACCTTATACTCAGGGGCAAATCCAGAACTACGTTGGGGGGGGGGGGGGGGAAGGGCAGAAAATTTATAAGGATACTATTCTTCCCTTCTTTCGT
Source organism: Ixodes scapularis (assembly GCF_016920785.2). Taxonomy (NCBI): domain Eukaryota; kingdom Metazoa; phylum Arthropoda; class Arachnida; order Ixodida; family Ixodidae; genus Ixodes; species Ixodes scapularis. The sequence continues at coordinate 244,078,827 of NW_024609835.1, read as the reverse complement.
GTGCACCGGGGGGTCCAGCCATGTCAAATTGCCGTCCAAGAAGGGGGGAGGTTGGGGGTGGTCGACTTTGGGGTGGGGGGGGGGGGCGGCCGCCCTTGTCGCCCCCCCCCTGGATCCGTCCCTGCTTATACTTCTAAATTAGATAAGTACTGTGGGTCTTACTGCATTACGTGCCAAGCGGAGATAAATTATGTCTGGAGCTTGATGGGGGGAGGGGGGGTCTCGACGCATGCTGAACGACAGGTGCCAGAAGCTGCCATACCCACAGGGTATCCTGAGGAAATAGAGAAGACAGGTCTGAGTCCAGGAAATTGGCATGTTTGAGCGACACTTTTTTTAGAGATGCTTTCCCGTTAATTCTCTTCAAGGGACATCCACCTGACTAGTTAATTCAGAATTATGTTCAATGTACCCAGTCAACTTGCTTAGCCTGTTTGCAAAGATATAACAACTGGTAAATTCACTTTTTATAATGTTGCGTTTTTTTTTTTAATATCTTATGTTATGATGCCAACTTCTCTTTTATGATATTACAGATTATCAAATCCCAGGTTCGGTCCTGATCCGCGTCATTTGCCACGATATTTATATTTTTCCAGTAAAGTGGTGTGAAAGCTTCGATACGTGGAGGTTGCGCGTGAACAAGTAATTTATTACGTTCGACCGTTCTACAAGTCACGTCCGACGTACATACGACTAAGAAATTAACCGAGTCACATACACTGCGTGGGAGAAAAGACGATCGTGCCATGGCCTGACGCGAAGGACACCACGAGGACTTTAAAATGTTTGCACTCACCAGCAACGAACTTGAAGCAAAATCCCAGAATCTCGAGCGGCGAAATGAGTCCCCGGCTTTTTGGCTTCTTGCCTGAGCAGGCCCATTTAGAACACATTCATAGCGTGATTCGGTAACTCGCGTGACATTAAAACTCCAAGCGAGGATCCAACCGAAAGGGAAATGTACTAGGAAAGAGAAATTCACAGAATAGCAACACAGACAACGCGACCGGCGACGTTTAAAAACATGGCTTCGGTTAGGGCAATGAACTTTTTTAAAGCTAACGGTAACTGCTCGATTTTTTCTTTCCATATTGGTTTATCATTATCACCTAGCTTATTATGTTTTCTAAATATATTTACATTAACGCACTCCATTTAATTAATTCCAATTCTTTTTGTTTGTGTTTGTTTTACACCTTCAGTTGCCGCCATCCGGCTTGAGGAGCGCTGTGTATGCGCGATTACCGGAAGTGGCCTTGAGTGGGACCACTGGTTATGGTTTCGCTGCGGTTCAACTCCGCAACGCAAGGAGAGTAAGGGGCGGGGCGTACTCCTCTTCCGCGGGGGTCAAAAGAGCGGGAGTTTCAAATGTGGGGAGGTTCTGACTCCGACTAAATTACGTCCTGTGGCGTAAATATTGATAAAAAGAAATATTTTTTTCGCGGAACATTTGTTTTGTGACATGCTTGTCCCAATTAGGCTGTTTAAAAAAAAATACTTTTTTTTCTTTGCAGTTACCTTTTAAATCATTTTTTGCCGGCATCCAATGCCCGCTGCTACCCGTCTCTCTTGCCTTAGCGTACACAGGACACCCAGCCGGCAAAGCTGAGTCACAGTCGGTTGCAGCGCCGAATCTGGCGGTGGTGGACTTGAAATAATATTGATGACCCATGCAGTGAAGTTCAACACATATTCGAATGCGTCTGCGGCTGCGCCCGTAATATTCCACGGCTCAAGGGTACGTCATCAGCCGTCGTGAACGTGATCCGCTGCTCTGGTGATCCGAAACCCAGGAAGGAGGCCAGATGTGGCCTCGCTTTCCCGACCCAGACTTCGCACTCCTGCGACTCGTCTCAAGCGCGCCGTTGCTAGGAGAGCTCGCACCTGTGCCGGCAATATCAGGATATGAGGTCGCAATTCACCATGTCTTTGTTTGGGGGATACTAGGCGAAACTTGAGGACTGAAATCCACGAGTCGGTGGCGGAGGGTTGGTAGGAAGGACCTTCACAACAGGGATGCCACCGTATCGTTTTTTCAATCGTAGCAGAAGTTGAGACATGTGTTCCAGGATGCTTCAGGTGGTTCACTATTCTCGAAAATTCCAAACGACACTGCCTGCACGATCTTCAACGAGGTAACCTAGAACGAAAGTACGTATTGTACTTTCATACAGCAGCGTGGAAAAGTTTCATGTTCAAGGCGACACCTACAGATAAAGAATACCAGTTCATTCCACCGTGTCATCACGTGATCAATGTTGGCACAGACGTCCTTATTGAACAGGGGCGTGGTGACGCTTTGATGGGATTTAGGGTGACATAGACTTTATTGAGAGGTTGAAGTCTTTTCGCCTCCCTCGTCAGACAAACAGCATGTCAGGAAAAAGACCGCAGTAAGTCCTCGATGGAACGTTTTTTTTTTCCTGTTTTTTTTTTTTTTTTTTGGGGGGGGGGGGGTATTTCTGAAGAATAGTAACGAAATACATTTCATCCTGAGTGTATCGCGATAGAAAGAAACATTCCAAATATATTTCTATACCGGAATACAGCCCCGCAGGGGGCACCTGTGAAAGCAGGTGTTTGGAGAGTGGCGTCACCACGGACCCCAAGCCATGCGGGTTCGCCCGCCCACGTATGGCTGTGCGTGGCTTTCCCGTGTCCGGGGAAAAGGGCATCCTGGTGGTTGAGCCGAACCCGGGGTAGGTTTGGACCCTTCGGGGCCCCCCGGGTGAGGCAATACACCACTTCGGCCCCTGCTTCTCGTAGACGGGAGTCTTGGTAAGGCCCGGCCAGGATGATTCAGTCTAGTCGCCACTTCTTCTACTATCCCCTCCCTTCTTTCATCTTTGTCTTCTCCTTCTTTTCACTCTTCTCATTTCTCTTCTTTCCTTTTCAACTCCTTTGGCGGCAAGGGCTAACCTTGGGTGGTGACAGATACTCTCGTCCAGATCCACACTTGGTTATAGTTTCTGGGTAGCGCTAATAGAGTAATGCTTCCAGCAAAGCCATATTTGTTATGGGGTGTTACCTATTCCCTCGTTGGGCTCCGTGGTGGGCGGCCCGCCACAGATTCCGAAAACCCTTTGCCTTTTTATGGCGCCCCTCTCTTCTCAACCCCGAGCAGAGCGACCCCCGAAAAGGGTTCGCCCCGCTCGCCCTACTTTTGAGAAAGCTAATGAACCTGAAAAATATCCTCGATTTCTTGTACTGACTCTACAAGTGACGCTGTGCATCTGTCAAAAGTTTCTCCCTTTGTCATTGCAAAGCATTTAGAGCAAGTGGTTGGAAAATCTTATAAGGCAAAGAAGCTTGCTGGAGACATCCTTGTTGAGGTAGAAAATAAGCCACAAAGCACAGCACTCTTGAAGATGACAAGCCTGGGAGACTACCCGGTTACTGTCACCCCCCACCGTACCCTGAATACTGTTCGCGGTGTCATCTCAGAAGATGACCTTCTCGAATGCAGTGAAGACGAGATCCTCGAAGGTCTTCGCAAGAGTGCTGTCGTTGCTGTTCGACGAATCACCTTAAAACGTGACGGACAAGAAAACCCAACCCGCCATCTGATACTCACATTTGAGCTCCATGCTCTTCCATCCACCGTGAAGGCAGGGTACTTGAACTGTAGAGTCCGCCCTTTCATCCCAAATCCTCAGCGGTGTTTCCGCTGCCAACGTTTCGGGCATGGTTCCCGGAACTGCCGCGGCCGAGAAACATGTGGAAAGTGCGGTGGTACTGACCATGTAGCAGACATCTGCGAAAATGAAGTCAAATGTGTGAACTGTAGCGGAGCTCACCCTGCTTTTTCTCGCTCCTGTCCAAAATGGAAAGAGGAAAAAGATGTCCTGACTTTTAAAGTAAAACATAACCTTAGCTATCAAGCAGCCAAAGAACAGCTTGCCTTTCAGGCAAGGGGTTCTTATGCCCAGGCAGTGTTGAGGGGACCCCCACTGTCTACGGCATCCGTGGAGACACAGACTTCTTCGGAAGACCTGTCCTCTCCCCAGGGGTCCCCTTCCGAACCTCTGAAGGTGACGCACACTCAGTCACCTTCATGTTCTAAGGGTGCTGTACCCTCCAAGGAGGGTACCACTCCCTCCAAGGTACCAGAGGTGCCATCAGCGGCCCTAGCTGGCCCTTCTGGCAGGGGTCGAGGGCTCTCTCCTCGTGATTCCTGCAGCCACCTGAAGCCCAGGCGGACAGAACAACCTCCTCCTCCGCCCAAGGGCCCAACGCTCTCGCCGGATGAAAAAATGGACGCGAGCCTACCGCTCTCTGAAGACGACCAGTCTCTCCCTGAAACAGAGTCTCTTCCTCTGGTCTCCTCTGAGGTTGTAGGACGACCAAAGGACACTTCTAAGAAAAAAACAATCCCACGTGTTGAGGCACCAAAAGCCCCGTAAATTTATGTTCTAGCTTTCTCTGGTATATATATATATATATATATATATATATATATATATATATATATATATATATATATATATATATATATTTTGACTTTCTTTTAAAATATCAATGTCCGTTTTTCTTCAGTGGAACTGTAGAGGCCTCCTTCCTAACTATGATGATGTGAGCCAGCTACTTGACGATCACGGCCCCATTGTATTTTGCTTGCAGGAAACACATTTAAAAGCGAGCCACACTAATATATTAAAGTACTTCCAGGTGTTTCGCAAGGACCGGTTACAAGCCGTTCATTCATCTGGAGGCGTTGCAGTTGTAGTGCAACGCTCAACCCCATGTAGCGAAGTGACTCTGCGGACTTCGCTGGAGGCTGTGGCAGCCCGCATTTTGTTAGATCGTTTAATTACAGTTTGTTCCTTATATATACCCCCCAGTTATCAGCTAAAGATTGAAAAGCTTGAAGACCTTGTTAGCCAGCTCCCACCACCTTTTCTGCTTTTGGGAGATTTTAATGCACACAATCCTTTGTGGGGGAGTGGCAGACAAGATCCCAGAGGGGTTCTCATTGAACGCTTTCTTCTTTCCTTGGGATTCTGCCTAGTTAACACAAATGAAGCCACATATTTTAGTTCAACAACTCACACTTTCACTTCCATTGACCTATCTATTTGTTACCCATCATTATTCCCCTTGTTTTCATGGAAGGTCATCCCGAATCCTCACGGAAGTGACCACTTTCCCATCATTTTAGAATTTAACCGTCTTCCCATGACAGTCTCTACGCGCTCTCCTCGATGGAAATTTGAAAACGCCGACTGGTCAACTTTCAAAGAATCGTCTCCTTTGGCATGCACATCACTTGACGATCTCGATATCGATAGAGCCACTGAACATATCACTCACCACATTTTACAGGCTGCCATTCTTTCCATCCCCATGACGTCCTCGCATCTACCCAAGAGACCTAAGCCCTGGTGGAACAAAGATTGCCGTTTGGCCAAAAAAGAACAAAATCGAGCTTGGGGTATTTTTAGGCGCTACCCTACAGCAAACAATCCAATTGAATTTAAAAGAAAAAGGGCCCAGGCGAGGTGGATTCGAAGACAAGCAAAGAAAAAAAGTTTTAGAGGGTACGCTTCCTCAATTAACAGCACTATACCTGCGAAGGAAGTCTGGGATCGCGTACATAAAATTGACGGCTCTTACAGGACATTTACTGTCCCACTCCTGAGTCGAAATGGAGTGTGTCCTGCAAGTCTTGAGGAACAGGTCAACATCCTTGGCGAGCATTTTGAGTATGTCTCCAGTTCCCAACATTATACTCAGACGTTCCAGCGACACAAGATAAATGCAGAAAAAAAAGCTGTTAACACATCAGGTGGCACGCACGAATCCTATAATACTCTATTTCCATTATATGAACTTCAAATGGCACTTCTTTGTCCCAAACAAACTGCCCCTAGACCAGATGGTATTCATTATAAAATGTTTGAACATCTTCATCCATCTACTATGGAGCTAATTTTGTACCTTTTTAATAGAGTTTGGCTCGAGGGCCGTTTTCCATCCTCTTGGAAGATTGCTATCGTTGTACCAGTGCTGAAGCCCGGAAAAGATCGCTCTTGTGCATCTAGCTTCAGATCAATAGCTCTAACTAGCTGTCTTTCCAAGACACTAGAAAGGATGATTAACAAGAGACTGATGTTTTTCCTAGAACGAAATAACTGCCTTGATAAGTTCCAGTGTGGCTTTCGTTCAGCACGGTCCACTGTCGATCATCTCGTCCGCTTTGAGACCTTCATACGTGAGGCGTTTGTCAACAGGCAACAGTGTCTCTCCGTCTTCTTTGATTTGGAGAAGGCATACGACACGGTCTGGCGTTACGGCATACTGCAGGATTTGTTCGATCTTGGTTTCCGTGGCCGAATGTTGAGTGCTATACAGAGTTACCTGCAGCGGCGTACTTTCCGCGTGAGGCTGGGAAAACTCTCTCTAAGGAATTTTTACAGGAAAATGAAGTCCCTCAGGGCGGTGTGCTGAGTGTCACTCTTTTTATCATCAAACTTAATTCCATCGGCCGTGCAATTCCTCCTTCGGTACAGTATCCTTTATATGTTGATGATCTTCAGATCTCCGTTCCATCCTGTAATTCCTCAATTTGTGAACGTCGCGTCCAACTTGCGGTCAATAATTTGGTCAGATGGGCCGATACAAATGGTTTTAAATTTTCTCCCGAAAAAACAGCTTGTGTCAGCTTTTCTCGTCGACGTGGTGCTCTTCAGGAACCGTCTTTGAACATGTATGGTTCTCCTATTGTTGTAAAAAATGAACACAAGTTTTTGGGCCTTGTGTTTGATTCCAAGTTAACTTTCGTTTCACACATTAAGAGCTTAAAACTCAAGTGGCTTAAATCTGTGAACATCCTTAAGGTCTTGTCACATGTATCATGGGGCTCCGACCGACTATGTCTGTTGCATATCTATCGCTCAGTCATTTGCTCTCAGCTTGATTATGGTTGTATTGTCTATAACTCTGCTCGGGCATCAGTTCTAAAGATGTTAGATCCTATTCAACATCAGGGACTGCGATTGGCTACAGGAGCATTTCGCACCTCCCCAGTGCTTAGCCTTTACGCGAAAGCAAACGAACTGTCCCTTGAGTATAGGAGGTTTTCCCTGGGTTTTATGTACTCTATCAGGGTGCGCTCTGCCGCGGAGCACCCCGTTCGAGATAATATTGAGACTATCAAGTTCCAACGTACATTTGAAAACAAACCTTCCATAGTTCCGCCTCTCTCTATGAGGAATAATACTGCAGCACAATCTGTTGGGATTGATGCAAGGCCTCAGCTAGTCCAGTACCCACCAGATATAGCTCCATGGAACAACTGCCACATACATTGCGACCTCACACTGACCAAGTATAACAAAAAGAATGTTCCACAGGAAGTCATAAGGCAGGACTTCTTTGAGCTTCAGACCACATATCACGAGTATGCCAGTTTTTATACAGACGGGACAAAAAAAGACTCGGTAGTAGGCTGTGCTATGGTGGGACCATCAATAAATCAGGTGAAGAGAATAAATCCAAAAGCCTCTATACTAACAGCAGAGCTTTATGGTTGTCTGCTGGCTGTTGATTACATAATGAAAAAACGACTTTCTCACGCTGTAATCTACACAGACTCTTTAAGCTCTCTGAATGCTGTCGCATCAATGAACCGTGTAAACAACCCACTGGTTTCTGAGTTAAAGCACAAGATTATCCTGGCTGCTAAGAAAAATCTTGACATAGTCTTATGCTGGGTTCCTAGCCATGTTGGCATTCCTGGAAATGAAGCAGCTGATTGTGCAGCTAGCTCTGCTAATGATCGAGAAATGGACACACACCAGATACCCTACAAAGATTACCACAACTCTCTGAAACGTTGCATCAAAGCAGTGGCAGCTGCAGTGGAACAGCGAAACCAGCAACAAACTACACGCAATCAAACCTTTTCTAGGCGAGTGGGAGAGTGCCCGACATCGGGAGCGCTTTTATGAAGTCATGCTCTGTCGGTTACGAATCGGTCATACTCGTCTCACACATGGACACCTCTTGAGCGGGGAGGATGCCCCTGAATGTGTGCACTGCAACCTACCTCTAAGTATTATGCACATACTCATTGAATGCCCTAAGTATGACCAATGTCGGTATAAACACTTCTCACTGCTTTATAAAGAACACATTCCACTACACCTCGCCCTACTACTAGGTGACGAACCGCTCATTCCATACAGTTGTGTTTTTAATTTCCTCACGGATATCGGCCTTCTACACCGACGGTGATTTTACTTTCTCTCCTAAATTTATTGTCATATTGTTTACACTTATACACATTCATGTTCATGGTTTTATCATATATTTCGCTACTATAGCTCTTTCCTCTTCTTAAACCCGAATTGCAATAGTCTAAGCTTGGCGCAATATGGCCTTATTGCTGATGCGCCATAAACCCCCAATCAATCAATCAATCAACCGGAATACAGATACTGGTGAAAAAAATGTAATGCGATACAGAAATAGATACAAAATGTATTTCTTAAATACTACCGCGATACAAATGTATCGCGATACTGCCCAACCCTGCAAGTGAGTGAGAATGACAATATGTAGCGTGAGTGTAAGTGATGTCCTCTATCATAACTGAAAATAAGACGAGCAACAGAGTGACAAGAAGGGAGTCAACTGCATCAACTGTTTTTGTGCTGTGTTTTGTTGCAAGTGCTCTTTGACGCTCCCTTTTTGTGCGTGCGTGTGTGTATGTGTGTTGGTGTGGTCGTTTCAGGACTGTGCTGTTACTCCCTATTCATGTTTTTTCCTTTTTTTACATCATTATATTTTTGGGTTTTAGTTCAGATCACTTTCAAGTATTGAAGTACCCGGAGCCATTTCAAGGCTGCCAAAATCTCCATAGCACTATCTATTTTCCTCTTCTTTTACCTATTCCAAGAAAAACAGAACACAAAACGTAAATCATATAAATATTTTTGAACCAACAATCAAGGTGCTTTTAATAGCTTCTACATCACACAGGTTTATACAATAAAAATTTGTTATTTAAGTTGTGCTTTAAAGCTTGAAATTTGCAGTATTTATATCTTCTGCACGGTGTTCAGTGATCGCACGGACTAAATACACTAAATTCGATTTATTTCGTCTCCTAAAAAAATTATATTTTTTACTCTGGTTTTAACGATATAAATATTTAAAGAAAGTCAATCCCGTTATGAGTCTATTAGAACAATGTCGCTATAACGTCGTTTATTCCGTGTCACTTTTTTATAGTCTGTAAAGATTCTTCTTTGTTGCTGTTGTTGCCATTGCTATTGCGACGTGAGTCTTCGGGTCAAATGAAAGGTTTTTAAATGTCAGGTCACCCTGGCAGGTGTTGGATTTTGTGTAACATAACAAGTTGCTGAGGACATTAGGGACGCCTTAAAGGGTGACTGCAAAGAAAAAAAGTGTTTTTTTAAAACGCCTAATTGGGACAAGCATGTCACAAAACAAATGTTCCGCGAAAAGAATAATTTTTTTAGCAATATTTACGTTACAGGACGTAATTTAGTCGGAGTCAGAACATCTCCACATTTGAAACTCCCGCTCTTTCGTCCGCCGCGGAGGAGAACTACGCCCCGCCCCTCACTCTTGGATTTGCTCTTTTTTGTTGACTTGGCTGCTGAGTTGAACGACCCAGCGTCTCGACCTCCGGTAAGATCTGGCACCAACGCACTCTAAACATGGCGCCGGTATTGTTTTCGTTTGACGGTACACGAGAAGCGGCGGGGTTTGCGAGCACATAGCGAAGACATGACCGGAGAAGTGCCCCTGTGATGTTTCCGGAAGACGCAAAGTATCATTCGTAATCGTCGTGTGTGCTTTGAAAGCGAAGGGAGTCCCAGGGTCTACGAGTGTGCAACCACAATCCAACATTCACGACAGCGCTGCGTTGATTTCGGCGATCTCGTTCTGTTTGATGCAACGCGGCGATGCGACAAAGAACTGAAACGTTCGTGGTGTGTGTGGTGCAGTGCTTAGAAGTAGACATCCAACACGGAGCGCAAATTGGTTGTTGTGGGGTTGAGGTTAAACGGGTTCAGTCCCGTCGTCGTCAGCTGATCCAGTCAAACTGGTCCAGGAGGACGCGGCGAGCATTTTTAGAAGTAAATCTTCATTCATTCAGTTTCCAAATGTGAAAGATTCCCGACGCATACCGTGAGTAAAAAGCTGCGAGCGTTTTCAACAGAATTACGTCGTTTTAATTGAACAATGAACTGCGAAGTGTTGTCCTAAATCTGCCGTTTTTACGCTTCGTGTTGGACTGCGTTTGCACAGCGACGTGTCGCGCTAATCGTGCGGTGTGAATAAATTTGGGCATGATTTCCTACCTCCCTAATGATGCATGAACTCAGACAATTTTTTACGTAGTGAACATAGTTTTCTTTTTTTTTTTTTTGTTATTTTCGGAAGAGGCGTTGTGCATTTATTACGGTACAATCACTTGAAAGTTCAGAAATTGGGGAGGGCGAGCAAGCTTTCCGAACTTTGTCTCCTTGCTCTATGGCACTGCCCCTAGTTTCAAGTTTCAATAGACATACCTACTAGCAGGTACAAACTGCTCTAAAGCAGGTAAAAGACTGGGAAGTCGGGACGGTGCGGACTTCGTGTTTCGCGCTTTTCGCAAGGTGACTGGGGAAGTGCTTTTGCATGGTATGCGGAATATGCAACCGATTTTGTTATGCCCGTCGTTTGCGTCTCTCCAGCCAAAACGAATACGATAATCTACAAAGCCGCGATCACAAGCCAAGATTTAGGATAACCGTACATATTCATTCAAACAATTTACGTAAGATGATTCGAAAGCAGAGAAAAAAATCAGTTGGCTAACGCAGAATTCGAACGTCCGAGGGCTTCTGCGGACAGCTATTACGTAATCACCTGGCTGTGCCAGGTTTTTTACGTAACCGCTGTGTCTGGTCGCGGACGTTCGATGCACCCGGGGCACCCGGTGCGAATCTCGACGGCCTCCGGAGTGATATGACAAGAACGTAACTGAACACGTTTGTCGCTACGCCAACGCTCGATTGCCTCCAGCCAAATAGCATTTCTTTCGGGACGACATGGCTGCTGGAAGGCTCGTTGTCGGGATCACTCATCTCACATCTCCGAAAAGTCGGCATTTGCAAGCGCAAAAGAAACAGAAAAACAAAACACGCTAAGCAATGAAAGAGTAAAACGAAAGAACCGCGCTATAGATGCCAAAACCCCGCATCGCTTCCTATCACTAACACCTGCATGCGACAGCTGCTAAATACACACAACTTCACTTCAAGAAGTCTCACTCAAGCACCTGGGTCAGCAGGAAACACTGATCACTTCGGCGAAACGATTAGTCGAGGTAGGCGAGACAGGCGGTAGCGGAGACTTCGGCGGCCATGAATGAATGGCGGAGCTTTTGCTTGTTATGGTATGAATCCAAACGGAAGTGTCCGTCGTGTAAACCTTTTGAAAAGAATAATAACTTTGATCACATGGGTTATTCTTTAAACGTAAAAATATGCCGCTCAAAAGGAAATTGCACCATATAACAAAGGTTTAACAACCAAGATCTAACCTGTCAATCAAACTCTTAGCCAATGAGAAGCATAGCTGCCGATTGGAATTCAACGTCACGGAATCCCAACTTCATGGCGCGTGATTTAAAACGGGCGAAATAGTCGCAAACTAAAATCAGTCTCACCCAATAAATATTGGTGTAATTTTTTTTTCTCGCGAAAAAATCGTTTTTTGACATGCTTGTCCCAATCAGGCTGTTTAAAAAAAGCAACTTTTATCCTTTAAATTTCGGCTTTAATCGGCCATTTTGGAGCTGAAACGCGTACAGTGGAAAGGTTTCAGGGCTGCCAAGCCTTGTCTCCCAAACGTACGCGCCGCAATTAATTGCCAAAGTTAGGACGCGTCGAGGTCGGGACGCGTTACTTGAGTCCACCGCTGAGACATGACAATATATATATATATATATAGAGATTAATTGTGCCGGCATCTTCACACCTCGAGCCTAGACGTATCGGTACTCTGGGAACATTCAGGGACTCTAGCAGTAGCCGAATAAAGCAACTTTCATGTTTCAACTCGTCGCTTAAGGGTGGGGCTGTTGTCGTATTTAGCTCGGTCTCGGTCGTCGCCACGGTACAGGTTTTAAAAGTGAGTTTCCCAAGGAAGTTTTGATCACTCCGCGAGACCGGCGAAACTTGCTTTTGACGAGTTGTGCCTTTTTCCGGCGGCACTGCGCTTTCGTTAACAAATCTGTGTTCTAAAAGGCAGGTCTCGCGGCCTACACAGGGTTCTAGATAAGTTTATCGGCAAATGATGACAAACGATTAGAAAATGTGTCTTCTGCGCGCTGTCGCTAGCCTCTGCAACACTAGCGAAAACGAAATGCCACTGCATGCAAGATGGCCGTCCAGTGGCCGCGTTCGCTCTGCAGCGACCAAGTGGGGATACGCGATCCAACAATTGTCATAGAGATCAGTGGTGTCACGCAGAGCCGTATATGTAGAGAGTTTGGCCATTCGTTGGGAAGTATAGGAGACAAATTAGGAGGCGCCATTGGCCGAAGGCGGGCTGGGCGTGTTCCAGGGCGTCTTCAGAAATTCGAATGTCACCAACCAGAAACCGGAAATATTACCCTGGCGGTGGTCGCGAGAAACAAACCTGATGACTGTATTGGAGTAACTCTCGATGGCTGAAAATATGGTACACGTGATGTTTCAATCACGCTCATCAAAAATGATGATGGAAGAGTGCGACTAGCGGAACGATCGGCATAATCCGTACGCCAAACGCCGAGGGCCGGGAATCTGCCGTCTGAGCGGTGACACTCTGTCCGCGCAAAACAGAGTTGAGCGGCGCATTCGTTTCTTACATCTTTCTGCATGATCATGATCAAAACAACAGGTGAACCTTATTTTCAACCACAAAGAGTTACTACACTTCACTCTTACGCACTTTTTAAAACCATATACGAACATAGACCTTCGATCAGAACTGTTTCTCGCTACCACCGCTAGGAGATTCTTTTCGGCTTTTGGTTGGTCAAGAGAGCATGCCAAGCCCCCTTTCCGAGTCTGCCGCACACCCTGGCTCTGCGCGCGTCTCCCATTGACCAAACTCTCTACATATACGGCTCTGATCTCACGCAACCACTGATCTCGGTGTGCACGCCACTGATCTCTATGAAAATTGCTGTATCGCGCTTCACCCAACGAGCTTGAGTAAACTTAGAGCGGTAAACCAGCGGCCAAAAATGGTACCCCCCCCGGGTGCCGCCATCTTGCCTGTTTGCCACATTAGTGATCACGTGACGTTAAAATGGCTGCGCCCAGAGGTGGGACAGATCAGATTGACCAGATCACAGTCAGCAGATGGGCACCCGGGGGCTGCGTTCCAATCTTACTCGAATGGGTCCGCTGTTACGGCGGATCAAGTCACGGGACGAGACAGATACAGAATCCTGGACGCGGGTAGCTTTTCGAACGCAACGGGTACGAGACCTTGACCCAAAAGTCAGATAGAAGCTGCGTTCGATTTACCTGCACCTCCTGCACCGGTGTAGAAAAGTGTAGGGAGGTGTACTTCTGGTCGCATCTCAATACACACACCGGAAGTAGACTGCCCAACACTTTTCTGCACCAGTGAAGGAGGTGCAAGTAAATCGAACGCAACTTTATCTCACTCCTGGGTGAAGGTCTCGTACCCGTTGCATTCGAAAACGTACCCGCGTCCAGCATTGCTGCATTTGTCTTGTCTTGATCCGCCGGAAAAACTCGGATCCATTCGAGTGCGAATGGAACGCAGCCCCAGAGTGCCCGTCTGCTGACCGTGATCTGGCCAATCTGATCTGGCGGATCTGGCCCACCTCTGGGCGCAGCCATCGCAACGTCACGTGATCACTAATGTGGCAAACAGGAAAGATGGCGGCAACCGGGGGGTGCCATTTCCGCTGCAGGCAGTGGATTCCGGTTTACCGCTCTAAGCGAAGACTCAGGCTCGTTGGCTTCACCGCTTGTTCGCTGCACCGCGCGCGAAGCCACCGGACGGTCATCTTGCTCGTAGACGATTTGCGGTTTAGCTAGCGTTGCAGAGGCTGTCGGCAACGTGCTGTAGACACGTTTCTACCCGTTCGTCGTCATTCGTCGAAGTTTTTTAAGATCCTGTGTAACTGTTGAGACTTGTCGTTGTGAACACGTGGAAAATTTTACGAAAGCGCAGTGCCGCAGGAAAACGGGACAACTCGTCGAAAGCAAGTTTCGCCGGTCTCGTGGAGGGATCAAGCTTTTTTGGCACGCCGAAGGGCTACGTCTCTGCGCCAACGCACGCTTGGATACCAATCAAGAATCAACGCTCTGTGGATGTGTTTTGCGAGTGCAATGTGCGTGAAGCCGTATGTAGAGGCACAACTCGTCGGAAGCAAGTGTCGCCGCCGGTCTTGCGGCCGGATCAAAGCTTCTCTGGCACGCCGAAGTGCTGCGTCTTCGTACCTTCGCACGCTTGGATACCGATCAAGATTCGTTCGGGCGCAGTTTGGATGTGTTTTGCGAGTGCAAAGTGCGCGAAGCCGTCTGCACTTCTGGAGCAGCGTTTTACTTTTACCCTGACTACTAATTTGCGGCACTCGCGGTCCAGAAACGAGCTTGATCCAGTGTTCCGTGGCGACGGAAGAGGGGGAAAAGAAAAAAACGGCATCAGCGGCGCGTTTTTTTTTTCTTTTTCCTAGGCGCTTATGGCAGTCAAGTCAGTAGTACAAAATCTTTATTTCTGGTGCGGCTTTTTCCTGCTGCACTGCGCTTTCGTAAAAATTTCCACGTGTTCTCAACGGCAGGTCTCAAGCCTAACACAGGGTTTTAAAAATCCTCTTCGACGAATTACAACGAACGAGTAGAAAACGTGTCTTCAGCACGCTGCCGCCAGCCTCTGTAACGCTAGCAAAGCCGCAATCGTCTACGTGCAACATGGCCGTCCGGAGATCGTGTGGCTATCATTTGAGCCCATTCTCGTTTCGCCCTTCTCACTTGGCCCTTCTCAGAAAAACCATTCTCAAAAAGATCTTCTCGCTCTGACCTGTCTCATTTGGCCCTTTCGCGTTTCGTCCTTTTGTATTTCAACCCCCTTTATTTGAGCCCGTTCTCGTTTCGCCCCTCTCACTTGGCCTTTCTCAAAACAACCATTCTCAGACAGATCTTCTCGGTTTGACCTGCTGCATTTGGCCTTTCCCATTTCGTCCTTCGTACTTTAACCCCCCTCATTTGAGCCCGTTCTCTTTTCGCCCTTCTCCCTTGGCCCCTTCCAAAACAACCATTCTGAAAAATATCTTGCTTTAACCCAGCACATTTGACTCTTTCTACTCCAAATTTGGGTTTTTTGGGGGTAATATATATTCATAAAATCACTAATATTTCCTTTTGTGTGTGCGCCACGCTACCGGCTTAATATCTCTGCCAATGATTTTAGCCGTGCGCCGTGCGTCGTGGTCGTCGAGAAAAGCTACTGGCTGACAAAACAACAGACCGACTACTTATCGCAGACAGATCACAGTCCGAAATGTCACTTTTTTTGAGGTCGCTCGACTTGTGACAATGCAACCACTTCTATAATGCACATACGTTTGGTATTTCTGTTCAGAGTTTCCATATGAAGTGCTCATCGTGTTGTTTCTTTTCTTTGCGTTCGTTTAGAGAAAGGGAAGCAGGCGTCATTGTGCAAACGTATTACGTTACCTATAGTATTTATATTTCGGGGGGGGGGGGGGGGGGGTGAGAAGTGTGTGTGTGTGTGTGTGTGTGTGTGAAGGGAGGGGTGGGGAAAGGGGGGACGCCGGTGGGGAGAACAACATAGATTCAGAGAAAGTGGGGACTTGGAATCCAGTTCTTTTGTTGTCCGGGATGGGTCGTGGGTGGCGGGAGCTGAGTCATAAAACGCTGAACCGTCAACGTTGCAGCCAGAAATACATGATCCAATCGTCGCTTCACTCGACAGCGAGACGTCAGTCAGAGAAGATGGACAAGTTTGCTCTAAGAGAAACGCAAGAAAAAAAAAAGTGTCTTTACCTTGAAGGCTACAAGTATTACTAACGACGACAGAATGCAAACAGAATGATCGCGTGGCGTTGTTGCCGTTACACTTCATCAGGATGTGCCGCTTCGATATTGACCGAAGAAGACGACGTGAAAAGCAGATCACGTAAGTTGCTATATTAGATTTGTCTTTGACGGTCTGTTCCAACATGATAGAAATCGCTGCTATTTGTTTTCGGTCCTTACATACTCTTATCAGCACCACTTAGTACAAGCCTAAAGGCAGTTAAAGTGTCATTGCCCATTCAAGTTCCTTTTACTTATAAACGATCATAACCATGCACCAGACGAGGCGACACTTGCGAAAGACCAGCTGCGTGTGGCACTGAAAAAGGCAGCGGCATGCAACCCCCATACGCCCGTGCCAAGGTTGTTTCAAGAAGAACTTCTCCGAACTTGCTCTGCAGTAGGTTTTAAGTTATTACATCTATCACGTCTAAAGAAGTAGTATTCAAAGCTAGCTAAGCCAAATCACTAAATTTATTCTAGGGGCCAGATGAAGTCGCAGCAGATGTACCCACGTTTGCCACCCTGAAGGATACGATGTATCGGGAAAGGCGCTCAGCGCAGCCACCGCTTCCTTCATCAGCCTCCACTCTGCAACTCAACGACGCCCACAAAAAGACAGAAAGCACAGAGCCGTTCCTGGTCGTCGACGACCGCAGTGATCCCTCGTCTTGCATACTTGCCTTCGCTACACGAGATGGAATGCAGCGGCTGTGGTCAGCCGAAATTATTTTGCGGACGGGACGCTTTTTGTTGTACCCCACATCTATGACCAACTTGTAACCCTGCATGTTGTAACCGACGGCGTGTATAACGCAGCGGTTTACGTTCTGTTGTCGGGTCGGTCACGACAAACCTACGTCCGTGCTTTTCAAGGGCTCAAAGCTGCATTCATGTCGGCTGGGATTGTGTTCTCGACCCCTGATATTTTCATGACGGATTTTGAGCAGGCGCGTATTGGTGGCCTGCGCGACGTGTTTCCTCAAGCTGCTCATCGCGGGTGCCATTTTCACTTTGCGCAAAGAGTACGGGCTTCCGCTCAGAGGGCTGGGGAGTTATGTTGCACGATTTGGACTCCCAGGAGACTAGGGAGAAGGAAGTGACGTCAACAACGCTCTTTGGATGTTGATTGGTGGAGTCGCTGATGACGCGTTGCATGGTGCTGCTAAGACACGTTCATTCACACCTACTTCACTTCCTTCTCCCTAGTCTCCTGGGAGTCCAAAACGTGCAACATAGCCCCCCTGGGCTCCAAAGCGCATATTTTAGTGATAACCTAGTAGGGGCGCTCATTCGTAAGCTCGTGGTACTTTCCTTTGTTCCGCCTTGTGACATCCCTCGCGCCTGGCCGTTTCTGCATCAGCTGGGTATATTGCTCGGTATACCGGAGCTAAATGGAGTACTCGATTACTTTGATGCGACGTGGATCAGTGGCATTTTCCAACCCGAACAATGGAACCACCACGGAAACAGGGGACCCAGAACCAACAACCACATGGAGGCATGGAATCGAAAAATCAAAGGCATGTCGGGAAAAGCGCACCCGAATCCCTTTGCGTTCATTGATTTAATCAAGAAAGATGAGGCCCAAACAAGAGTCCTCTTGCTTCAAGTTGGAAACGGGGGAGCCGTACGTGCGCAAGGCCGCAAGTGGGCTAATAAAGACAGAAAACTGGCGGAGTTGAAGGCCGTTTCAACAGCGGCGTCATCTCGCTTTTTCAATTTCTAAACTTCGCTCAAGCTTTTTCTGGGCTGTAAGCATTGTTGACAGCTTTAGCCGGAAACATAAGTGCGTGAAAATGTTGCCGTTGATTCGTTGTACGAGTGTAAAAATGTGTGAAAAATAAAACCAGGATGTTTGTCGGTAAAAGATGATATCCCTTTCTTCGAATGTAGAAAAATGAATTCGACCAAGTTAGGGGTGGGGTTAGCTATTGTGCAACTCTATATCTGATGGTGTGTTGGGTGCCCAAGCAAGGTAAGACTCACGTACAAAGCTGCGAAGGCATAACGACGGCAGAAGCCTGCCGAGCTACATATAGTCCCATTCGGTCGTTGCGCGAACGGGCAATATGAAAATGTGCCCAGTTGCGAAAAAAAACAATTCGGATCTTATGACAATGTTCCACCGAGACGGACCAAGTGAGAATGGGACTAAATACGCAAGGTTCAAATGCGAATGGTCCTTTTTCAGATAACGAGCAAAATGATAATGGGCCCAGTTGAAAAAAACTTGATTCGGGTCATATGAGAGAGTTCAAACGAGGCGGACCAAGTGAGAATAGGACGAAATCCGCAATGGTTCAAATGTCAATGGGACGTTTTCAGATAACGGGCAAAATGAGAATCCTGTTTGCCTCTCCGTCTTCGTATTCGTCTTTATTGTGCGCTTTCACTACTTTCAACATGCATAACCAACTCGCCTGCATCGCCACATTAGATGAGAATGGGCCCAGTTGAGAAAAACCTTAATCGGATTTTATGAGAATGTTCAAACGAGAAGGACCAAATGAGAATGGGACGAAACGCGCTAGGTTCAAACGCGAATGGGATGTTTTGAGATACACCCCCGGAGATCAGTGGTGCACGCTTCTGCGTATTTTCGGCACCGATTTGAAGTCCAGGGGGCGCAGCCAGTGACGTCACGGACGTCCAGATTCCATTTGGTGTTCTTTGAAGTAAACACGTTTTAGTTTGGATGCCGCCGACTCCATTTTGAAACATCGGTCGGCCGGCGAGTGTGTGCGCGTGGTCGGGTGCTCGGCGGCTCGGCGGTGTACTCGCTGATGTGGGTCGATGTGCCGCCTGTGCTCGTCGCGTATCCAGAAACAGTGTTTTCCAATTTCGTTCGCCCGGTGCCGTCGGTCCCTCCTGTTGCAAAAGAAGATTCGTAGTGACTACAGTCCTACAGTACCGTCCGACAGCACTTTTGCAGAGCGTTCAAGTGCCGTCCGACGGTACTTCACCAAGGGTACTCCGCGTTAAGTGCCGCCCGAAAGTATCGTATAAAAAGAGTTGTCAAAACGTGATTTCCCGAAGCTGTAGTGTGGCGTAGTGGTTAGAATGTCTGCCTCATGCGCGAGTGGTCGTGGGTTCGATCTGCAGTGAAGGTTTCCTTTTTGTTTTTTCGAATATTTTTTTTTTTATATTTACGACATTTATTTTTTACGACTAACACCGAAAAAAAGAAAAAAAAAGAATGCTGTCGACGACAGTGCTAAAAGTGCGAGCTCGTTGCTTTGGATCGCGCGGCACGAGCGCTCCTGCAGCGAGTGCAGTCATGCCAGTCAAGGCTACTCGCTCGCCGCTTGCACGGCCTTCGCAGCTATTCTATGCAAGGCTGATAATCCGTCGTATTACAAACAGGTACAGCTCTAGAAAAATGCGTACGAAATTACTGCGGCTGGGCTCTGTCGCCTCTGGTACACGCAATCTTCATTTGCAACAGGAGTGACGGACGGTACCGGGCGAAGTTTGAAAATGGAGAACGCTTATTTTGATGTTCCTGAGAACGCGACGAGTACAGGCGGCAACGTTGACAACACGCACCAGCGCGGATACCACCGAGCCGCCGAGCACCCGGCCACACACACGCCGAGCGACCGTCATTTAAAAATGCAGTCAGCGGCATCCAAGAAAAAAAAAACAAAAAAACCGCATCTCCACGTGGTAAATGATGTTGATTGGGGCGAAGCTCTGGTGGTGATTGTCTGCGTAGACGCTGAGCCGCAGCATGCCGAGCCTTTCGTTCGTTTTCATCCATGTCACGCTGATGTCAACTGCCCAAATGCGTATATAGTCGAAAGACTTCGGCGTGCCGGCCTTTCGAGACCTCCGACTCGGAGGGACTCTGAACCCTCTCAAGAAACATTTTTTAAGTACGTAGATAGAACGCATAGGACGCCTAAGCCACAAAATTACCTTTCCTTGAAAAATTGTTTATATAACCACGTTCCATACCACACATTCTCTTTCTGACATGGATGAAAACGAACGAAAGGTTCAACATGCTGCGTCTCAGCGTCTACGCAGACAAGCCCGACCAGAGCTTCGCCCCAATCAACATCATTCACCACGTGGAGATGCGGTTTTTTTTTGTTTTTTTTTGCCCTACACGAGCACGGGAGCACGTGCTCACGTGGTCGTGACCTTACGGCGGACGGACATACGGACAAGGCTAGCCCCTAAGAAGCTTCGCCCCTAAAACATGTTGTTGACGTCAAAATAAATAAGATGTCAAAATAAAAGATGTTATTTTGACATCCGTGACGTCATTGCCACGCCCCCTGGATACCAAATCGGTGCCGAAAATACGCAGCTGGTGCACGCAACCACGGAAATGGCTTGACGGTTTGTCACCTGACTGGACACGAGTATGCAGCTTTTGAGGCTTTATCTCATAGGAAACGAACAAGCCGGCCGTGTCGCGGCGGTCGCCTATTGTTCTCCGCGACCTAGCGGTAGCCGCCGCAAGAGCATCGGGGAGCAATGGCGACGAACAGCCGCCGTGATAACGACGAAATTCAAGGCAGTTACGAATTCGGAAAGTTCCTTCGGTAGCCGGTGCCGCCGGCGCAAAATCATCGGGAAAAAATAGCAACGAACAGCACAGAGGACAGTGGGCGATTACGAAAGCGGAAAGCTTCTTCGGTGGCCGGTGCAGAATAATCGGGGGGAAGCTATATGCTCGTAGCTCTCAAGTTTTGAGCAGCGCTCCAGGCAAGCAAAATAGAATATTTGGCTCGCGTTTCGAACATGCGTCAATACGCTTTCACACTAGAGTTTTTTTTTTCTACTCCGTTCCATTCTAAGTGCCAGCGTAACAGAGGCTAGAAGAGCGAGCTCCGAGTTTTCAGTGTCCCTGCCAAGCACACGCGCTCGTGCAGTGCGAGCATCGTTCAGGGGAACATGCTTTAGCAAGTAGCTTCGGCTTCGCTATCAATAAAGTGAAACATACGGCCCACGGAAGCCATGAAAGAAAGCAATAAAGTAATAAAGTTGAAAGGAATGTTTAATGGGACGCTGACGCCGCGAGCTGCAGAATTATTGTTTTTTTTATTTTAGTTTCTTTATATACGTTTTGTTATCGCGCGTTTACAGATGCTGGCAGATGCTTGCATTCGAACGTAGCACGTGCAAATTCGAACGTTACAGCGCCGCCTGGGTGGTGCTGCCAGCATAACATGGTCGCGTCTTGCGGACGTGCTCGCGCCTCCTGCCTGAAGGCAATGGGTCTATGGCAATGAGCAGCACAGCGTACAGTGTTCCCGTGGTGGTCACGACGGGGTTCAAGGCGGTTACAAATCCAGAAAGCTTCTTCCGTGGTGCCAATATGACGAAGGGAAAACTCCCTCATCTGGCCGCGTGTACGACGTGAAGGAGGTTCGTTTCGACGGACAAGCGGATGTCACGGAGTGCCGTACTCCGCAAACAAAATTAAGCGCGCCCGCAAAAAATTTAGTTGGCGTTGAGTGGACTGCGGTAATTATGTACGTTTATTTCTGAATCAGCTTGACTATAGACAGTTTTAGTATAGCGTTGCTGGATCTTACGTACGCAATACGCAATAGGATAGCGTACGCTAAAAATGATCTGCTTGGACCGAATTTAGTTGTGCGTTACGTTTTCGAGTGAACACTGGGCATGATCTTGGTTAAATTTGCTAGAGCCGTAGAATTCCGCGTGCTTATAGCGCAACCATGCTCCTGGAAAGAAATATTGAAGAAGAAAAAAAGTGTCCAGTCATTTTATTTCAGAATAAACCAAGCCACAGCTGCTTCGTTAAGCGCGCTTTTCTGCGGGGTACAGGGGCTACGAGTACGAGTGCGTAGCCAAATTCGATCACGGAGCCTCCGTCACTCGTCCCGTGGAAACGGCACCTTTTATCAATGCTATCGCGGAATGAAATTCATGACCCTGATGTTCAGTGCATAGCGAGAACTTCGGCGATTTCTTTTAGAGTCGTTCGTCCGTCGGCGATGGACTGTGAGAATAGGCTTAGCGTTGAGCAGATCGCAGCGTCGACGCACATTCCGAGCGGCGTACATTTTCACTGTACACTCCTTCAGCTACACGGCGATCTGATTCGACCGCGGTAGGTCCCAGAAAGAATCGCCGAGCTGAACATTACGCAATTTCACGTAACACAGAACTTCGAAAACACCACGTTGCACTTGCTGCGCCAGTCGAGGCAACCGCCATCTTGAAACTGGCGCTCTCGTTGGGTCCGAGATCTCTCGAGAGCGTCCAGCAACGCAAAATCCGCTAACGTCCGCTAGCCAGCAACCCAAAATCCCCAGCGTTGCGTGCGTACGCAATACGCTAGCCCTTTTATTGCGTTCTGCGCATGCGCACTCACGACCCGCAATTTCCTTGCGTACGCAAAGCTATGGCGTACGGTCCACTAAAACTGTCTAATAACTGGGCGATTTTTTTCGCGCCGTTCCGTAATTCCCACTACTGTCTTCCCGTGAGCTGCTGGAGACATCCAAGGGTAGGCTTGGGTGGGCGACCGCATTCCACTTCTCGATTCCGGTGAAGTATTTGCCGGATACTTTAGAGTTTGCCGTCGGTGTCGACGCTGTTCCATCGTCGCTTGGATAGAAAAAAATTAATCGCATTATTCGTCAGTAGCTTAAAGGAAAATGCGAACTGCGAGGTAAGGAACGCCACGTACCTGCCTCGATGCACAAGTCGCACTCAGGCCGCGCAGTACTCCGCCTCGTACGGCTTCGAAGGACGATGTAGTACTTCGTGCCGTGCGCGATCTTGCCGACCACGCAGCAATTGTTGCGGCATTCTTGGTGCGGAATAGCCATCTCAGAAATTACAGCGCTAACCCACTACAACGCACAACCAACGCAGTGACTTGCAGAAGCTCCCCGATGCAACGGACCCGTTTGCCGCTGGGGGCGCCCTGGTCGGGGCTTGAATTAGATAGCGAAGCTCTTTATGGCTAGGATTCCGTAGATTTTTCGTGTGCGTGACCAAAAACTCTACGCTTGCACTACCGCAGGCGCCGCACGCGCACGCCTTCCCCGTATAAAAGATTCAAAGTAAATAACCAATATAAAGCCTCGATGAACGCGCGTGCAAGATACTATTTGTTTTAGGCTTTTGCTTTAGAACAGTTAGTGCTGCAGACGCCGGCACGCGCGGCGTGTGGAACACCATTCCCTGCATTCTCCTTGATGATTGGGTAATTTAGCAATAGGTATATTTTACTTCTCTTGTCGCAATGGGGAGTAACGCGCCTACGAAGAGCAATGGCGGGAACGGCATCGATATTGTCAGCGGTGGCAGCGGGCGGCAAACACCACCGATGAAGATCGTGCATAAAACGCCAAGCGCATGAGGCAAACCAGACAAGACGACGAACGTCTGGTCTGGGCTATTAACAAAACACCGTCCTATTGACATTGATAGCCGTGCCTGATTACCCCAAAGACGCATTTAGTAACTCTTGATCGCGAGCTGTAGTAATTTTAGAAAATAACATACAGTCATCCGCAAAAAGTTTAGCATGCAAAGAAAAAGGCAGATTCGAAGCCATGTCATCAATACACTAAAAATAAGACGGCAGTAATAGTGTGCGCGTCAGTATGATTTGCTTGAGTGACAATCAAGTCTTGTCAGCAACAAAACAACAAGAAAAAAACATATTGTTTTGCATTTTTCCTTGAAAGAAACGTCACTGACGCCCAGAATGCCGTTCCTTGGCTTTACGAATATTAGATCAGAGAGAAATCTCGTGTTTCATTAATATCTCTTGATTCAGGTAATGTCGCGATTTTGAACTTTCGCATCTTATCCCCGCTGTTAACGTCGTACCCTCATGGCGTTTCCGCTTTCTGCAATCCGTGTTTTATTTATTGGTGCCACAAAACCAAGATTTTAATAGGTTCTTTTTTATTTATTTATTTGTTCCCAAATTTTATACAGAATTCGACAATAAACCGGAAATGTTACCATTGTCAGAGCTTAAGGTTTTCTGGTTGCTCTTGTGTCCACCATTGTGCAGGGCTTCCAAAGCTTCCAACAGCTGATGCACTTTTGTACGGAATCTGTATGGTCGTGAAGGAATAAGCTTGCTCTTGTCTATTGTTTCTTGATGTTTCTCGAGAAAGGTCAACACCTAAAAAAAAACACGTTTACACGATGTTGACAGTTCCTGTAAACACCGCGCCATCGTTTTTACTGGATGTGTTGACCTTTCTAGAGAAACATCGACGCCCGATGCGGGCGTTAAAAATAAAGGCTGACGGCAGACTGAATCATTCGAAAGAAAAGCTGACCGCACGGGGATGAATCTAGCGTGCTAAATGAGCAAAAAACGACATGCATTATTACAGAGTGCTCCTGCTTGCTATTATACTAGAAACTTCATTTTGTGGTAAGTGGTTGTTCTCTATGTCATCTCAAAGTCAAATTCGGTGTTGTTGTTGTTTGTTTGTTTTTTCCGGGCCAAACTAACGAAGGTTATCTGACATGGCCCAACGGAAGACAGAGAATTAATTTCGACCTTCTGGGAACTTTCGAAGTGCAACCCTAAAGCGCGAGACACATGGACGGCAGAATCGTCCGATCCGACGTCCGATCCGACAGTCCGAACGCCGCTCCGAATCGTCGCACGCGACAGTTTGAGACACACGCTTCCGACCTTGCATGCGACACGGCGATCCGTTCGGCTCCTCCCAAGACCCAGGAGATCCAAGCGTTCCAGCGGACTCCGGAGGTCATCTATGGTCCGAGATTGACGGTCCAACTCGCACGAGCGAAATTACGAGCTCGTGCATTCTTTGCTGGGCCATCTTTCTCAAATGGGTCAGCGGGATTCACGCGTCCGGCTTCCCCTCGCCTGTCCCGTTATCGCGTTCGCTTCGTCCCGCCAGACTCAGTGCGTCATCATGACGTTCGCGCTAGCTGTGCTGTCATTGGTTGGACGCATCCGACAATCCGTCCGCCGTGTGAAACTATCTGGCGCGTTGGACGCACGTCGGATCGCCGATCCGACACCTGAAGCGACCAAATTTTTCGGATCAGGCAGTCGTATTGCCTGATCGGACGTCGGATCGGATAAATTTTTCGCGCATGTGTCTCGCGCTTAAGGCATGGTTCGAACCGTCAGACATACGACGGGAATGCAATCAAGAAACACTTTAACCATTGGGTATCAGCTCCCAGGTGGGAGACGCGGTTTTGGTGCTAGGTGCGAAACTGCGAGGAATACGCAATGGATGATATTAACGATCCGAAAATGCGCTTTCCCGAGCTTTAGAGACGGCGTCAAGAAGCTCAGGCGATATAGCGTCGCTCTTTCGAGGACTGCTTTAACATTTCTGGAGGACGAAGATACGACCAAGGCCAACTGTGTGGCTGTCTAATTAAGCGATTAGCCGCCGACATAACTGAAAGAGCCGCGTCAGGTCACGGGTCCATTGTCCGACTAAATTTAGCGGGTAGGTTCAATTTCTGTGGGTCGCGTGATATCAAGCTATGTGACGCTATTTTCTCAGCAAAATTTAGCGGGAAAACTGAGTTGATTTTGAGGTAACGTAATATTAAATTATGTGATTTCATTTTTTCCGCTAAATTTAGGGGGAAACAGAACTGGTGCTGATATCATGCCAGGGCAATTTTTTCGCTGAATCTAGCGGGGAAACTGAATTTGTGTGGGAGTCCGATGACATCGGGTGAAGTCTTTGTTCCGGCTAAATTTAGCGGGGAAACTGAATTTGTGTATAGATCATGTGACATGATCATGTGAAGTAAATTTTTTCGCTAAATTTAGCGGCCAGACTCGATTAGTGTTGAGGCCACGGGACATCAAGTCATATTACGTCATTTTCCCCGCTAAGTTTTGCAGAGAAAATAGACGGCCAGAAATATTTCAAAGCCGCCCGAAGATCCTAAGAAAGTTAATCGCTTTAGAAAGCGTCTTCTTGGATTTCAGATAAAGCATGGAATAGCTGGCATCAACGATTAGTTTAAGTACGGTATGATTGCCGAAATGACATTACTTTGAAACGAAGTTTATTTAATGCCTCTTGGAAGGAGGAATCTGCACATCAATCAGAATGACAATAACCAAAAAAAAAAAAAAAGCACGGAAAACAACACACTTTGTTTGTTTCTTCTACTTTTCCGCATTAATTTCGCTTGTGCATAGCAATCCATGTCAGAGTGACGTTTATGTTTTTCACGCCAATGATAAACGACAGGTGGGAATGCTTCCAATTCTTAACTACTTCTATCATACCTAAATTAAAAACTGCCCGAATGAAATCAGGGAAGACCGCTACCGTTTGCCTATGTTTCTATAAATATAACTATAAATGAAATTCATGTGCTGAACAGAATTTGCTCTGCATCTTTGATAACGTTTCTCCAGGTGTTGTTTTAGATAAGTTTAAAGCAACCCCTCTGGAGCGTGTCGTATATCCCATGCTTCTCGACGCGAGGGGCATCAACGGTGAAAAACTACTGCGTATCGAAGACGGGCTTGTACTGACCTTGGAGAAAAGCGCCGTCCTAGCCGAAGATTTTGTCGTCATTCAAGGCAATGGCAGTGAGCAACATGTAAGTGTGTTCACCATACAAACTCACTCACTTAATCATTGGCTAATTTATTAAGGCGAAATCCTTATATGTCTCATCGCTCAGCTGACCTTCAAAGTCCTCGAGTGAAAGCACGTCGGGGACACGAAAGGTACCAAAACGTTTATGTGACCACTCAGGCGAATCAGAGGAGATAAAATCAAGAAAGCGAATTAAAAGGAACCAAAATGAATTGCTAGACATCGTCCTCTAGGCGTCGTTCTCGACGTCGTCATTAAAGTCGTCCTATAGGTCGTCTTAGAAGTCGTCCTACACGTAGTTCTTGACGTCGTCCTAGAGGTTGTCCTACACGTCGTCGTTAAATGGCTTTCGCTTTCCTACACGTAAGCAGTCTTAACTGTACTCGTGTAAGTTTTTGGTTTCTACTAATAACCAGGCCTATACGCAGCAAAATGTTCAGTTGTGCTAGTTGGTTCATGACTGGATAGGAGCGCCGAAGGACAGGGACAAAGTGAAGGAGGTAACGACAACACGGAGCGCGCTGTGTTGTCGTTACCTCAACAGTATAGCTTGCTCGACTGGTTGGTTGAACAACATATTGAGAAACAGCTCGACAGTGGTCACGGTTCACATCTACCTATACTTTGCAGGGATTGTAAGTGTTCCCCTGCGTTGAACAACACAAAGGTAGTGGGACGCATGAGGGGCAAGTTGCAGAGAGAGATCATGGAAGCGGCGCGTATACTTGCCTGTGGACCAGATCACTGCATTAGTGTCGCGTCACTGCATCTGACCAACAGGGAATTGCAATTTCTCAATTGTGACCGTCCTTAGTATACTGTCACCCGCGATCTGTGAAGGTACAGTTTGTGTCCTGAACGCGGTGTGCACGTGGTATCAACGTGAGGTGTACGCAGCGCATGATCTTATCGTTTTCTGGTGGCGCTGTCAGAATCGTTTATTATTTATTTTAATCACACGTTTCGCAATGCCCTTCTAGTGCCGCCGTAGGAGTTTCTTTTCCTTGTCTTCTCAGATTTTTTTAATTTTTTTTTATTGGCATTTATCTCCTTCGAAAGAGAAAGAAGAGCATGTGCTTGTGCGTGCCGCTGTGCGCGCGTGGGAGTTCTAGTAAACCTTTGGTCGTTAGTCAGCGTTTTTCCTGCGTCCTTCTTCTACTTTGTGTACCGTCCTTTTTGCGCTGTTTCTCAATATGTCGCTACCTCCTTCACTTTGTGACTATCCTTCGGCGCTTCAGTCCAGACCTATATAAAACGCATTAGTTGTGTGCATTGACTTTGTTTGGTGAAGAAGGAACGACCTTTAGTTACTTAGGTAGAAAAGGAACGCGGAACGTTACCTTTTGATGAAGTAACGATTAACGGCTTTTAGTTTCTTCTGGAGATGAACGCGAACAACGAAAGTACCCAAGCCATAACTTTCCCTGCAGCTCCCGCCTGTAACTTGCAGGTGGAGAAAATTAGATAGACCATAAAATTATGCGCACAAGGTATCCGAGTATAGCTACTCTGAATAAGCGGATTAAAAATCAAGAAAATACTGACAACGAAAAATGCTGAAAGCGGCTACACTGCTCCATATAGGGGGTGCGTGTATGTTTATGAATGTAGATGTATGTAGATGAGCAGTTTAGCCAGTGCAGTACAACCGCTAGCCTGGGGTCTTTAACATGCACCACGCATTAGCGATACACGACCGCACGCCGGTAGGATGTTCATCCAGATCGGAACGGGCCGGGGTGGGGATTAAACCCAGCATCCCGGGGCTCTGCAGCGCGAGCTTTCACTCCACGAGCTCCGATCTGGTGTACGCTAGCCGACTCGGCCACCGATCCCCCTTCTGCTTCATAAAACTGACACATCCAGGCTAACGAGAAAAGAGCGCGTTACTTTCAAGCTGACGCAACGTGTTCCTTTAAAATCGCAGTAAGGAGTAACGTAGTTCTAGTCGGTGACAAGTTAAAAGTAAAGTGGAAGCTCTTTCCACCTTTTTCCACCTTAGCAGAGCGAACGCTGGAGAGGAGGTCACCTCCTTTCCAGCCATCGCTTTGCTAAAGTGGAAAGGGGTCGGATGAGCTTCCCCGAACTCATAACCTCTCCATGTAGTTGCTTTTTAGAGCGGCGGCGGCGTAACCAAGGTCACCCCAAGGTCACGTGACCCCCAATGACACCCCAAGGTCACGTGACCCCCAGTTCATGTGACCCCAAAGACCACGTGACCCCCCAGGTCACGCGAACCCTCCCAAGGTCACGTGACCCCCAAGGTCACGTGACCCCCAAGGTGACCCCCACGTGACCCCCTCCCCCCCCGAGGTCACGTGACCCCCCTCCCCCCGAAGTCACGTTACACCCCCCAGGTCACGTGACCCCTTCCCCTCGAGGTCAGGGGACCCCCCCCGGAGTATATAAAAGAATGAGGGGCGGTGGAGGAGGGGTCTACCCTCCCTTCATGACCCTTCCCTCCTCCTCTTCAAGAGCTGCGCTCCAATTCGGCGTTACAGGGAGTTGTAAACGGCTTTCACTTTTTAGAGCGCAGCTCTTAGGGGCCCGTTTCCGGCTTGAGCGGCGTCGGCGTCGCCGTCGCCGTCAGCGTTGCCATCGCCGTCGCCGTCGCCGTCGGCGTAACCGCACGGTGCATTATGGGTAAATTTCCCCGCTAAATCTAGCGTAAAAATTTTTCCCACTAGATTTAGCGGAAAAAATTCCCCGCTAAATCTAGCGGAAAAATTTCTCCGCTAAATCTAGCGGAAACTAGCGGGAAAAATTCCCCGCTAAATCTAGCGGAAAAATTTCCCCGCTAAATCTAGCGGAAAATAGTTCCCGCTAAATCTCGCGGAAAAATTTCCCCGCTAAATCAAGCCGAAAAATTTCCCCGCCAAATCTAGCGGAAACATTTACCCGCTAGGTCTAGCGGAAAAATTTCCCCGCTAAATCTAGCGGAGAAATTTTCCCCGCTAGATTTAGCGGAAGAATTTCTCCGCTAAATCTAGCGGAAAAATTTCTCCGGTAAATTTAGCGGAAAAATTTCTGCGCTAAATCTAGCGGAAAAAATTCCGCGCTAAATCTAGCGGAAAAATATCCCCGCTAGATTTAGCGGAAAAAATTCCCCGCTAAGTGTAGCGGAAAATATTTCCCGTTGAACCTAGCGGAAAAATTTCCCCGCTAAATCTAGCGGAAAAAATTTCCCGCAAAATCTAGTGGAAAACTTTTTCTCGGGGGTCACGTGACCTCCCAAGGTCACATGACCCCCCCCCCCCCCCCCCTCCCCGCCCCGAGAACAGGTAACCCTCAGTACCCTTCCCTCCTCCTCCTCAAGAGCTGCACTCCAATTCGGTGTTACAGGGAGTTGTAAACGGCTTTCATTTTTTTTTGTTGAGTAACGAGTAACTGTGTTC
This sequence comes from Ixodes scapularis, assembly GCF_016920785.2. Classification (NCBI taxonomy): domain Eukaryota; kingdom Metazoa; phylum Arthropoda; class Arachnida; order Ixodida; family Ixodidae; genus Ixodes; species Ixodes scapularis. Next base: position 244,048,767 of record NW_024609835.1, on the reverse strand, counting down.
AGTTACTTTATTTATGAAACCTGCAGCGGTGTACACGTCTGCTAATAACGCCCAATCCGCGATGTCTGTGTTTCCTTCCTCGCTACAGTCGCCGACACGTTAAGAAACGCAGGACTTATTGCATTCACGCTTTCAACTTCGTGATGCGTCCTTCGGCTTCCTTATTGGCTAACGCCGCACTTTTTTTGGTTGCAGAGTGATAATAGGATTCCCTGCGTTTCTTAGAGTGTCAGTGACAATAGAGTGGCCCATGGAAATCGTATACTAAAAACTACTTAAGAAATGCTGGGCGCGACGAGTCCAGAGTTCGATTATCGCTCTGCCACCAATCAGACTGTGACATTAGCCGATAAGAACGCGGTGAACCATGACGCGGGAACAGATCACGCCCCGCCCTGCCTATCTCGAAGAGACACCGACAAGGTATTTATGCTCGCCGAGGTTTTTATTTGAACATAACCAGCAAGAGCCCAACTGCTCAGAACACAATTTGCGGTTCGAAATTCGTATTCTTCCCACCCAAAAACCACCGGTCGAGGATTGGCGGTTTCATGCGCGCTTACTCCCTTTTCCATGGTCATGTGCCGTTCAAACTGATGCATACCATATATATTCAAAGTCGTGGGTCACCTAAAGGCCCGGCCACACTAGCGTCACGGAGGTTTGCCGAGCGCCGTCAATTGCCGCGGACTGCCGTCCAGAACCAGTTTACACACTGAGCGGCCTGCCGACCGGCGCCGTCCGAGCAACCGGCTTACGCGCGTCTGAGGGCTCGCTGTTTCTTGCCGCGGAAGGGAAGATACAATGGGAGGTGGCGTAAATAGGGACGTTTGGATGTCATGGCAACGCGCAAGCCGCTGCGTCCCGCGTCTTTTACGTTGCAAAGGAGCGTAGCGTGATTTCGTTTGCGATCCCTATTTCCCCCAATGCTTTTCCCAAATGTGGTGCTTCTAAACTCTGCGACAGTATAAATGGTGGACATTGTCGCAGCCAGTTTTATCACTCATAATGAAGCCAATCTTCAACGTATTCATAGACGCCGCCATTGAAGGGTGTCGGTGTACGTGGAGTGAAAGGCAGGAAAACGATTTAAAGGGTGACCAGAGCTTGCGAGGACTGACTGTTCATGGTCCACTGGGCCTTCTTCGATGGTCCTGGCAGTTGACCAAACTCTGGGGCAGTCCCTGGTTGGTACGGCTTGTTCGGGCCTCGGTGTCTTCGGCGAAGGGTAGCCTTCCGGGGCTGAGTACCTCACTTGGCCGGGATGTCTTTGAGGGGTACGCTTTACGGGCATAGGATGCACTACACCGCACCTCCACCAAAATATTACGAAGGACGAGCTGACGAGACAAAGAATAACCGAGGAAACTAAAACGTTTAATGAGACGACCTTCTGCTCAAAACAAAAAAGGAAACAGATGATAACAACTGAGCGTCGCGGGCGTCGAAGTCGGCGCAGCAGCAGGTTCGACCACAGGGGTGAGACTGATTTTGGCTTGCAACGGGAGCCCCTTTTATACACGCGTGGGCTTCTGTAATAATCGGCGTAGAAGGTTTGACGCGTAGAACATTCGGACATCGAATGAAGAACAATGTTCTAGAACTCACCAGAAAATTAAACTGAAAGAATAAATAAAAGACAAGTAACTTCCAGGAATCGAATCCCGGCTCTTCGCGTGGGAGGCAATAGTGATAACCGTTAAGCCAAGGCCGCCCTGCGTACTTAGCCAGCTGCGCACGCGGCATTAATCCCCCTTTAAAAAGTGCATCGTGCTGATGCAACACAAAAGAAAGCGAATAAAAAGAACGGCAAACTAAAGAGTCATTTGGAACACACAATGTCCACAGTCCTATCGAGCGTAGGACGGCTTCCGGCGCACGACGAGGACGACTTCAGGTCGTGGTGGGCGGCGGGAAGATATTCTTGTTCCGTCGGGCATAACCTAGTAGTTCAGATCTCCAAGTCGACGAAGCACTTTGTAGGGTCCGAAGTAGCGCTTCAGGAGTTTCTCCTTAGGCCGCGTCGTCGTATCGGTGTCCAAACCCTCACACGGTATCAGGGCATGAAGCAAACGTCCATCCGGCGAAGGTTGTACCGAGTAGCGTCGACACGTTGTTGATATTGAATTCGGAGTCGGGCGAGCTGGTGAACTTCCTCGCCTCGTTGAGCAACCACCTGTCGGCGCTCCCATCGTCAGCTGGTTCGTGGGGAAACATGGCGTCGAGCATGGTCGTTACTTTTCTGCCATTCACCAGCTGAAACGGTGTTACTCCTGTGGTCTCTTGTACCGCCGTGTTGTAAGCAAACGTGACGTAGGGTAACACCTCACCCCGAGTCTTGAGCTCTACGTCGACATACATGGAGATCATGTCCGCGATGGATTTGTTTAGCCGTTCTGTTAGTCCATTTGTCTGCGGATGGTACGCAGTGGTTCGACGGTGACCGGTGCCACTGAGACGAAGGATCTCTTGCGTCAGCTGGGCCATGAACGATGATCCATAGTCTGTGATGAGGATTTCAGGGGGCCGTGCCGGAGGACAATGGACTCGATGAAAAACTTGGCGACTTCAACAGCCGCAGCTGATAGAAGGGCTTTCGTCTCGGCGTACCGTGTGAGGTAATCCGTGGCGACGATTATCCAGCGGTTTTTTGACGTTGATGGCGGGAAAGGGCCAAGTAAATCCATTCCAATCTGCTGCAACGGCGTGGAAGGGGGGGGGGGGGGGTAATCGGACGCAGAAGTCCTGACGGCTTCTTCGGCGGTTTTTTGCGTCGCTGACACTCGTGGCATGATCGAGTGTAGAGGTGAACGGCCTTGGGTAGCCTCGGCGAGTAATACTTTTCTCGTATCCTGGCGAGCGTCCTGCTGTCCAAGGTGTCCAGCCGTTGGATCGTCATGGCATCCTTGGAAGATTTCTTCTCGACGACTGGAAGGAATAAACAACAGCCATGCTGTGTTGTTGTTGACGAAATTCTCTTTGTACAGCATCCCTTGCCGTATAGAGAATGTAGTCAGGATTCGTAAGAAAGCACGGGAAATCGTACTCACTTGTAGCTCTAGGTGCTTGATACAGCGCTCGTAGTTCGGGATCGTCTCGTTGGAGTGCTGCCATGTCGCTGACTTCCAGGGGGGCTATGTTGCACGTTTTGGACTCCCAGGAGACTAGGGAGAAGGAAGTGACGTCAACAACGCTCTTTGGATGTTGATTGGTTGAGTCGCTGATGACGCGTTGCGTGGTGCTGCTAAGATACGTTAATTCAAACCTACGTCACTTCCGTCTCCCTAGTCGCCTGAGAGTCCAAAGCGTGCAACATAGCCCCCCAGAGCGCCGAGAAAACACTCATCGTCGTCGTCTTCGATGCAGGCAGGTCCGGCCTCGGCTGGGGACTTGACGGGCAGTCGGCGTCATTGTGCTTTTGGCCGGACTTGTACACCACGGTGATGTCGAACTCCTACAGTCGTAGGCTAAACCGGGCGAGGCGTCCGGAGGGGTCCTTTTGATTCGCGAGCCAGCAGAGCGAGTGGTGGTCCATGACCACACGAAAAGGACTTTCATTCAAATATAGGCGGAACTTTGTTAATGCCCAGACGACAGCAAGGCACTCCTTTTCAGTCGTTCAGTAGTTCTTCTCCGCCTTAGACAGCGTCCAACTCCCGTCCGTGTGGACCTCTGTTTCAGCGAACTGGTCGAAATGGCCACGGATCGGGGGTATCTGGAGTCTTTGTTTGAGCTCATCGAACGACCGCTGGTGCTCTTCTGTCTATTCAAACCTTACGGCGTCCTTCGTGAGGTGTGTCAGTGGGGCGGACAGCTTGGTAAAGTCCCGAGCAAACCGTCTTTAGTAGGCACAGAGTCCGAGGAATCTTTTCACGACCTTTTTGTCAGACGGCGGCGTAAATGTAGCTACAGCGCGGGTCTTCTCGGGGTCAGGGAGAAGACCTTTGTTGTTCACGACGTGGCCAAGGAACTTTAGTTTACCATAGGCGAACCGACACTTTGTTGGCTTGAGTGACAGGCTGGTCGTCTCGATGGCTTGAAGCACGGCGTAAAGTCGTCTCAGGTGTTCATTTAAATCCCTTGAAAATACCACGACATCGTCCAGGTGGACGAGGCAGCTCTGTCTTTTCAGACCTGTCAGCACGGTGTCCATGACAGGTTGGAAGGTGGCTGGGGCTGTACAAAGTTCAAACGGCATCACTTTGAATTCGTACAGTCCGTCGCGAGTCACGAAGGCGGTTTTCTCGCAGTCACATTCGTCGACTTCGACTTCAGTAACGACTCTTGAGGTCGATTGACGAAAAATATCGGGAGTGGCGCAGTCGGTCTAACGTATCGTCGATGCGGGGGAGCGGATAGACGTCCTTCTTAGTCACAGCGTTCAGTCGACGATAGTCCACGTAGAACCTCAGGGTTCCGTCCTTCTTCTTTACAAGGACGACTGGGGACGCCCTTGGATTTTCGATGGTTGAATGATGTCGTCGTCGAGCATTTGCTGGACTTGATGTAGAATCCCCTTCCTTTTATTTCAGGAGACTCGATACGGCGACTGGTTTACAGGGAGCGCGTCGTCGTCGGTAATAATGCGACGATTCGCTATTGGTGTTTGGCGCACCTTCGGCGACGTGGCAAAACAGGCACTGTATTCGGCGAGGAGATCAACCAGTTGCCGGCGCTTAGGAGCTGGGAGCTCGGGGCCGATGTCAAGCTGCGGCGGCGACGTGTTCTTCTGCTGTGACGATGAAGTTTCCTCAGAGATTGCGGTCACCAAGTCTGGCGCCTGAAGCTCTTCAACGTGACCCACAGTGGAACCCTTCGTTAGGTTCTGCGGCTCCTCTCAAAAGTTTGTCACGAGAACAGTTTGTAAAGTCTCGGGTTGTTCTAGACTTGGTCTGGAACGGTTGGTGAGAACACTAACATTTTATTTCGTTAACTGATTATTACTTGGCCAAATTTATAATAATGATGAAAGAGCGTTGTCGGCGTCTGTTCAGGCCGCTGGTCCCATGCCGTCTCGCTGCTCACTTCGTCTCGTCTCCTTTTTGTCCTCTGTCCGACTTATTTTTAAACCCTCGTGCTGAGGGTTACCTCGCGATGGCGTGAACTGGTGCAATCGCGAGGCAATACGTCAGCCAGATGAGACAGCAGTATTGGCAGTGCTATGGTGTGATTGCCAAGATGTTGTCTAATGAGGTGCAATGGATGTTGCGCGGACTTATGTAAGCGTGCGGCAACATCCGTCGACGACGCAGCACTTGAGCCGGGTAAGGTAACCTGACGCTCTCTGGGGCCGCTCGATCGAGTGGAGAAAAGTTCTCCCGGGAGCCGCTGGGTCGGTGCGTGCGTACGTGACCACAGTACCGTTACGCCTCGTGCGACGCCAATTCTTTTTTCGAGGAGCAGTTGGACGCTGCCATCCAAAAGAGCTTCACCGTGCATGGCTGCGTCGGTTATGACGGTGATGAAAACACTCGACCGCGGCGGCAGGTTCACATGGTCGGCAATAACTCGGATTGCGGTTGACGTCGTGTTGGTCTCCACCGGCGGTAAAACAGGTTTTCGCAGCGTCAGCTGGTTTGCCCCGAGGTCGATGACGGCGCCATACTGACAGAGGAAGTCTATTCCGAGGATGACGTCGCTCGCACAGTCTTGCAGAACAAAAAACTTCACAGGGCACGTCTCAGTGTGGATCTCAACGCGAGCAATGCATCCTCCGACTGGTGTATTGAGGTATTCTCCGGCGGTTCGTATTTGTGGCCCATCAAACGGCGTCGTGACTTTTCGAAGTGGGCAGGAGAGCCTCCCACTCAAGACTGGGTAGTCTGTTCCTGTGTCCACGAGTGCTGATGCGTCGTGGCCGTCAATGACGACGTTTAGGTTGTTTCGCACCGTCGCAGGGGCGGGAGCGCTCCGGCGTTCTTGGAGGCTCCTTACTTCGGTCGTGTTCGGCAAGGCCACCTCCAGGCGTTGCCACACTTAGTTTTCCCGACGAGATAGGTTGGACAGGCTGTCTCGACGAGAGCGGCGGAAGGGCGAGAGCGCACGTCGAGGCGAAGGCGAACGGGAACCTCTGGGTGGAGTTGGCACCGGGGACAGGGGTCGTCGGAGGTACTCCTCAATGTCCCCAAGGCGGGGTCGCGGCTCGCTCGGCGCAAAACCTCGCAGGGCCCACCTATCGGTACGGGCACCTCAGGTAGACGTGATCGGCTTCGCCGCAGTGATAACACAGCGATCGTCGATCGGACGTGCGCCACAGATCTGCCTTCCTAGGCGCCAGTTGCTCGGTGCGGATGAGCGGCGGCTGCCCTTCCCGACGTCGGAGAGCCTGCGGCGCTGGTAGGTCACGTCGAGGTGGCGTCGAATACTGTCAGGCAGCTGGCGCCGGTCTCCGAGCTACTGCGGCGTAGGTCAGAGAGGGCTGGTTCGTCCGAGAGGGCTCGCACGTCCGGTGCTGCCACGGAGATGGGAGCTTCTGGCCTAAAAGACCGCTGAACCTCTTCCCGGACAACCGCGGCGATGGAAATCGGGGCGGGGCGATCAGCAGCAGGTAGAATTTTTCGTAGCTCTTCCTTGACGACGTCCCGGACAATTTCTCGCAGGTTGTCAACGCCGATGCCGCTCTGGTTGAATCGGAGAGATGACAAAGTCGAAGCAACAGGCGTGCCGGCGAGTCGGTTGTAGTGGCTGGCTCGGGCCGACAATGCACGCTCGATGTTCGCTGCCTCCGACACAAATTCGTCTACATTAGCGGTGGGTTACGAACGAGGCTGTCGAAGATGTCGCTCTTCAGGCCTCTCATACGCAGCTTTTTCTCGTCGGTGGCCTGTGGGTCGGGGCGGCTGCTCAGCCGGAGGACGTCTTCAACAAAGCTGGTGACTGTTTCGTTGGGTCTTTGGGTTCTTACTTGCAGAAGGTCTTCCGCTCGCTGTCATCGTTGCTGGTTCGCGAATGTCCTCTTGAGTTCGGCCTATGATGTAAGGGAAGCCTCATGATTCTCAAACCAGCGCCTGGCAGTTGCCTCTAAGGAAAAATAGGGATTTTGCAGGCATTGTTCAGCTGTCTATCCGTTGTGCCGTGCCACGCGTTCGTAGTGATGAAGCCAATCTTACACGTCTTCATAGACGCCGCCATTGAAGGGTGTCGGTGTACGTGGAGCGACAAACAGGAAAAGGGCGGAAGGGCTGTGCGGAGCTTGCGAGGACTGACTGTTCATGGTCCACTGGGCTTTCTTCGATGGTCCTGGCAGTTGAGCAAACTCTGGGGAAGTCGCTGGATGCGACGGCTTGTTCGGGCTTTCGTGTCTTCGGCAAGGGGTAGCCTTCCGCGGCTGAGTACCTCACTTGGCTGGGATGTCTTCGAGGGGTACGCTTTACGGGCATAGGATGCACTACACCGCACTTCCACCAAAATGTCCCGAATGACGAGGTGACGAGACAAAGAATAACCGAGGAAACTAAAAGGTTTAATGAGGCGAACGTATGACCAAAACAAAAAGAAAAGAGATGATAACAACTGAGCGTCGCGGGCGTCAAAGTCGGCTCAGTTGCAGGATCGAACACAGGGGCGAGACTGACTTTGGCTGGCCACGCGAAGCCCCTTATGTTCACGCGTGGGCTTCTGTAGCAATCGGCGTAGTAGGTTTGACGCATAGAACATTTGGACGTACAATAGACCACAATGTTCTCGAACTCACCAGAACATTAAACTGAAAGAATAAATAAAAGAAAAGTAACTCCCAGGAATCGAACCATGGCTCTCCGCGAGGGAGGCACGCACGATAACCGTTAGGCCACGGTCGCGCTGCCTACTTGACCAGCTGCGTGCGCGGCAATATGAACCCCACTTTTGTGGCCTCCAAAAAGCTACAAATACATTGATCGAAGAAAAAAAATGTTGCACAGATCACATGAAATACATGCACACGTCATTCTCAATATAGCGACGTACAGCCGGCTGGACGACGCAATGGCGAAGCCACTGATCCCTATTGTAGTAGGCTGGATCGCGGAGAGAAGCTTCTTTTGGTGGGGCCGAGTGACATCATCAGCAGCCATCACTTGACACCAGCAAATGCATGAGACTTTATATGAGAAAAACGAGAAAAAGCGCAGTTTCCCCTGTTTCCAAGCTGTTGTCGGCAGTGAACCTTCTTAAGACACTGTCATACTGAGGCAACACGACGGCAACAGCAACAACACAACACGTTGTCCAACAGTCGGGCAACTTGTTGCTCGCTACTCGTGTTGTCCACCAAGCCTGTCACATCGCGGCAACAGCGGCACAACATGGACGACAATTGAAATGTTGCCTCGGTACGACAACTTTCGGCAACAAAAACAGCAGCAACTTGTGTTTGACAACGCGTGTAGCCCTGATCGGCTGAGCGAATTTTGGGCCGGCGAGACGACAACACAGATAGCTTTGATGGCAGAGCTAGTTCCCTATCAATAACGTCTTACTCAAACAAAGGCTTGGAAAACGTTATTTAACAATAATTAAGGCTGGCATGCAGCTAAAATATTTTTAAGGACCGTTCACACTGAGGCAGCAGTAGGACAACACTACCCGGCAACACGAGGAAATCGTGTTGCCGGCGACCCTGTCTCATCGCGGCAACGACAACAGTCGGGCAACATGTTGCTGCCACCCGGACACTGCGTTGTCCGATTTGTTGTCCGACAACCCTCTGACATTGGGCGCGTTAAGTTAACGCGCTCGAGCGCGCTCCAGCGGTCAAAGTGCACTCGAGCTAAACTAAACGACATCGTCTCACTTCCGGTGCACGGTGGCGGAGCGCGCTCCGCGAGCTCCGTCGTCGGAGATGGTGCGCGGGAGCTCGCACAGGTTCGTTTCCGGTGTGATGACGACGTTTCCGCTCTCGCGGCCGGTCTCACGGATACTCGAGGTAGTTTCACGCGGTGGTCTCGTTCGAGACGGAAGAAACATCAAAACCTCAAGCGTTTTGGGCTCCGGGCCGGGCCGCCGGGACACTCTGGATCAGAGGCGTCGTAGGGTGTGCGCAATCCCCGGCGAGCGAGTTCGCTTCCGAACGCTCCGAGGATGCCACCGCGCTCGCCTCGTCAAACCTCGCCGACCGCGACCGCACCAACTGAACCCCGCGGCCGAAAGGCTCCGGCCTAGCCAGGAACGGCACCGAGGTAGGCACGGTCGTGGGTAGGAGCTGCTCGCTCTGCGATACCATGCAGTGCTCGGAGCTCTCGGCGGCGTTCGTGCTTGCGCCGAAGCCTTTAGGGACTCCCTCGGACGCGCAAGTCGCGCCTGCTTGGATGCCTGGATACTTCGACGGCGATCGCTTGGCAGCTCGTGCAGTCGTTCCGTCATTGTGGAAAATACAAAAATAAAAAAAAAACATGGTGCTGGTGTAGAAAGGTGTGCATACATCCTTCAAATGCTAGTCGAAGTTCTTCATGTACCTTACCGCAATTTCAGGATCAGGCGAGCCAATGAATTCGGCCTTTCAGCCGTCATTCTTTAAGGCTTTTGGGAATTCAGGGGACGTTCGGCGTACCTTTAATCGCCGCACCAACAGCGTGCAGCACAAATAAAGCTCTTGCTGTTGCCGACGTCTCCGCGCACTTATTTCATCGAACTCGCCGTCGAAGAGACACTTTTTCGACGTTTCGATATACTGCAGTTTCGACGAAACGAGCCATGTTTACGCCGTTTACGCGCGCCAGAAAGCCGGAACCGGAAACGTTAAAAAAATAGGCGTCAGATGGCGCCTCGGTACTGAAGTGCGCCGTTAAGCTACGCTCCGAACCCGCGCGCTCGAGCGCAGATGTCCGGAGTCTGGAGCTCACTAACTTAACGCGCCCATTGCGTTGCCGGCGGGGAGAACACGGGGAACGTTCCGCCATCTTGATTGTTTACCTCCGTTCGTGTGCGGCCCGGAGTTGCTGGAAATGACTCTGCAAAGTGATAGTGCGCTCGAAGAGCCGGGAATTACCACAAGACGACATCAGCCAGTGAGTGTGATTAGAAAACTTTTCACGGGGAGTATTTTTCACCCCTTATTTTATCAAAAGATTTTCATTCGCTGTCAAAACAGATGGCCCTAACCCAGGAAAACCGTATGAAGTGTTTCTGTCCGCGTCTTTCCTTCGTGCAATTCCAACTTCTACTGTAAAATGTAGTTAGCACCGGCAATACCCCAAAACGTCTTTTGTAGCGTGGTGTTGGCTGAGCTGACAGTGCTTCGAAACTTCAACACCGACACGATCGGCCTTCAAAACAACCGGTCGAATAAATATTTCTCAACGCTGTCTATTTGACTACTGCCTGCTATGTTGTCACTTGATTCCTGCAAAACGTCCAGTGTATTTTTGAAACAAATCAGGTGTCTCGTAGTGGCAGTTTCCAAGTTCCAAGCATCAACAATCATGATCAGAGTGTCCGTTTTAATGCTTCGATTTTTTAATCTTTGCTTTCCTGGATTATCTTCATTACACGTTATCAGGGGGTGAGCAGGCGTTCCATTTTATTTCGCTAGCAGTGATGTGAGCTGGTCTCTCGCCAGTTCTAGTTTCAACACCGGTCCGAACGTTCACGACCGCAGCTGTGACCATTTCGACAATCACCTCCGTAATTGCGCAGTAAAAACATTCAGCAAACTATTTTAAATGCACGCCAGCCTTAATTATTGTTAAATAACTTTCTCGAAGCGTTCGATTGAGTAAGACGTTATTAATAAGGGAACTAGCTCTGCCATTCAAGCAATCTCTGTTGTCATGTTGCCGGCCCAAAATTCGCTCAGCCAGCGATCAGGGCAACACAGGTTGTCCAACACAGGTTGTTCAACACAAGTTGCAGGTGTTTTTTTTTTTTTTTTCCGAAATCTGTGATACCAAGGCGGCATTTTAAAGTTCGTCCATGTTGTGAGGCTGTTGCCGCGATGTGACAGGTTTGTCGGACAACACGGGGAGCGAGCAACAAGTTGCCCGACTGTTGGACAACGTGTTGTGTTGCTGTTGCCGTCTTGTTGCCTCAGTGTGACAGTGCCTTTACGAATATGTTTACTGCGGAATTACGGAAAATAACTGCCGAAATGGTACAGCCATGGTCGTGAACGTTCAGACTGGGGTTGAAACTAGAGCCGCCGAGAGAGCAGCTCACATTACTGCTAGTGAGATAAAATGGCATGCCTACTCACCCGCTAATAAAGTATAATAAAAAAATCCAGAAAAAAAAATATAAAAAAAATTGAAGCATTAGAACGACCACTCTGACCATGATTGTTGATGCATGGAACTTAGAAACAGCCGATATGAGACACCTGATTTGTATCAAAAATACCCAGGACGTTTTGGGGATTGAAGCGATCACGTAGCAGGCGGTAGGCAAATATACAGCGCTGAAAAATTGTAATCCACCGATTGTTATGAAGGCTGATCGTGTTGGTGTCACAGTTTTGAAATTCTGTCAGTTCAGCTCAACACCACGTTACAGAAGACGCTTTGAGGTACTCGCGGTTTTTACTAAATTTTACAGAAGAAGTAGGAATTGCATGAAAGAAGGAACCGAACATAAACACTTCATATCGGGTGGCGTAAATTCCGAACATATATCACCGATCTCACTTTCCTCGGTTAGGGAGGGCTATCTGCTTTGTCAGGGAGAGAAGAATATTTTGATAAAATAAATTGTAAAAAATACTTCCCTTGTCAAGTTTTCTAATCACAGTCACCGGTTGAGGTCGTCCCGTGGTAATTTCCGACCCTTCGCACACACTAGCACTTTGCAGAGTCGAATTCTAGCGACGCCGCGCCGCACTCGAGCAAACGTAAACAATCAAGACGGCGGAGTGTTCCCCGCGTTGTCACCATCGTCAGCGCGGTGCGAGAGAGTAGTCGGACAACAAATGGGACAACACTGACACTGCCACGCGACTTCCGGTAGCAACATGTTGCCCGACTGTTGTTGTTGCCGCGATCTGTCAGGGTCGCCGGCAACATGATTTCCTCGTGTTGCCGGATAGAGTTGTCCAACTGTCGCCTCGGTTTGACAGGGCCTTTAACTGCGTTTCGACAAGCCTGTCAAATAGCTTATGCACAAACATCGAAACGGACAGCAATTACAGTACTTACAGATAAATGTCTCGTGGTCAAGAGTGACTTCGCTGGGCGAGAAAATGTAGTGCAGCTCAATGAGACAAGACTTATTTATTATTTTATTAACAGTTATCCGGAGTTACCGCAGAGTCGGTGGCGCTTTCAATGAGTTGAGTTTAGCAAAGGACTAGCTCGAAGGCCTTGGTACGCAAAGTTCGCTCACTCCCGGAAACCCGCTGTCAAGATGGAACATTTTTTTTTTAAATTCATCAACTTCCAGACTTCCCGTGGACGGTTTTACTGAAGGAAAGTTGTTTTGTTTACTCCACTATACGAGAGAAAGCTTGCCAGCTCAGCCATGGGTGTTCCAGCACGTTCCATTTTTTTTTTTAAATCGACGTTCAAACGCTGGACAAATACCGGTTTGATCTCCAAGCACCCGATATAATGATATCAGCATATCATATTATACTCGCTTTCGAGCACGGCGCCCAAGATTCAGTATGCCCATTTTCGTAGGTTTCTCCCGTAGACTTGCATGTGTTGCCTGGTGTCAAGTAATGGCCGCCGGTGGTGCCGCTGACGGGCTCCCGATCCGTGATGTTGCAACAGAGATCAGTGAGCGGCGCACGACCGACCAACGTTGCGACGGATGTGGGGCTGCTACTTCGGAACTGTCGTTCGTGGTAGCGGCCTATAGATTTTCCAGCGCAGAACATGGAGCGGGAGGGGTACAAGTTCAAAACAATCGCACAACAAACGGGGCACACAGCTACGTCGTCTGCTTCACACGCCGGAAAACTAAAAAAAAAAAAAAAAAAAAAACGGTATGGTGTAGTCCCGTGACTTCTGGCCATGAGCTTCCGTGTTCGTGTTTCGGTTTCGGTTCCGGAAAGTTTTTTTATTACTTTATTAAAATATACGTGACTCTGCAGCAAAATATTGGTTGCGTATTCTCCCGACACCATATTAAATCACCTAGTTAGAATTTCAAAAAAAAAAAATTGGGGGAGGGGGGTGTAAGTGTTTCTTTATGCCACGTCAGTAAGCGTAAATCATTCCACTGAGGACTCTCTGGGCCGCGCCATTTCGTTCGCCTGCAGTGCCATCCACGTACATCCGGGCATTTCAACGAAATCGTCGGCGCGCAGGAGGAAAGGGCACGGGTCTTTCTCGTTGGTTCTCATTGTTCGGGCATTTCCGGTCGGCTCTGCCGCCGGAACTGCCCAAATATGGAGGCTCATTTCGCTCTCTCTTTTCACCCCAGTATATGGTGTATCGTTACTGGAAGAAGAGTCCCATTTTTCGTTTTGCTTACAGATGAGCGGTGAGGAGTTGGAGAAGAATCTGTACCACGACAGGCGTCACATGTCAGCACTTTCGATAGAAGAGGTGGACGGAGGTTGGGAGGTGGTAAGGTCACTGGAACGGCTATTTCGACCTATCCTTTAAACATTAATTGGGGCGTTGACTAAGCATTTTTCTAATCAAACACTGGCGATGAATAAATTTCATAACTGAGTCGGCCACAGCATTTTTACATCCGAGATCTTTATGAATACCCAAAAGGCAACATGCGCGATCTTTTGTTGACATTTCAGGAACGCGCTTCACTTCGTTAACTTTAAAAAAGAGTGTAATCTAGTTGCTTTTGCTTAACAACTTGGAAAGAATAAGTTCGAAAACAGCAGGATTGTTTTTTTTTATGATGGTGTTTATTACTATTCTTTTTTTCATCTGGTAGGCTAGAAAATGTATACTTTAAATTTGCAGAGGGGAGTCCTGAGCGACAAGTTGAGGATTGAACCAATGCCATTGAAGGCGCGCTCTGGAGACGGAAGCATTGCCCACAAGGTTTCAAAGATTCAGAAAGAGGAAAATTACGAGAATGATTACATAGGTAATATCACCACTTCATCAGTTATCACGCTAATCATTTCAGTAGCAACGCTGTTTAAACGTTGTCTATAACTGAAGTGTTTTTTTAATCTGGCATTTTTTAATAATTTTGACGCATGGTAATTTTTCACCACTTAGCGAGAGACGATGATTTTTAGTTGGCTAAGGGGCGTCGTTTGTTAACCGACCGCTGCAATGTACACTTTACGCCGCAAACGCTAAAATATGGAGTTTTTTTTTTGTATCTGATATTTATTTTGTATTTGCTGAGGGTACATATCCGACGCGGCAGAGTTAGCCTCTTCTCTGCGTCTTTTGAGCTCCACACCTCTTTATATTACATTAACGCCTAAAAAGTATATTTGTGCGCAAAAAATACCCTCGTTGAAATAGCAGTGTCGCGGGACTTGTTTACACAACAATGCAGCCCCAGACAACTCAACGTAATTTGATAATATTGAGTACAACACGGTACATACCATGCTATAAAAAGTACTATGCAATATATAAAACACCATATTTTCTGCATTCAATACAATAAAATGCGGCACAATTCCTTTCAGTTGCACCCGATTTCGTGGTCTCTGCAAGATCTGCAGATTCAAAGCAGGGTGAGTAAAATATTCGTTGGCGCCCTGACGAACGATGAGACTCCGTACCACTGCATGCAAAAGAACTGTAACCTTTAGCTTAAGCATCTTATCCGCCCCGTCATTCGCCGAGTACCCTCACAGATTGCAGCGATTGTCTCTATACCAACTTCAAGTGCTCTGCGGGAGAGCACAAGTTCAGGTTTGTTAGAGTATTTTCTGGGGTGGTATGTATCTATTTTTTTTATTTATATTGTGTTACCCCCCAGGGCCCGAATGCATTATTGCAGGGGGGGGGGGGGGGGGTACACAGACAGTCGTGAAGGTAGAAATACACTCGTGCATCTGTACCAAAAAATAAAACAACGAGGGAACGCAAGCACGCAACAAAACACACTCATTAACAAAAGCCAGCCCGGAATAAGATAAAAGCCACATTGGTAATAGCTCGCATTCCAGGTATTTGCCAGATAATAACATCAGCTGAGGAAGATATTGGCTAACAGCAGTAGCAATAACTCTCGCTTTCCGCGTCACACATGAGTAAAAACAGAGATGCAATTTTTTCCAAATACGTTCAAAGGGTAATAAAACAATCAAAGTAGGAACAGCTAAACCAACAGAAGTATCACGCCCAGTAATCACTCGAATTCTCATCGCAATGATTAAAAATTTTCCTAGTCATGTCAGTCTACCCAGCTGTCACGTGACAGTCGGTTAAAGAAGAGTGAGTTTGACAAGATAGAAATGGTGTCCTTTGGTAGGTGATTCCACGCTTTAAGAGTGTTTGAAAAAAAAAGAAAAATTCAAAACATTTGTTCGGGGTGTCGATTCCCAAATTTTTGCCTTAGTGGTTTAACCTTTTATATACACAGTTGGGTGGTTGAATGAACTTTGCTTTATTCATCCCGGTTTGACCATATTAAATTGCACGAAAAACCTTCAAGCGAAGACCTGGCTCCCACTCCAATTGTTTTTTTTTAGAGTGATACCACTTTCTCTACAATTGTAATTTCTCGTGACAAATCTCGCAACCCAACTTTGTACTTTCTCTATTTCGTTTTTCCTTTCTGTTTCTAAATAACTCTCTTTTGGGTCCCAGAAAACACTGGCGTGCTTTAGTATTGGCCTAACGTTAGTCTTAAACAAAGTTGCTTTCCCAGTTTCAGGACAGACCCTGAAAATTCGTTTCAAAAAGATTAACATGCGGTTGACTTTGGCCGTGATGAAGTCAATGTAGGCGCTCCATGACAGATTCTGAGCGAATTCAACATCTAGATAATTTACTACTTCCTCCTTCTTCGGTCGGACACCGCCGATCAAGTACGGAAAGGATACTGGTTGACATTCCCTAAAGAATGCCATCCGGTAGCATTTAGTAATGCTAAGCTTCATTCCCCAAATCAGTTAAAATACCCTCCCCTTCGGCAACAAAGGTTGACCATTAGGAACTTATGATTTCTCACTATCGATTAGTATTTTATTACGCAAAAGAGTGCAACAAATGCGTCAAAGACCAACCGAAAAACGCACGGAAAGCAGTAATAGAAGAGGTAGTTCCACTCACTTTTTGTTTTTTTAGGCAACAAACCGCATAAAGATTCTTGCAAAAAAAAATCAACAACCTTTTATTTTTTAATGAGGTTACAGTTCTGGTTGTTTGACATTAAATGCGCTCGCTTATCCAGAGTAGTGAGAACTTTTTGCATGATCCGATTTGTGTCCGATGTTTTTATAGTTTTTTCGCTGTTTCAGCATGTGGACGTTAAATCACTAGACACGAGGCATTAGAAAAGTAGAAAGCTACTGATATTATTTCAACACCAGAGGAAGGTACACGACCGGTCAAGCGACCACATGCATCGATGATTACTGCCACCGGGCTAAATTCGGCGCAACTTTTGCCGAACTTTTCTAAAAATACAATACAAACCCTGACAATATAAAGTCACTAGAATCTCGAGGAACGCAGGGAGCGACTTTAGTTTCTGCTTCATGATTCGTTCTACGGCATTCCGCTAAAACCGCGGTCCCATTGACTGGGGTGAGGTATAGAATGCTCGACTCTCGCCATGCCCTGCGTGATCCTTATGCTGCCAATAATGATAGCGTAATCTGCTGTACAGTATAATTGCTCTTACTGAATGACCACTGTGTGATATAACTTTTTTATTTTTTTCCATGCAGTCACGGCGCATGCGCGAGAGGCGGTGTTCGTCGAATTGAGGATACTATGCGATTCTCACCATCACAAACATCATTACTTCAAGAAACCAAAAGAAGTACTCGTCTACTTGGCGCTTTCGATAATCGCAGTAAGACACGGTCGTAGCACTCCAGCAACGTCACTGTTACTACGCTGCATCCACGATTTGTGTTATATGTTCTATGTTCTATGTTATATGTTCTCCTAGACTGACAAAGCCTGGCAGAACGCCACGAGACGCGACCGCCGAAAGTAAATAGGTAGAGCGGAAGAAAAGAGTAGGGAGGCTCTAGTGAGGGTGGGCGCAACTACAAGATCGCGGATCACGGGATATGGACACCATTTATTTGCTAAATTTTGCTGGAAGTCTATGGGGCAAAGGGTCGTTTCATTTTCTAACTCAGGGCATAAGAGCCCATTCATGTGCTTGAATAATTTACGCAAGGTATAAATGATTACTTTTCTATCGCCACCAGTTTTGTTCCGATGTGAAGTATTTGTTTAACGCGAAAAATGGTAAATTCCGCCATCTTGGACGCTGCTGCTTATCTGGCAACCCTGGTTTCTCCTCTCGGCGTTTGCAATCTTTGGAATGAGAAGGAAGCCAGAAAGACTACGCCAATGCCCTCATTGCTTGCAATGGGAGGCGAGAGGAGGAAAGGCGCATGGAGCAGCAGAGTTGCAACAGAGCGGGTGTCTGCTCTCGTGCAGGCAACAATAGCGCATATCCTTTCCCCATCCTCTCCCTCAGGCGCCGCCATTAAATTCCAAGCGCCCTCCAGGATTTCAGTTGCAGCCACCCTCAT
Organism: Ixodes scapularis; assembly: GCF_016920785.2. Taxonomy (NCBI): domain Eukaryota; kingdom Metazoa; phylum Arthropoda; class Arachnida; order Ixodida; family Ixodidae; genus Ixodes; species Ixodes scapularis. Next base: position 244,031,198 of record NW_024609835.1, on the reverse strand, counting down.
TAGAGCCACCCTAGACAAGAGTCATGTAACGGGCGCCCCGCTGCGGCGAGACGCCGAAACACATTTCTCCCGAGCGATGGAATGTCCGCTCGTGCTTCTCGCATTCCTCGGGCAACCGCTTCTTTTCTCGTCGGGTTTGAAAACCATGTTTTGGGTCCTCGCCGCTGCAAAAGCTGGGCGCTGGCGTCCAGGTTCCCCGAGAAATGCTCTGTGCTACCAGATCCTCGCGCTTCAAATCTGCGACCGGGCGCTCTATCGGTCCGTCAAAGAACTGCCAGGCTTTGTGAGTATAGAGGCGGCTATGCTAGTACCGGTATCCCCTAGAACACAAGGCCATTCTCTTCCTTCCCTCATACGTCACCGTTAGTGGACCCAGACAGCGCCGCCTACACTGCGACAGCGTCGTCGACAGCGCGCCTTGCGGCGTCTCACAAGTTGCAACGAGCACTACACTCTTAAAAGAAAGCTGGTCAAACAGCTAGGAAGTGCAGCATTTACTATTTTTTTCTGACTGTTACTACCTTTTTATTGGCTATTACTACCGAATTACTGGCTTTAGGGTACCCCAAAGGCGCGGAAAAGACGACGGCCAGCGTTAGCGACGCACTTACTATTCGAACCGCTCGGGGAGTTGTACAGGCACGAATTCTGAAGGGAGAAGCGCGTGCCGCACGCAGCGGCGCGTGCTGAGCTCGTGCATGCTAGTATCGTTTTTGGAACAGGTGACCCTGGGATTTGGAATAAACAAGTCGACAGTCGCCGGTGTCCTTCCTCGCCCTCGGCGGGGCCCGCGAGGACGCGGGCCCCCGCCGTTACCGGGTCGCCTTCATCGATGAACCCGACTTCTACTCCCCGGCCATGACGACGGCTGCAGCATTTGTGCGGCCAAAACAATTTGGCCACACAGAATCGTAACATCAAATATTGCAGGAGGGGGAATGTTTAAGGGTTGGGAGCTGACTTTATAACGATTGCAGCCTCTGTTCCAGCACGTCGTGGATGCCAGCGCTGCCGCGAGCGCGGCCATCGTTGATGCAGTGGCCTTGCGACTTCTGACCTTCCTTCCCGTTTGTTAAAAATAGCCACGTACCACGTGCTAAAAACGGTTCGTAAGACAAGAAAGGATCGTTTTGTTTATTTTTAAAGTGAAAGCGTTAATATGGCGTTATACGCCCCATTACGCGAAAATCTGCCGCCGTCGGCGGCGTGACCAAGGGATGGTACCAAACATGGCCGACGGCGCAAAGAGTAAAAACGCGTCAAAATGCTCGGTTTTACGTCAAGTTTCTCAGGGAGGTTTTTGTAAACAAATTAAATTAATAGCTTTGAAAAAAAAACTTTGGTACATAACGGTCTAGGTGGTAATCGAACCCGGGCCTTCCGGGTGCGAGACGAGCACGCTTTCCACGGCTCTGGCTGACTAAAGGTGTGCCTATGATGTTTTCGCATTCCCACACATAAACAGCCTTAAATGTCTCTGCAGATTTTTTTGTCTTTATATTGTTTTTCTTAAAGGAGCGGCGCAACGATATTCAAATGAAATGTTTGTCACTTTACACGAGCCTACTGGCACGATACTTCGTCTCACCTTACGGTGGACTAAAGGCTCAAGCCATGGGCCGCCAGGTCCAATTACGTTCCACGCTAAAGTATGACACGCTTAGCATTGATTAGGTTTGGACGAGCAATGTTCCGGATTCAAAAACGCTGCGACATTTTTATTGTTTCGACACCGCAAAGAGCTTGTACACTCTCCGGCAACATGAAAGACCCACTGGGAGCGCGTGGCAGGGGCGGTAGCTGAGGGGGGCGCTGCGCGCGCTTTGGGCAATTCCATGTCGCTCGGAGGGGAGGCCTCACTCGGTGTTCAGCTGCGCCAGCCACGCCGAGACGTGCTTAGCAGATTTTGATTTCGGTTTGGCGGGAGAGCGCTTCTTACGCGGCACGCCTGGAAGTATTGTAAAGGAGGCTCGAATGAAGTCTCGTTATCACGTGCGCTTTTATCAATTTTTTATGCAAATTATTAAATCAAGCACTGCGAGAAGACAAAGAATACAGTTATGTTGATGCCCTGTGGAAAGTGCGCTCTCCCACCAAACCAAAAACCAAAATTTAAGCACGTCTCGACGCGGCTCTCCAGCTGTCTCGGCTGAGCACCGAGTGAGGCCTCCCCTCCGAGCGACATGGAATTGCCCAAAGCGCGAGCAGCGCCCCCCTCACCCACCGCCTCTGCCACGCGCTCCGAGTGGGTCTTTCATATTGCCGGAGAGTGTACGTGATGGGTTTCTTTTCATCGTAAAATTCTTGAGTCACTCAGTGCAATTCGATCCGAACCACTGTCCGCTCATTCCCATCCGGTATCCGACACGCGGGCACCGATACGTGCATCGGAGCGGAATCGCACGCAATTTCTAAGTGGCTCGTGATTGGATCTGGCGGTCCGTAGCTTCTCCCTTTAGTCCGTCGTAGGGTGAGATGAAGTATACTGGGACTCAAGGATACCCGCACGCAACGCGACTGAACAAGAAACTCCTTCGTTGCGGCGTAATTTCGAGGACGAAAGCGAGCGTTTTCATTCAATCTCTCCTTCGCAAAACTTGATAGCGTAGCTGGGCGGTCGCAGTATCACCCAGTGACGATATTTGAATGCGGCTCATAGATTGGATCCGAGCATTGCGTGAACACTCGATTAGAGCTCGTTGTAATCGATAGCTCGAGATGCATTCGGGTAGTGCCCCGCGTGTCCAATCACTGCAATGACGACAACAGCCGAACCATAACAATGTCTGGAACTCGGCGGGTGTCCTGTGCCTCGCCAACCCCAGCGCGTGGCTGTGATCAACATTGGCGACATATAATCCGCTCCAGATCACGTGGCCACTTTGTTCTGGCTGCGAGTTGAGGGTGTGAACGCTGCTCGTTTGTCTCTAATTTTTTCTGCGACTTCGATTGCCTATGGTGAAAAACGAACGCATGTTTCATAGGTCATTAACGTCAGAGATCCGTTCTAGGCGGTATTTGCGAAAATGACAAAAATCGTTGCATCGCTCCTTTAATATAGGTTTCTGTTTCATAAGAAAGGCTTGACTACATTTTACGACAAGCACGTTGGGGACAGTCGGAGTTTGCGAGACACTCAATTCTGCGATACGAACCTGCCGTTTTTGCCACGGGTCGTTTGCTGTTCTCATGTTTATGAGTTGGAGTGCGCAGTTAACGTTTGTGCGCTCGACTAGGCGAGTGTGTGCGTGGACGTGGACTGCTCTGAGGCCGGCAACGAGCGTCCGCTAGTCACCGGATCTGCCGCTTGACGACGATCATTTGGTCTGTTCAGTGGCATAGGTTTCGCCATCAAAGAAACTTGGCTGCTCCGATTCTACTTGCCGCTGAGAAGGTCTCCTTCACGGTCTGTGTGGGAATTGGATTGTTCACCCCACGGAAAAGTGCTAAAACGATGCATTCACTATGCTCTGTTGTATAAAACTGCCGCGAACAGAGCAGCCGTGGGATGATAAAATTAGAAAATCTAATTTAATGGAGAATTAAGGGAAAGGTCACACAAGAAAAAAGAGTAAGGTGCCTAAAAGAGGTCTATTAGTTTACAAGAAGAACAAAAAGCTAGACACAAGACCGCTAGATACGCAGGGAATGTGCACTTAGAAATGACAAAATAAAAGTCAAACACAAGAATTTCCCAAAATAAATTTTGAAATGAAAAATAGAATACAAAATTAAGAATAGGAAAGGTGCCTTACGCCCGGGTGCGGTTTGGCAGGGGCACTGTCTTCTTCAGGACGTCCTAAAGAAGACAGTGCCATTGTCCAAACGTTGTTGTTAAATGTTAATGTTAGAATTGTCTGTTTTTATGAAGGTCAATCTGCGATACGAAGCGCTCAGTGACCCAAGAGTTCAGTTCCTCCTTACTGGCGTCACCTTAAGCGAAGTACGTTCTAACCAAATAACTTTTCAATATATATTTCCAGTGTTCAGTATCGTAACTTCTTTACTTATTTTTGCTTCAGGACGACTCACACCTTGTGACGGTGACACGTGAAGAAAGAAGCGGTTCGGTCACAAATAACGTCACGTATTTTAACTCATACGGTACGCTTCATAATCTAGCAAGACTCATTGGAGACAAGACACTGGAAGCTCCTGGCGACGCACTCCTTGTCGTCACAGCGTAAGCACAAACTCAACATTTTATGTGTTGTCTATGTACGCCATCACCTGGACTTCTTCTTCGAAGCCCATCAACCACTGATATATGCAGCGACAAAAACATCTTCCGATGTGGTGGTTTTTATTAAAAATAAATTTAGTGTATGTTTCTGTCCGGACAATATTTACTTTTATTTTAAAAGAAATAATAACGGAATAAAATTAAGCTCCGAATTTCGGAAATTTCGGAACCTAGAAAAAATTAACTCTGGTAAACCCGGAATCGCCAACGAAAAATAAACTAAAAAAATACCCTCCGAATTTTACAACAAATAAAAATCGAGAACACAGGATCCCAATTATATTATACGCTAGAGGTTCCGCTGGCGCTAGTGTGCGGTTTCAAATTAGATCAGAAAGCAACAAGTCTAAAATTGACTTGCGATAATACATCTTAATTTGTAAAGGTTGCTGCATTTCCTTCGTGCGCTTGATTATCTTTTGATTATTTGCTTGATTAAAGCAAATATCTCGAATCACTCTTTTGTAATTCATAGCTTGGTACATTTCTCAGTCGTGTAGTTAAATATATTTGTGTTTTAGGTTTGTTTTCATTTTTAATTAATGGCTTTAAAAACCGTCACAAGCATTGCTTCATAAATGCATTAACGTACGCTGTCCGGCACTGTTAGCGCGAACGAGGCATCGGCGCTTTTCTGCAGGGGGTTAACGTGCCGAATCAATAAAGGGCGTCTCAAAAATCAGGAAACGTCAAGAACTAAGTACCGACACTACATCAGTACCTGCCTGCGCATGTTGACGACCAAAATAAAGTGAAAGCCAAGTAACGAGTGCGATGTTCAATAAATAATGTTTGTTTTATTTTATTTGCTCATGTATACGTACAAAGGGAACTTTGTTTTAGCGTTCAAAACATCGTATCTGCATGCTGGAAAGCGTAGAAAATAGGATGAAAGAAACGAGAAAACTCTTATCGGCCTACAAAAGCAGCATAGTCATAAAAAAGTTAACATTTTATAATTCGCGTACTTTTATTTTTTTACCTTCCACGCGGAACTTTGGGTCACCTTAGTGGCATATCAATCTCGCGGATCATCAATATTAGCGTCATCGGGATGTTGGCGATCTCTTAACGGCGCCTACGTTATTTTCAACTGCTATTCCTGCTTAGATTCGTCGCTTGCTTTTACACACTCTCTGTGGAACATGGAATTCGGCCCGAAATACAGGGAAGTGAAATATCTCTCACTGGTCAGAAAAGTACCGTAAATAAAGCAATTTCACTTTATTAAGGGTAGTGAAGTTACCTACTATTCGGCTACGACACTTGTAAGAAAGGTCATATGACTGTAATTCCCCGGCGGAGAAACAAAATGCATGCGCATTTTCCTATGAGAATGCACAGGAGCACATCAAAAGCGGAGTGGTTGATGTCTACTTTAAAGGGACCATGAAATGACTTTGAAATTGGATTTCATCCACTGCACGTCGTAAAAGATGTGAAAAGAAAACCAAAATAAAAATATAGACCCCCAAAAAAGGCTTCGCTATAGAACTCTTAAAAGAAAAGCGGACTCATTTACACCTTCTTTCCTTCGAAAGCTCTCTGCCTTTTCACCGCGATGCATCAGGGGTGCCACAGCCCGTCAGCCAAATCCACGTCGCCTATTGGATAAGGGCTTATCTCACCAGCACCACGATCATAAACAATAAATAGCCGGCGAATATTTCTTCAAAGTTTTGTTAAAGAATATTCTGATCCACATTATGTTGAATAATTAGTGATGTGACGGAGATTGCCAAATTTTATTATGCTGGGAGCTATCCCTTAGCAAAAAGAGGCTGTACTTGAAACATAGTTGAAATATATTGAATATGCATATTCATTTTGGATTTATCTTGTAATATATTGTTCACATTCGAAATATGCGCGTAAGGTATTCAAGATATATATATATATATATAAAAAGGAAGTGAAAACCGTTTACAACTCCCTGTAACGCCGAATTAGAGCGCAGCTCTTGAGGAGGAGTGGGGAAGGGTCCTGGGGGGGAATCATGTGACCTCGCGGGGGGGGGGGCGGTCACGTGACACTCCCCAGGTCACGTGACCGCGGGAGTCACATGACCTTGGGGGTCACGTGACGCCCCCCGAAAAATTTTTCCGCTAGATTTAGCGGGGAAATTATTCCGCTAAATCTAGCGGGGAAATTTTTCCGCTAGATCTAGCGGTGAAACTTTTTCCGCTAGATTTAGCGGGGCGAAATTTCCGCTAGATTTAGCGGGGAAAGTTTTTCGCTAAATTTAGCGGAGAAATTTTTCCGCTAGATTTAGCAGGGAAATTTTTCCGCTGGGTGTTTTCATCGCAAATCGGGCAGGCTAAAAGGATCTAATTTGTAATTTTGACGAAAAATACATGTCTTGGGGGCATTTATCAAATGAGGGAGGGCCCAAACCGCATGTTCCCCAGATTTTTTGTTCTCTAGTTACGAGCCGTAGAAGACGCAGTGGCAGAAACTAGTGTTTTTGCCTGCCGTCGCAGATCGCGTGTTTGACAACCTCTGCTGACGTTATTGTTTTTCCTACACACTTTTAACATTTCCCCCTCATTTATTATGTATCATAAAGGTACCTTGACGTATTCAAATATTTTTAGGAATTTGATTGTTTTCTCAAAAACATGTCAAACTCGTCACTCCGGTTGCGTTTTGGTGAAAGTTGACAGGACATTACTTTGTCTGTACTAAAGGTAATTTTTCGTTCTTTGGCTCTGCAGAAAGCCCAAAGCCAGCCCATCATAGATATAATATTACCATTATGATCTGTCGACTAGCCGCTCCGCTACCTTCACGTAAACGTTGTAAGAAATAACAAATGTTGAAAGTTTGAGGTCGATTTTTCCAAAAACCCCATTTTTGTAAATTTCTAGTTTTTAAATTCTTTTAGACATATTAGCGACTACGAGGAAAAATAGTCTAGAAATGTAATATTTTTGTTGTATGTCCTCTGTTTCAGCCGCAATCGCGTGAAATGTGTGAACATTTGTTAGTATTCACAACGTTCACGTAAAGGTAGCGGAGCGGCTTCTCAGCAGAACATAATGGTATTACTATATCTATACTAGGCATGCTTAGGGCTTTCAATAGAGATAACTAAATAAAACGTACCTTAAGTACAGACAAAGTAATTATTTGTCAAAGTTGACCGAAAATCGACCTGAGTGGCAAGCTTGACATTTTGTTTAGAAAAAGTCAGCCGTTTACATCTCCCTGTGACGCCAAATTAGAGCGCAGCTCCTGAGGAACGAGTAGGAAAGGGTACTGGAGGGGGGGGAGGAGGAGGGAGGGGTATTGAAGGGAGGGTAGACCCATCCTCCTCCTCCCCTCATTCTCGAATATGCTCCCGGGGGGTCACATGACCTCGGGGAGGAAGAGTCACGTGACCTCAAGGGAGGGGGGTCACGTGACCTCGGGGGAGGGGTCACGCGACCTCCGGGTGTCACGTGACCTTGGGGTGACCTTGGGAGGGGCCACGTGACCCCAAGGTTACCCCAAGGTCACGTGACCCCCAAGGTCACGTGACCCCCCAAGGTCACGTGACCCCCCAAGGTCACGTGAACCCCAGAGGTTGCGTGACCCCTCCCCTAGGGTACCTCCCCCAAGAGGTCGCGTGACCCCCAGGGTCACGTGACCTTGGGGGTCACGTGACCTGGGGGGTCACGTGACCTGGGGGTCACGTGACCTCGCGGTTACGCCGACGCCGACGGCGACGCCAACGCCGACGGCGACGCCGCTCAAGCCGGAAACCGGCCCCTAAGGGCTGCGCTCTAAAAGATCAAATTATTGGAAATATTTGAATACGCCAAGGCATCTTTATAGTATTTATTGAATGACGGGGATAAGTTAAAAAGGTGTAGGAAAAACACTAGCGCCAGCAGAGGGTGTCAAACACCTGACCTGCGATGGCAGGCAAAAACACTAGTTTCTGCCACTGCGGCTTCTACGTTTTGTAACTGAAGAACAAAAATCTGGGGAACATACGGTTTGCGCCCTCCTTCATTGACAAAGGCCCCCAAAACACATATTTTTTCGTGCAAATTAAAAATTAGACCCTTTTAGTCTGCCCGATTTGAGATGAAACCTCCCATATCGGGCCGGCTGAAAGGGTTCACTTTTTAATTTTCCCCCCAAAAAATATATGTGTTGGGGGCGTTTCTCAAATGAAGCAGGGCGCAAACCACATGTTCCCCAGATTTTTGTTCTCGAGTTACGAAGTGTAGAAGCCGCAGTGGCAAAAACTAGTGTTTTTGCCTGCCGTCGCAGATTGCGTGATTGACACCCTCTGCTGGCGCTGTTTTTCCTACACCCTTTTAACTTTTCCCTCTCGTTTAATAGGTACCGTACAAATACATTCACGAATTCAAAATTTTCTAATAGTTTGATTGTTTTCTAAAAAAAATTTCAAACACGTCCTTCAGGTCGATTTTTGGTAAAATTTGACAGGTGATTGCTTTGTCTGTACTTAAGGTACATTTTATTTCTTTGGTTCCCTAGAAAGACCTAAGCATGCCTAGTATAGTTATAGTAATATCATTATCATCTGCTGAGTAGCCACTCCGCTACCTTCACGTAAACGTTGTAAAAAATAACAAACGTTCACACATTGCACGTGATTGCGGCTCAAATAGAGGTCATACAACCAAAATATTACATCTCTAGATTGTTTTTTCCTGTACTCGACTGATATATCTAAAATGATATAAAACATAACATTTTACAAAAATGGGGTTTTTGAGAAAATCGACTTCAAACTTTAAACATTTGTTATTTCCTACGACGTTTACGTGAAGGTAGGGGAGCGGCTAGTCAACAGATCATAATGATATTATCATTTCTATAATGGGCTTGCTTTGGGCTTTCTCTAGGGCCAAAGAACGAAAATCTACCTTAAGTACAGACAAAGTAATGACCTGTCAAATTTGACCAAAAATCGACCTGAGACACGAGTTTGACATTTTATTTAGAAAGCAATACAATTTCTAAAAATATTTGACTACGTCAAGGTATCCTTCTAGTACTTATTAAATGAGGAGAAAAAGTTAGAAGTGTGCAGAAAAACGCTAGCGTCAGCAGAGGGTGTCAAACACGCGACCTGCGACGGCAGGCAAAAACACTAGTTCCTGCCACTGCGGCTTCTACGCTTCGTAACTCGAGAACAAAAAATCTGGGGAACATGTGGATTGCACCCTTCTTCATTTGAGAAATTCCCCCAAAAGATATATTTTTTTTCGCTAAAATTAAAGTTAAGACCCTTTTAGCCTGCTCGATTTGAGATTAAAACACTCCCTTTGATTCAGCAGGGAAATTTTTCCGTTAGATTTAGTGGGGAAATTTTTCCACTAAATTTAGCGGGGAAATTTACCCTTAATGCACCGCGCGGTAACGCCGACGACGACGGCGATGCCGACACAGCTCAAGCCGGAAACAGGCCCCTCAGAGCTGTTTAATAATGTTTATGTATCATAAACATTATTAAGAAAATATTTCAAATTGTAGGGTTCGGTGCTACTGCTCACCCGCAAGAAGGACCAACGAGGCAGATCTCCGAAAAAACACACCTTTACTTTCTGGTGGCAGTCAACCGACTGCCGAGCCCCGAGACTCGACCGTGGCTCGCGCAAACGTTGCTGGCCGGGCGCGGAGCGCGAGTTCTTTTGCGCGGTGACGGGCCGCAAAGCCCACAAAATATACCAAAAATATCATTCCTTCACCCTCAAGATGCCATCTGTGTATTAAAAAAAGGCTACACGAATTAAAAAAAAAAGAAAGCCATTTACAATTCCCTGTAACACCGGATTAGAGCGCAGCTCCTGAAGAGGAGGATGGAGGCTTACTGAGGGATAGGTGGCTTCTTGAGGTCACGTGGCCTCAGGAGGGTCACGTGACCTGGGGGAGGGGGGTCACGTGACCTCAGGGGGCTCACGTGATTTCGCAATTACGCCGACGGCGACGGCGATGCCTACGCCGCTCAAGCGGAAAACGGGTCCCTAAGAGCTGCGCTCTAAAATTTATTGCGGATTTTGTTAGTAAATGGTGTCCCTGTGATACTTTACGCTACTACTACGTACTACTCATGAGAAACGAACACAAATAGCATGAAGCACTGAACACCTAAATCACAGTCAAGTTGACTGCTCCAGAGCCTTATATAGCCTACATATTGAAGGTAATCATTTGGCCAGTGACCACCTCTGCACTTATTAAGGTTCCAAGTATTCGATCTTCTCCTCGGGAGTCTGTCAAGTAAAAAAAACAGTGTTTCGAAGTTCGTGGACGATATCTCTTACTAAAAGCATTGGTACAACGAATAATATTTCGGAGCAGTCGCTAAAACAACATCCACAAAACCTGCTCCTAGAAGAATTCTTATCGATTCTCTGTATAGCACCACTCAGGACGCAGCAAGTCAAGGCAGTTTCTCCGCTTTGAAATAGTTTTTTTTTTGCTTTTCGTTACTAGTTGACTAGTTAATATGGTCATTAAAGTCACTAAGGCATTAATATCACTACTCACTTTACGTACGATGGTGGGTATACACATTCAGTGAACTAACACTGTGCTAACACAACCACGCGAAACATATGTGCACACAGCACTTGCTGAAGCTTTGCAACATCAGCAAGTGTTATGGTTGTAGTTCCCAAATCCCGTTTGTGACTGGTGTGCAAGAAACTCATCAGGTGCATTCTTGATAGAAAAAAGAAAACAATAACATAAACTAGGCTGGTTTACCAGTGCGATGCTGCACAACTTAATTGACAAACTAATCAAATGTTGTATCTAGGCACTTCAGTGTACTCCGCATCTGCTTGAAGTGCACTTCTGATAAGCAGGTTTTCAATACATTGGTAGTTCAAGTAAGTTTAATTTGTATGTATGCAATTGCAGTCAGAAGATACAGAGTGTAACGCAACAGTATTTATGATTTCCAGCATGTTCAGGTGTATTTTGCAGATATTTGTGATCTTACTTAAAATACATAAAGTGTAGTTTAAATAACGGTATTTTGAAAAGATTTTCAGAAATATATTTTAGTACAGAACAAATTGTATATTTTCGCCATATTTTTGTGTACTTATAGATATGAACTGTACTTGAAATACACTCAAAATGGAATGTGGTATATTTGAAATGTCATCATCATCATTTATTAAACCTTGAAGGCCTTTACGGGCATTACACATTGTGGGGGTATCCTGCTGAAGAAACTTTACATAAAAGGAAAAACAAAAAGTGGGTTACATGCTGGAGAACATTGTTATATAAAGCAGCAAAAACAGATAAAAATAAACACGCAAAACATTTTTAAGAAAAACAGCTGATTAAACAGAAGAATACACAAATAAAACATTTGTATAAACACGAATTGACTTTGCTAGTAGTGCAAATGCAGATGGATGGTCAGTTGAGATATGAATGTGTTATGATCTGTCTGGGTTACGATACTGTTAGGCAGGCTATTCCAGTCTGTTATTGTTAATGGCAAGGTGGAGTGAAGAAATGAAACTGACGAGGCGAAAATTGGACGAACTTTACAGACGTAATGAATGCGAGGAAATATGCGAAATATGGAAATACGCCTTCGTTTTCGCTAAGGGAAGTGCCATCTATCGTGTGGTAAAAGGAGACAAGAGAAAGATAAGTTTGCGCCAGAGCTCTTTCGCGCTTCTGCTCAAAAACATGGCGTCGGTGGTGATCGTTGACGTGGTCGGCGTGGCGGAAGCTCATCGTTGCGCGTAGAGCGCTATCCTTGACTGAATTCTCGTTGCGTGCCGCAATGATATCCCAGCAGGTCCTAGAAGGGAAGATCCATCTGCTCGTGCGGTGATGTTGGGGCGGCACCCTCAAGACAGCAGAAACGCTCGTGCCGTCGTCTTTGTTTACCTCGACTACAGGGGAGCTTTCTATAGAATTTGTCTCCTCGAACATCGACCGGATTACTTATTTCGCGCATTCCACGCGCGTGCTCAAGTTCAAGGTATTTCCGGTGCGTACTGTATTCAAAGGCGTATACGAAGAATGCGAATTTTGACGGGTTTTCATCCTCTGAGAAAAGTGATTATTGCTAGCAATCCTTGAACAATCGCAACGCCTCTGTGATCACGAAATCATACTTCTACGTTGCTATATCTCTGCTAAAACTACACTTTCTTTTGCAATGGTAGAAGGAGGCGTGTGGCGAGATTTGTTCTATCATTAAGTCGTGTTTTGAAGTCGTGATCGTCCATGGGCGACGTACTGCATCCTTTTCGTTTTCTTTTTTCATCCACTCTGGCTGCGAGCCTATCCTGACAAAATAAAAGTTGATAACACTTGAGCCCATAGAAAGCTCTGTGCATTTTCTGCTACGCTAGTGAGTGACAGCGCGTCCCCTTCTTTTTAGAGATACCGCTGAAAGGGCTGACGGCGGCGGAGAAGCGGCCGTCGTGCACCTGCTGCGCTTCGTACCGGCGCATGGGACCAGTCCCGTGCTGTCGCTCGAGCGCAACATATCTAATTAGGTTTCGCTCAGCTGCGATATGTAAATGGCTATCGTGGCGATGAGAGGCGCCGATTCAGAAAATATGACGGTGGCATCGGCGCCATCAGCGCAGTAAAACCCTCTCGTAAAACCTTTTGCCAAACTGCCAGCTTGCCGCTAACGCTCCCATTCTTCTACTGCCCTGTGCCATAGTACGTCAAGACCGTCAAAATTACGCTGCAGTTTGTTTTGCGGTGAGTTGCAGAGAAAGAAAAAAATATTTCAGTGATGTTTTGTTTAGAAGTTAATAAATCACAACGAAAACAAATGCCTGTTTGGAAGTTATTTGGCAAAAGTAAGGAGGTCATTTCATGGTCCCTTTAATTTAAAACAGGAACTTTCATAGATACTAGCGCCAGTTGAACCTCTAGCGTACTATCGTGGACACTTTTAGCTATAACACGGCAGCGGCTGCCGTCCCGCACCCCCAGCGCCTCATAGCAGGCGCCGTCCGAAACCCCGCGCATGCGCCGTGTGGCAGACTCGCTCTTCCCGCCTGCGAGCACACCCTCGCTTTGTCGTCTTCTAGGCACAGAGCAGACGACGCCACAGCGCTTGCCAATTTTTCCTGAACACGGTTCAGCAAACCACTGCGTAAGAGGTGTCCACGGTTGATTCCCTGACTCCGCTGGCTAGGGATAATCATCGCCACTAATTGGAATATCACGGTAGACTACTTTTTTTCTTTTTTTTTTACGAGACAAACTTGCAGTTATACTCCGTTTCACTTTAGGTCTAAGCGCAGCGCACGCTACGAGAAGATAGGGCCAACCAAAAGCGACAAAAGCTCACTTTTTTGCACCTTATTGTGTCCCCCGGTGACGCACTCCGTGACATTGCACCTTTGCCGCTATTTGATTGGCTATGTCGTTTCGTAGCGTACGCTGCATTCGGACTTAAGGTGAAACGAAGTATAAGACTATTTCTGTATCACACCTGCTGCGCTCATACTGGTTTGCGAGCGCATATTGTGAAAGATGGATTGCAAAATCCTGTTCCTAAAAAAGCAAAAAAAAAACAAAAAAACAACGTAGACAGGGTTAATGATTTAATGACTCTGCAATCTCCCCCAATCAAAATCGCCGGTTTAAAATGAGTTTGAGACCAGTTCGCTAGGGCCAGGGTACCAGACGAGCAGCACTGTGGCATCGCCTGCTCTGCGCCTAGCAGACGACAAAGCGAGGGTGTGCTCGCAAACGGGAAGAGCGAGTCCACCACACGGCGCATGCGCGGAGTTTCGGACGGCGCCTGCTATGAAGCGCTGGGGGTACGGGACGACCGCCGCTGCGGTGTTATAGCTAACAGTGTCCACGATAGTACATTGTAATAACTATATTACAGTGTAATATAGTTATTTATTACAATAACTATATTACACTCACTACAATATCATTAACTATATGTATCGGCCCACGGCCTCCCAGATTTAAGCGCGCAAGGCTCTCCCCAAGCCATTATAATCGCGGGTAGAGACTCCGCCGAATTCAGAAGCCTCACTCAAACTACACTCAAACTGAAGGGCCCCTTCACTTCCTCGAGGAAGGCGCGAGGGTCGGCGCTGGCCAATCGCGAGGACGGATCCGCCGTCGCGATTGGCCAGCGCCGGCCCTCGAGCCTTCCTCGAGGAAGTGGAGGGGCCCTTCAGTTTGAGTGTAGTTTGAGTGAGGTTTCTGAATTCGGCGGTAAACATATAGACCTTTGCAAAGATCGCCTTCTGCGCACTGCACTTTCTCTCTGCTGGGTTGTGGAACCGCTCCTGAGCATACAATGTTGCCCCGTTGTGCGGCTTGTCAGACGCTGCGCGTGCGTCCACTGCTCAGTGACTCAGCATTTTTCGCTCAGATGATAAGTGATACAAATGCTTATGTTAAATCTAGGGTGCCTACATGTCTGTCTGTCTCAGGGTGAAGACATCCATTGTTCCCCTGAATGTGCCAGTGCGTGACGCTCTCGCGCACTCGGTGCGTGACTTGGGCGGCAAAATGGCGCCTATGTATTAGCCAAAGCTAGACGCTCGAGCTGAGTGACACCGGATTGTGCGCCACTTCAAAATGCATAAAAAAACGAATGGGCGGAAAAATGGCTGAGATGTCACCACTCAAGCAAAAGCGCGCGTGTGTATGAAGGCACTCTAGTTAAATCCTGCGCGTTGCGCCGCCGTGCGGCGCAAAGCGCATGGCGTGAAAGCAATAAATGTAAAGAAGAAACAGAGTAAAAACTTCGATAAGCGGTGTAGCGAGCGCACGTGCTCACGCTGCCTGACGCAGGACAACAAGCCATGCGTCAATGAAGGCAGCGCATGCCAGGGGCACGTGCGGGGACATTCGATTGCTTGTGTGGGTTGCTATTAGGCTGACATAAAGGTCTCTGGTGTTTTGAGCCTCCCGGTGTTCGGTTGCTTCTTCCCACGTTACGCGCGGCTAGCCGAGAGCTACGCGCAACATGCTGTCAAAAGTTGAATGTGACAGCAGCCGCCGTGTAACCCGGACGCCATAGTCAAACCATGACAAAGGCTGAAGCTATCTTCGCCGCCGCCACGGAACTGGTCGATCAGCCCTTCGGCGTAACGGGACTAACGCCTCTTCCGAACTTCGACTTCTAAAATCCAGCACTTGGGAGCAATGGGTGCTTCAATTCGAAGATTATAGCTACGCCTCATGATTTCATCGAACATCTGGCGAGGTTCAAGTGAGAACACTTCTCTACGCCATGGGGTCCCAGGAAGCATGCCGCGTCCTCGATACGCTCACGCTGACTCCCGCGGACGGGAGCTCAATAGAAGTCATCAAACAGAAGCTTAAGGACCTCTTCATTCATTTGTTGAACGAGGTCTACGAGAGCGTTCGGTTTCACCATCGCGTCCAAGAGCCTGGTGCGTCGGTCGACACCTTCTACACTGCGCTTCGTACACTGGTGAAGAAATGTCACTACTAATCCGCGGAAGTGGAGGACCGTCTGATGCTAGGCCGTTTCGGCGAGAATTCACGAGGATGCCGTAAAGGCCCGAACCGCGGTTTTCCAGGACGCGGGTCTGATTCCTCCCATGTGGTCGCCGAGGCGAAGGTTAAGAGAGGTCAACGGAAAAATCCATCTTGCAAGCCCAAGCCTCGCACAGTAGAAGAATCGTCCGCGTCTACTTCCACCGCGAAGAGCTGCCGGTTCCGCGGGAAAGGAAACCATTAACGCTCCGAGTGTCCTGTTAGACAAGCGATGTGTGAGGTGGCCTAGCCCATCTAACTCCATCTAACTTCACTCCGTCGCATCAAGTCGCCGAGCAAAGTTCGTCTCGGTGAACGTCATGGCTACGAGGTCCACTTCAAGGTCGACTTGGGCGCGGAGGTAACTGTGCTACCCAGCTTAATTCCAGGCCTTCTTCGACAATCCCAGAAAGTAGACGGCGAGTTGGACGGGCCTGTTAACACTTCTTTGCAAGTTCAACGCACCTTCGAGGTAAGCCTACGCTGGAAGGCAAGTCCTTTTTCGAGCAGGTCTACATCTTGCCAGCGCAAGACCCTCCTTTTCTAGCCTTCCTGGCTATTCAAGCTTTGGGAGTTGTCAAGTCCTTCGACAACGTGTCCGGCCCAGATATTATGTTAGAAAGGGATTTATTCAACTGCCACGGAGAACTCAAGGAAGACTATGTCATCCGACTGCGTCCTGGTGCTCAACCGTTCTCACTCAGCGTGCCGAGGAGAATTTCCATACAGCTTCACGACGTTGTCCGAAAAGAGCTCGAGAAGCCTGAATTCGATGGTGTCATCAGGAAGGTGGACAACCCGACTGACTGGTGGGCGGGCATTGTCATCTTCCCCAACGCTACTCGTCTAAACGAAGTTGTGCTCCGGAGCGGCACATTCTGCCTTCCGTTGAGCACATTGTGAGACGACTTGGACAAGCCAAGATCTTTTCGAAGCTTGATGCCATTGCCAGTTTCCACTAAGTCAGTCTTTCAAAAGAAAGCCAAGAGCTTACAACCTTTACCACGCCGTTTGGGAGGTTCTCCTTTAGTCGTCTTCCATTCGGAATCTGCTCAGGTCCGGAGCATTTCCAGCGACAGATGAGCCGCATACTCGAAGGACAAGACGGAGTTGTCAGCATGATAGATGACATCCCGGTTTTCGGTAGCACGCAAGAAGAACACGACAGGCGGCTCAAGTAGGTACTGAATCATCTGGAAGCGGCCGGCGCGTAGTTCAACAAAGCCAAGTGCGCTTTCTCCACCGAGAAGGTCAAGTTTCTGAGTTTTTTGGTCAGTTCGACAGGCATCAGCCAAGGTCCAGAAAAAATCCAGGTTTTGGTAGACTTGGAGGCTCCGAAAAATGTCAGTGGAGTACGAAGATTGTTAGGAATGGCAAATCACGTCGAACGTTTTCTTCCACGCATATCTGATGTTACCGCTCCGATCCGAGCACTCCTGCAGAAGTCTAGCGCGTTGTACGGGGGTGCTAGTCAACAGCCCGCCTTCGACCAGCTGAAGAGTATGCTCAGCTCGGAGGTTTGCATGGCAAAGTACAATCCTTCGTACTCCATCAGGGTTTCTGCCGATGCCAGCTCCTGCGGCCTTGGAGCAGTGCTACTGCAAGATCAACCGACGGGAGAAAGGCGTGCTGTAGCGTACGTGTCAGGATCTCTCGAGCCCACGGAGCAGCGATACAGCCAGGCAGAAAAGAAGCTTTGGCTGCGACGTGCGTTGTGGAATGCTTCGACCAGTTCGTACGAGGCATGAAGTTCGATAAAAAGCCCTACCAAAGCCCTCTCCTCACACTCTTGGGTACAGCTGAACTAGACCTGATCCCTCCACGTATTTAGCGTCTGCGGATGCGTCTCATGCGATACCAGTATCAGATGCTCTACGTCCCAGGCAAGCTTCTTGCAACTGCGGACTCCCTTTCTAGAGTACCGCTGGAACCCGCAACCAGGCAGCACCAAGGTCCCAAAGCCGATACAGTGGAACTTTTTGTCAGTGAGGTCGTGAAAGGATTCGAAGACTTCACGTCACCACGACTAGAGAGTCTTGGCCGACATCAGCTTCAAGATGGTGTCTACGCAGGGTTGATTCGGCTGTGCGAGAGTGTCTTGCCAGAGAAGAGCTAAAAGGTTTCTATTCATCTCCGTGACTACTGGAAGATGCGTGCCAGTATCATGGCCTGCGACGGACTACTACTGAAAGATCGCTGCATCATCATTCCACAAGGTCTTCGAAAGGACATGCTCCAGCTCATCCACGAAGGCCATCAAGGCATCGGGTCCCGCAAGGTACGGGCTCGAGACGCAATGTGGTGGCCCACCGTAAACAGTGAGATTGAGCAGCTCGTCACAGAATGGGAGCGGTGTGCGCAGACCAGAGTGCAGCGCTCTGAACCACTCCTGGGCATGCCCATGCCAAATACCCCTTGGCAACGAGTCGGCATCGACTTGTTGCCAAGGTGTCATCGACATCACTGGTGAGCGTGACCTCCACATCGTCCACAGCCGTCATTGCAGCGGTGAAGAGTTCGTTCGCCCGCTTTGGCATCCCAGATGTTGTGGTCTTTCATAATGGGCCCCAACTCGCTTCGCGGGTATTTGTAGCTTTTTTTATCGTGCTACGGTTTTCAGCATACTACAAGCAGTCCCAGGTATCCTCAAGCGAGTGGGGAAGTTGAAAATATGGTACGGACTATGAAAGAATTGTTCTTCAAGTTACAAATTCCGCACATGGCTCTTCTTGTGTATCCGGACACGCCGGGCATCAGCGGGTACGGTCCATCCCAGCTCCTCTTCGCACGACGTCTTCAGAGCAGAGTCCCTAAGCTGGAAAAAGCTCTGATTCCGGCTTTGCCTTCACACGAAGACTTCCGGTGCAGAAACAAGGCGTTGCATCGTTGTCATGCCACTTGTGCAAGCAGTCACTAAAATTGCCAGTAAAAGACAAAAACGACACCGGTACACTCATCTTGTAGAATATCACCTTATTTGGTAATAACTGTGTCAATATGCATTACGTGTTGCATTCAAGTTACGAAACAAAAAACTTTTTTCGCAACAAAAATTAAATATCAATGTTAAGTCTGGTAATAATGTATTTCTTCCGAATCTTTGCCAAATTTTTAGTAAAGTTTGTCAAAAGTTCGGCATTGCCGAATCCCAGGATTGGTCAAAAGTTCGGCCCATCAATAGTTTCTACAAGCAATTAAGTTGTTTCTGTCGGTATTGTATTCGGTGTGCAGCCTTAGATGTAGGCGCTGCTGCCGATGTCAAGGCCATAGATGTAGACGCGGTCGCCTCACAGTCCGTCGCACGAAGCACAAAACGAGCACAGATGAAGTCCGAAGCGCAGCTGACGCGCCAGAGGCAGCGCGCCACGTCTTCCTTTTGCACACTGCGCTCCAGCGGTGATATCACGCTCCCCCACTGCGCAGGCGCGGTGCCCCCTCCGGCTCCACGGCTTCCGTGACAAAGCATCTGCGTTGCTGTGCTTTTCTTCGTATTTTATTTCTGAGGCGCGTCCGCCTTGACTTTGAGCGCGCGTGCTTAATGAGGTATTTTTATGGCCATCTTTCGGGCACATCGCCGACGCTGCCTTTTCTCGTAATGGGACATATAAGGTTTTCACCTTAAAAAGACTGCCTCACAGTAAGGCAAGAAGCTTTACGAGAAATGACAACTGCTCCTTCGCAATTCCAGGTTGGACATTGTAACAATATCTGGTACCCGATTAGTGAAGAATATTTATGGTGAGTTCGTAATTTCCCATAGCAACTATTTTGTGAACGTTGGTATGTTTAAACCCACTTTACTATAATGGGGTCAGTTTGGGAACTCGAGCGGCCTTCACACGGGGAGCGCGGGCATCTGCGGTGGGGGTCAGAACAGTGTCGCTGCCGTAGCAGTGAGATTATCCGTTCTCCCCGCATTGTCTGCTGTTGTTGTTCCCATGCAAGCTAGTGAAATCCTGCGTTAGCGTGACATCAATTTTAAATTGATCAGCTGATCTCGAGCAGTTAATTCACCTTTTTTAGACATCACCGATTCGAGACCGCTGCTGTTGGGGTTGTGACAGTTGGAAAGAGTTCGCAAAGGCATCCAGCAAATACTTTTTGAGGGAGTCAACATAGCCCAAGAACACTCTTGACTCTTCGAGAGTGTTCTTGACAGACATGGCTGAGTCGTACTTTGACTCCAATAGCTTGCCTCGGAAACCAACTTTCCTCCTGTGCTGAAAACCAGAGGGAGATCTCTTTTCAATTCGTAAGTCGTCACAAGAGAAACTACGCCTTCCTTCTCCCCAAGCTTTTAGAAGATCATGTGATAATGGAGTGTCATTTGACGTCACGATGTTTAAAGGGGCGACGCAACAATTGTCGTACTTTGCGCAAATAGCGCTTAGAACTGATCCCTGAAGTTACTAACCTATGAAACACGCGTTCGTTATTTCACCCCACGCAATAGAAGTCCCAGAAAAAAATTGAAGAAAAACGAGCAGCGTTCACCCCCTCAACTCGCAGATAGAAAAAACGGCCACGTGATCTGGAGCCGACTATATGCCGCCATTGATGATCATAGCTACGCGCTGGGGTTGGCAAAGCACAGGGCACGCGCTGAGTTCCAGATCTTGTTATGGCTCGGCTATTGTCGTCGTTGCAGCGATTGGACACGGGCCACTACCCGAATGCTTCTCGAGCTAGTAGCTCAGGATAGCTAGGTTCGACATTGTACAGCTGCAACGGAAAAAGAGTAGCACAAGTGACCGACGACCGGAGCGGCAAAATCGCGACACGCGGTGCTATTGTTCCCGAGCGCGCCGATAGCGAGAGTGCCAGTCACGTTCCATGTCTCATTGCGGGGAGTGGACGGCAAAAAACAGCCCATCCTAAAGCCCTAATTTTAACAGCTATCTTATCTCTCAATTTTCTGCCGGCCACCCCCGCGTTGAGACATGGAACGTGACTGGCACTCTCGCTATCGGCGCGCTCGGGAACAATAGCGCCGCGTGTCGCGATTTTGCCGCTCCGGTCGTCGGTCACTTGTGCTACTCTTTTTCCGTTGCAGCTGTACATGTACCTGTTTTTAGTACACGGAAGTGACGTCATCACGTCTGATTGGTTGGAAACAAAAGTGACGTAATTTCCCTAGAAAAATGTGGGCGGAGTCGGCAAAACTGGGCGGAGTCGGCTACCGGACGTGACAACAAAATGACGTTTCGTTTTGTACCGAGTACGTTTCAAAAGGTACTTGCTCGGAACTAGGTGTCATTGGCAGCATCTGTTCGGCGGCGAGGCGTCGCCGTCTCGTCAATTCGTCTTTTTCTTTAATAGAGCTTTTTTTTTCGCCAGAAAGGCTGTATCGGGAACACCGCGATGCATTCGAGCTCGCGGAGGAGATCTTTTGGAAGCAATACCGCCTGCCCAAGATCGTGGTGCGGTGGTTGTGCGACGAACTTCGCGAGGAACCGGAGGTGAGGAGAGTGCGTACCTCGTGAACGGTCATGACTGTGGAGCTTCAAGTGTTGTGTGCACTGCACTTCTACGGCACGGGGAGCTTCCAAGGCATGGTGGCGAGCGACGGACACGTAGCGCGGGACCAAAAGACAGTCAGCGTTGCGGTCCGCGCCGTGTCCGTCGCTATGGTGCGTCGTCTCGGGGTCCAGCGTGGCTGGATCCACTTCCCCGAGACGCCGAGCGAGAGGTTCGACGCGGAGAAGGGCTTCAGGCTGCTCGGCAGGATACCCGGCGTCATCGGTTGCGTGGACGGGACCATGGTCTCCATCGTCGGCCCGTCCAAGAACGACCCCACCGTCACGAAGGCGGCGTACTGGTGCCGCAAGTACTTCTACGCCCTCAACGTGATGGTGGTAAGTACACTCATGTTACGTTGTCAAAACGCGCCCCAAATCTGTAGAAAAAAAAAACGTATTGCCGATACCGTTTAAGTATGCCGTTTTATGACTGCGGGCTGTGGGGTCTCACGACTGCGCGAGCGTGTGCTCTACGTAGCATGTGAGCCGTGAGACTCTTCTCCCAAAAATAATATTTGTCTGTTAAAACGTGCAAGCTTCCGTAAAAAAAAAAAAACACATTTTTGTTTCAAGGTAGTTAGTTGCACCTTGCATCCAGGAAGGTGTGTTGACATGCATGTGTCAGACAAAATAACTTAAAAGGTTCTGAAATTGCGACTGCTTTGTGAACCATAAGTACAATCTACTACTTGTGGATTCAGGTAATTACATGTCAATATCTCTCTCACTTTCAGGTGTGTGACGCCGACTGCCGGATAATGTGCATCGACCCACGGTATCCCGGGTCGGTGCACGACTCCTTCGTGTGGCAATTTTCCTGGCTCCGAAACCAACTCGAGCAAGGGCAGGTGCCACGCGACGGCCGGTTCCTGCTAGGTGAGCATATTAATTCATTCCTTACGCACACGGTGGCTCCCACTGCTTGAAAGCCACAGTACCACACGTACTGTGCTTGTTGTGAGGCACACAGACACAGTTGCTGGAACTCCTTGAAGTGAGACAACATCCAAAGTTTGGCTATTAATCTCTGTTTATGTCCACATAACTCTCACACTCTGCAGGCTACGAAAGCCACACTACACCAATCTCACGACAGTGATAGACTATGCAAGGAATGCGACCGCAGTGCGAGTCGCTGTCCGGTTCGGCCCACTCACTGTTACTGTCTGCCTGTACCCGCTTGCTGGTTGGTTTTTGCATGAAGTTGGAGCTCTTTCGCTGATCCCTGGGGGCTCGCCTGGTCGCTTTGACGGTCGTCAGTTTGTACGGAATGGGATCAATTCCTCCTTGGCCACTTGGGGCTCGCCAAATCTGTCGTCGGGTCGTCTCTGTCCCACACACTGGATTCTTTTCCTTGACCCTTCTTCTTCGGTCTGCCTATAAGGCTCCTCCTATTAGACCCTCCGTGTCCCAACAGGACCTGACTCCTTTCCAATCTAACCACCCCCTTTTTTTTCCCCATCTCCAACTCCACTGAGGATTAGGAAAGAGGTTCGTCGAACTGGCGCCTTATCCCCTTGCTTGCCAAAGACAAGGCCAGCGTGTTCTGCTCTGCCCGTGCATAAGATCACGGCCACACTCCCAAAAGCAACAGAGCTTTTATCTGTCGGATGCAAGGGCCTAATAATGCACTTGCATACAACACAGCACCCCTAAGGAATCGTGCACACATCCCACACAACCCACCAGGAAAACACATAGTTACATGAAATAACAGGGAGTTTGCAGGCAAGCTGGTGCTAATTAATCATAATGTAAACTGATACTGTAGTGCAGAAATATTAACACACTTAAGTTACATTATAATTGACATAGTTGCACACAGCTGTTTTCTTGCCTTTTATTTTAAAAAGTAAAGAATGTAATATGTTCCATCCTCTACATGTGCAGGTGACAGCGGCTACCCCTTGGAGCCTTGGCTCATCACCCCCGTCTCCGGGAACCACGCGACCTCCACCGCTTGCGGCCGGTTTAATAAGGCGCATTCCTCGATCACGTCTGTTGTGGAGCGCTGCATCGGGCTGTTGAAAAACAGATTCCGGTGTCTGTAAAGGCACCGGGCTCTGTATTACCACCCTTCAACAGCCACCGCCATTATTTCGGCATGTGCAGTGCTCCACAACATCTGCCTTGCATCGAGCGAGCCAGAACCGGAGTCAGAGTCCGACCCTGAAGAGTCAGAGTTGGAGTCTGAGCCGAGCTCGGACGGTTCTGAGCCGAGCTCGGAGAGGTCAGCGTCGGCTCCCGAGAGGCTGGCTCCTGCCGGCCCTCCGGTCGGCCTTCCGGTCGGCCTCTCGGACAGGGGGAAGGCTCTGAGGCAGCGCCTTGTCGCCCGGTTCGGAACCCGCCGCAGACGTGCCCGTGCGGAGCGCCACACGCAAGGGGTCCGCCGCCACGACGGTAGTCCCGACCACCAGGGACACCGTCGGGGAGCCCCCCAGCGATCTCGCTGCGGTGGTGCCCAGCACGGACGCCGCCAGCGACAGGGAGCCTCTCGCCACCACGACTCAGGTCCTGACCACCAAGGACCCCGTCACATCCTTGCCCTCAGTGAAGCCCTCCCCGTGGAAGCTGTAAAGTGCACACTTCGCTTCCTGCTCCACAGTCATGGCCGTCCACAAGCTACATACTCTCTTCAGCTCCTACACCTTGTGAAGTTCGTCGCACAGCCAGCGTGCTGCCTCCGGATACGTGTCGAGTGCATCGCGGTGAAATCGATACAGCCTTTTTTTTTTAATTTTTATGAGCAGAAGGCACGAGACGCAGTCGACAGTGACAGAAAAGGTTCGGAGGTTTAATTGCCAGACCAACAGGTCATCTGGATTGCCCCTGCAAAGAACTCAGAAGTAATTTAGACTACCTCTAGAAAGAAATGCTTGCTTTTGCAGAGATTGCTTTCTTAGTTGCTGATTGAACCAGGGATATTGTTGCCATGGACATTGTTTCATTTTACAAATACTTCAAAGCGCCTTGCCTTCTGCTCCATTTTATTATCTCTTTTATGGTACTACATCAAAGTTAGGTGATTGTGTTATCTCAAGACAGTGCACATGTAGTTTGTTTTGAAAATTGCTTTATTTCTTAAAGAAAAACCTGTGACTTCATGAATAAAAGTGTGATAACATGGAATGTAATATTTCATTCTTGGAAGTAAAACTGAGCATCGACTGGAACCATGTAAGCAATTGGGCAATCTTAAGTATATATCACAGATATCTTGTTGAACACTCTGGTCTTATTTGAGCACAATAGTTAAATTTCGAAAGGAAAAA
Source organism: Ixodes scapularis (assembly GCF_016920785.2). NCBI lineage: Eukaryota > Metazoa > Arthropoda > Arachnida > Ixodida > Ixodidae > Ixodes > Ixodes scapularis. The sequence goes on along the minus strand of NW_024609835.1, from coordinate 244,006,668 downwards.
AAAAATATATATTCTCTGACTAGCATACCACCATATAAACACTGGACCACTTTGAAAGAATTATCACAGATGTTGCGCCAAACACTCTTATTTGAGCACAGCAATAGCAAGTACTCGAAAGATAAAAAAATTGTTTCTGACTAAAGCAGCCGTCACTCGCGCGCTCCCCGTTGGTTCCGCCGACCCCTCCGCTGCCCCCGGCACACCCGGCTCCTCGTGGTTCGACATTTTGGTTTGAAGAAGGCGCGTAGCGCACATCCCGCATATTGGAACAACTTTCTCTCCAATTAATTCTTAAATGTATTGCAAAAGGGTACAAAAAAGAGGTTTGTTTTAACAACGCCCAAAAGGTTTTGATTGTTTTTCAATACTTTTACCTGTACTAGAACAGATGCGACGGCCAGCGACGCACAGGATTGGCTGCCGTTCCTTCGCTAAACGCAGGAACTGCTCCCCGCGTCGTAGTAAATCCTACCCCGTATCCCGCGCGTAGGGACGCCTCAGGGAATGCGTAGCTACTTCCGCTCGTCGGTGGTTGGCTCCGGACGTCGCTGAAACGGGTGACGGGTGTCAGGTTTGCGATGACGTAGCGGCGTCAAAGTGGGCAGAGCCGCCACGTGAGTGTTGCTAGGATACGCTCCTCCTTTGCATTACGTCACTTCCATGTACCTTTTCTCAAATGTCCAACCTAGCGATCCAGGAGTCAAAATCGAGTGCCCACGCAATGCTCGGGTTCATTCTATAAACCGCATTCAAATATCGTCATCGGGGTGTACTGCGCTCCCCACGCTACGTCATCAAATTTTGCAAAGGAGAGATTGAATGAAAATGATCGCTTTTTTCCTTGAAATTACACCGCAACAAAGGCGTTTCTTGGCCAGTGGCGTTGCGTGCGAGTATCCTTGATCCCCACTAGTGTCAGTAAGCTCGTGTGAAGTGAGAAACATTTCAATTGAATATCGTTGCACCGCTCCTTTAATCGGCACTTTTAGTGGTTCTGTTTATTGCTCTATCAAAAAAAAACATTTTAATATGCCGTACATTTTTTGTAGCGTCTTATTGGTAACGTTGCGGCCCCTCTCGCCAAAACTGCCCCTTCTAAGCTCTCGTCACGAGCGGCTGGCTAGCACAGACGCGCATAAAATTCTTCGAGCATTTCTATATTTGCTTTGGAATTACTTCAAGGCAAGTATAGGGCATTCTGTCTTTTTAAAGTGCTTGGAATAGATGGTCACGTTTCTTGTAACGGCCTTGAAACGCGAACCCATTTCCGATGTGTATTGTTCGACATAGCGTTGCGCCACGAGTTTTCTCCTACTTATGGCAAAGAATAGACTTTTCGTAGACGGTGCTATAGAGCTCTACATTATTAGCGGGAGCTTTTGCCGCCGTCACGTTAAGCACAGATTGAACTGGTGGCCATTGCGCAAGACCAGAAATCAGCAGCGCATGTGATATACGAAAAGTCCCTAATAATATGAGACATTCCGATCCTGCGTGCAACGCTGTTGCAAGTCTGAACACAAGAATTTCTATTTTAACGCGCTCACATTTTTCGTTAAAATGGATTCACGCATCAAGGCCTACAGTCCCTGCCAACGTTTCCGCGCTGCCGCCACCGCTGCTGTCCCCGCTCCTCTTTATATATTTATTCATTTGAAATACTGTGGACCTGTCGGTCTACACAGGAGGGTAAAAAAATAACACATAGAAAATAAGTAACTCAATCATACACTCACCGTGTGAACCGAGCGCAGGTAGGTTGCAGCTACCCACGTATACTCAAAATATACATTTCCACATGCAAAACTTAACCAAACCATTAATTCAGCTGTGCTTCAAATAATTCAGGACTACACCAATTGACAACTTGCTCTGGCAGGGTGTTCCACTCGATAATAGTCCGACAACAGAAAGAGTATTTAAAGACGTCATTTCTGTATTGGTAGGGTGCAATTGCTTTAGTATTGCTCGTTCTTTTGGAGCGTGATGGTGAAGGTAAAATGTGCACTTCAGGATTAGTCTTTGTCAAGCCATTAGCCACCGCGTATAATTCCTCTAATCTAATTGTTTTCTCTAAACAATCAAGCCGCAATTCATTTCTCATTGCCGTAACTGAGTCGGTGCGCCTATACCCAGAAAAAACAAACCGAAGTGCCAGACTCTGTATCCGTTCAATTTGCGCAACCTGCTGCTCCCTGTATGGGTCCCATACGCACCCCGCGTATTCCAAAATTGGACGTGGATAACGTTTATACGCAGCTAATCGACGATCTCTATTTGCACGTCTAAGATGCCTTCTAAGAAAGCCTAACTTCTGATAAGCCTTGGTGCATGTTGTGGGCACCCTGGCGGCTCCCAAGCCAAGTTGCCCGACTGCGAGGCTCAAGCCGAACTTTTCCCGCGTGGCGGCGACGTCACGCCAGCCACGCGCACATCGGATGCGCCGCCTTGATAAGGCAGATCAGAGGCGGCGCACGGGAAGTCACTGCCTGGACTCAGGCGCCGCTGGTAACCATGTTAATCGTCTCGTCCATGTCCCATTAAATGTAGTTTCTTGTTGTTGAAACCGTTGGCTCCGTGTTATTCCTCCGGGTCGGGTATGCAGCAAGGCAAACCGACCACAATGGCGCCCAACCGTGGTATGCTAGCCACTCGCAGGAATTTCACGGGGCTTGGTTTCTTCTTTCGGTAAGCCTTTTTCATATTCCCCGTGTTTCCTATCGCTGTTTCGTGCTTCCGTCACGTCTACGTTTGTTGTATTGGCGTGTTTGTGACCGTGTCTTTGTGAACGCGGCAATCGTTTTGCGCGCTTGTGTTGGGTTTTTGGGGGCGTTTCTTTTTCTGTGCTTGCAGGAATGCTCACGCGGGAGCAGGAAGCCGCGAAGGCCGCAGCAGCACAAACGAACCTGCTCACGAAGGTCACGGAGATGTGCGACTCCGTGATGCAGCGCCTGGCCCACACGCCTGGCCAGCAGGAAACCCCACCGCGAGAGCCCAGACCACACTTGACTGTTCCGGTCTACATGGGGTACGACGACGTCAAGTCCGTGGCAGACTTCCTGGGCGAGCTGCAGACGTACCACCTTGCCTCCGGTGCCTCGGAAGCCTTCATCGTGGAGCGGATTGTCCCGCTGGCGTTGCAAGCCAGCGCCAGGTGCTGGTTGGGGTCACAGGCCCCCTTCACCAGCCTGGCGGACTTCCAGACAAGGCTTCGAGAAGAGTTCCTGCCTGCAGGCTACGCGACGCAGATTCTCCGAGAGCTCGAGGCAAGGACGCAGCACCCGGATGAAAGTCTGGTCCGGTACGTTCGGGTCATGCAAGAGCTCTTCAAGAGGGCGGACCCGAAGTCACCGGAGTCGGACAGAGTAGCTCGGGTCAGAAGACAGTGTCACCCCAGGTACCACGTCTACCTGGTCAACCGCACCTTTGAGACCCTTGAAGAGCTAGCCCGGGGCGCCCGCCTCATCGAGGAAGCTCTTCATGCCGAGCGGAACTACGTGCCGCCGCCACCAGCCAAGTACGCGCTCGAACCGGCATGCGCATGGCGGGGCCCCGAGGCCTCCACGCAAGTGGACTGTCCGAACGAGACCTCCCTTCCCCACCACGTCAACCAGGAGAGTTGGCGTGGCATGCATGGTGATATCCCGTGCGGGATAAGCGTATGTTCGCCTAACTCTCCCCGAGAGGTCCCCGGAGGTCACAGCGAGGCCCGTGAGGGTTTCGGGCGGGGGTCGCCACGACAGGTGGGAGGTCGTTGGCCGTGCCCTATCGCAAGCTGGGGCCCAACGGAGATCACCACCCAAGCGAACCATCTTCATCAGTCTGCTCCTGCAAGTGCTGGCGAAAACTGGCACGGTGCGGTCGCAAACCCGCAGCCCAGCAGCATTGACCCCCGCCGCAACGGAACAAGCCCTCCCCACAACAGCCAGTCGCAAGCCTGGTGGAGGCCCTCCCATAGTGGTTCCTTATCCGATCACTGGAGGCCGTCCGACGGGCACCTCGGTGCGGGTGGCCTAAGCAGGCAACTGTCGTCGGACTGCTGCTACGAGTGCGAGCAGCCCGGCCATCACCGAAAGCAGTGTCCAAGGCTTCTGGACACTACAAACAAGAGGTGGCACGAGACGGCGGCAAAGGGCCGGAACCAAAACAACCAGGGAAACTACTACGGCCGGTGACGCTGAAACCAGACAGCCACTCGCCGACGGCCGGTGCAGTCCCTGGGAGCGGTCAGGCCGCGGCACAGATTCCATCGGTATGTCAAATCCAGCCCGAGCCTAACATCATTGAACCGCGCATGACAATATCACTGCTCGATTTTCCCATTGCCGCACTTTTGGATTCTGGGGCCGCTATCTCGCTCATAGGGGATTTCGTTTTCGAACTCTGCAAAGCAAAAAAGATAAGCCTCCGGGAGTGCGAAACCCGTTTGCAGCTAGCTTCTGGTACAGCGATAACAGCTGGAGGAGCCGTGAGGCTGCAGATTCGGTTTAATGGAAAAAAGCGACGTCAGCGATTTCTTTATATGCCAGGACTTGTGGTACCTGTGATCTTGGGCCGAGATTTCATTACAGGCGAAAGCATGACACTCGACTTTTCTGGTGGTGGATACCGGCTGGGACAACAACCGGAGCTGACTCCGTTTACCAAAAGGGAGGACTGCATCCCTAACTCGACCACTGCAGCCCACTTCACCACGGTGCCAGACGTCTTGCCTGCCGGCGTTCGAGAATCGTTGCGAAAGTGCCCCGCAAGCAGCCAGCAGAAGCAGGAGCTGCAAGCCGTCCTGGAGTCTTTCTCACCGATGTTCACGGAAACACCTGGAAAGACTGACATTCTGCTGCACCGTATTGAAACCGGTGACGCGCCGCCTCGGAGGTGCAACCCTCGACCGATCAGCGTCCACAAAAGGGCACTCCTTGATGCGGCGCTCGAGGAAATGATCGACACCGGTTCAGTGCGTGAGTCGAAGAGCCCCTGGGCATTCCCCGTTGTTCTCGCCCCGAAAAAAGACGGAACAGCCAGACTCTGTGTGGATTACAGGCGGCTTAACGATGTGTCCGTACGAGACAGCTACCCTTTCCCCAGCATTTCCTCCGTGATGTACGCGCTCGGTAACGCGACCGTGTTTACAACGCTGAATTGCAGTCGCGGGTTCCTTCAGATAGAGATTCACCAATCAGACGTTCCAAAAACGGCTTTCATCTGCCACAGAGGGTTGTTCGAGTTCACCCGACTGCCGTTTGGCTTGTCTAACTCTCCAGCCAGTTTTCAACGCCTGATGGATGTTGTACTTGGGAACTCGAAGTACGAATTTGCCATGGCATACATGGATGACGTGGTTGTTTTCTCGAGAACTATCGAAGAGCATGTCGAGCACCTTCGCATTGTACTTGAGCGAATGCGTAATGCTGGGCTCACGATTCATCCCGGAAAGGTTCAGTTAGCCGCGCCCAAGATTAACCTCCTTGGATTCGTTGTGGATAACGGCACGCTCCGCCCCAACGAAGATAAGTTGCGCGCGCTAACGGAATACCCAAGCCCACATGACGTAAAGAGCCTACAAAGATACCTCGGAATGATTGCGTTCTACAGGGATTTCATTCCACACTGTTCCGAGATATCGCAACCGCTCAATCACCTCCTAAAAAAAGGCGTCAAGTGGTGTTGGGCCGAACAACAACAATGCGCATTCGCAGCCCTTTCAAAAGCCGTGACTGACAACGCTTGTTTACAGCTCCCAGACTTGAACAAGCCGTTCGTTCTGCAGACAGATGCAAGCGACTGTGGCCTGGGTGCTGTATTGCTGCAGGAGTATGGCGGTGTGCTTCGGCCAGTCGCTTTCACGAGCCACACGCTAACTTCTGCCGAGCGCAACTACAGTGTCGCAGAACGTGAATGTCTCGCCATTATTCATGCTTTGAAGCGCTTCGATATGTACCTAGATGGCGCAACGTTCCAGATTCAATCTGATCACTTAGCGCTATCATGGCTAAGGGGACTTAAGAATCCAGCTGGACGTCTTGCTCGTTGGGCGCTTACGCTACAACAGTACGACTACTCCATTGTGTACCGCCCGGGGTCAACTAACAAAGTTGCTGATGCGCTTTCTCGTGCTCCACTTCCTGAGGAACACTCGCAGGATACCCATGGCTTGGTGACCGTCGCGGCCACGACACGAGGATCCCCAGATTCACGGTGGGGTACATTGGTGAGCCGCGAGGAGCTTCGCAAGGCGCAGCTGGATGACGGACTCTGCCAACGCGTGTCCGCTTGGCTGGCAGCAAGAGGTCCAGTCGACCGCCCAAGTGACGAGGAGTTCGACTCCTACTTGATGAGCGACGACGGCCTCCTGCTGCGCTACATCCCCCAGGCCGACGACGATCCGGATGGCTCGGCATTCCGGACCGTGATACCCCGCAAGCTACGTAAGCTTTTCATCCGATACATGCATGACTCTGCCTTGGCAGGACACAGCAGTGGGAGCAAGACCTACGAAAAGTTATCCCAAATTGCTACCTGGCCAGGCATGAGGCAGGATGTGCTCCGATACGCTCGTAGCTGCCCGGTGTGCCAGAGGGCAAAACCACGTGGTGGCCAGCCCCCCGGTCTCATGCAACCAATCGCGAGTCAGAGCCCTTGGCAGATTTGTTGCTGTGACGTCATGGGCCCCTTCCCACGTAGTACCCGGGGCAATCAGTACTTGTTCGTGGTAACCGACCACTTCACGAAGTGGGTTGAGTTATTTCCATTGCGGAAGCTAGATTCGCAAAAAATCTGGGAGTGTCTACTCGAAACATTCGCTAGGTTTGGCTTTCCTGCACAGCTTGTAAGCGATAATGCCTCCTATTTCACGAGTAAGGTGTTTGTGGACGCATGCGCGGTACTGGGAATCAAACACAAAAGAACTTCCCCGTACCACCCGCAAGCAAACATCACGGAAAGGGTAAATCGAAACCTTAAGATGATGCTAGTGGCCTACACAGAGCGCCACAAGGACTGGGACGCGAAACTGCCCGAGCTGGCATTCGCGACCCGTACAACCACTAATCGGTCAACGGGTCTCACTCCTGCCCAATTAAATTTCGGCAAGGAGCTCGCATTCCCGCTTTCTAACAGCCTCCTTTCTACAGAGTCTGGAGGAAGGCCTCGCCCCTACGTGAAGTTCGCAGAGGACCTGCGAAAGCGCTTCTCCGATAACCTTCGAGAGGCCAGAGAAAATCTAGACGTCGCCCGGGTACAGCAGGCTGAACAGTACAACCGGGGGCGACGTGACTTGCAGTTCGAGGTGGGAGATTTTGTACTCCGGCGTACTCACCCACTGAGTGACGCCGCTCGAGGCTTCGCAGCCTCCCTCGCCAACAGGTGGGAAGGTTTGTTTCGCGTGCGTGAAAAGTGCTCGCCACTCACTTACAAACTAGTTAACTGTGAGTCTAGTGAGGAAACCGGACCTGTTCATGTCACCGACCTTAAACGATTTTTCCAAGCAGAAGACGAAGATTCCTCGCAGGACCGGAACGACACTGACGGCAGTCCCGTTCCGGAAACCCCCTTGTCTCCACCAAGGCGGCGGTATAACCTGCGACGTCGGTGACACCAAAGAGAGAGGAACTTTTTTTTTTGTCTCCTTGGCCTCTTTCGCATTTTGGGGGTAGTTTTCTACTTCCACGGATCTGCCCCTTTTTCAAGAGAGGGGGGAGAAGATTGTGTGCCCACCTCAGATCCGTTATTTCAAACTTTCTGGAAGGGGTCCGAAAATAACGTCAGGCTCAGCCCTCAACTGAGTCCCATGTCGTCTGCTTCCATGTTTTCTACGAAGCTGACTCATGGACAAAACCGTCGCCACACCCGCCATCTGAACGACACGGCGGCCGGTCTCATCGTGGACCGCGGCCACCCTCTACAGGACCACGTGCAAAGCAGCCACCTGGTGGAGCCCTGATCCCGAACAAGCGACAAGCTGGAGCTGACCGAGCCGCCGCGCTCGTCAGCAGCCGCCGCGCTCGTCAGCAGCCGCCGCGCTCGTCCAGCAGGCGCCGGCCGGACTTAAACGTCAGTCCGCCCAACAGCGCCATCCACCCCCTGACGCCCACAACGTCTCCGTCATCGACATGCCGGACGAAGCTTGAGGGGGGGGGGGGGGAAGTGTGGGCACCCTGGCGGCTCCCAAGCCAAGTTGCCCGACTGCGAGGCTCAAGCCGAACTTTTCCCGCGTGGCGGCGACGTCACGCCAGCCACGCGCACATCGGATGCGCCGCCTTGATAAGGCAGATCAGAGGCGGCGCACGGGAAGTCACTGCCTGGACTCAGGCGCCGCTGGTAACCATGTTAATCGTCTCGTCCATGTCCCATTAAATGTAGTTTCTTCTTGTTGAAACCGTTGGCTCCGTGTTATTCCTCCGGGTCGGGTATGCAGCAAGGCAAACCGACCACAATGTGTAATGCACGTGGCTATTCCAGCGCAGGTTATTAGCTGAAATAACTCCTAAATACGTAAGTTCTTCTACTTTATTAAGTTCAATGACGCCTATAGAATAGCGGAAGTCGAAGACCTTTTTTTTTTTATTTGTAATACAGCAAGAGACAGTTTTATCAAAATTAATTACCATAAAATTAATTACCGAGTCGGACCACCTCAGTCTTACCTTGTAGAAACCGACCAAGGAACGATACGGCGCACGCGGCACCATCTCCAGCCCGCGATCCCCGACAGCCGGCCGGCCAGTCAACGGGAGAACGATCCTCAAGCAACCATAACACGAAGTGGCAGAACTTCACGACTACCGGAACGCTTTGGACTATGAGGCTGAAAGGGGGAGGTGTCGTATAAAGACGGCGAGGTTTGGCGGCATGTGAGACTGTGAACTGGATGGGCCACACGCGAGGGTCCGAGATGCCCGTGACTCGTAGATAGGCTTTGGGTTCTATAAAAGGCTCTCGGGTGTTGGTTTGCGGCTCCGGGCTTTGACCTTTCTCTCGCCTCGGAACACGACAGGTTATAAGGGCAGCCTGCCGATATCTAGAGAACTGGCTTGTCTCGTTTTTTTCTGCTGTGCACAGGCCGGAGCAAAGTGCGCGAAAAATCTTATGGCGAATTCCACGGGCGTTTTGGAGCGCGCCGGGATCAGTTGACCAGATCCGGACTGGAGCACATGATCCGAACGGGGTCGCGCCGCCTACGGATCTCCAGTGGAACATGGCCACTGCTCCGTGATCGGCGGATGCCTTCCCGTCATTCAACTGCCCGGGAATCCCCTTTTCGCGGCCGCCGCGGTCGTTTCGAAGACGTTTTCGGAATCGCGGCGCTAACACGTGTTTGACGCACGAGCGGCAGGAGTGGCTCAGGCGCTTCTAGCAAAGATTGCCGGAATGTCCGTAGCGCGGCAAATACCTTCTCTTCTCCTTCCTGGAAAACGAACCGGCTGTCGAGCCAAGAAGTAAGCAAGCGGCCATTACGAATTCTTCTGATGTCGAGACAATCTAGGAGCCCAGCCCGCGACATGCTTCTTCTTCTCCTTCTGAGGCGAGATGGGCGAGATCAGGCGAGATGCCCCACGGGAAAGGAAGTCACCTGTGTGAGCCGAGGGCTGCATGGCTCGGCTGGCTTCCGGTTGAATCCGCCGAAATCGTGGGAGCGACTTCTTTCGGATCCAGATGGAGATCAGGGGGGCTATGTTGCACGTTTTGGACTCCCGGGAGACTGGGGAGATGGAAGTGACGTCAACAACGCTCTTTGGATGCTGATTGGTGGGGTCGCTGATGGCGCGTTGCGTGGTGCTGCTAAGATACGTTTATTCACACCCACGCCACTTCCTTCTTCCTAGTCGCCTGGGAATCCAAAACGTGCAACATAGCCCCCCTGGAACGAGATTTAGCCCAAAAGGACTAGTGAAACACGTCGGTCTCGATCCCGATCGCCCAGTGAAATAGGTTCGCTCCGGAAAAGTCGATCCCGGCGCGCTCCAAAACGACCCGTGGAATTCGCCATTAGAGACTATGCCCTGGCATAAAAATGTTGCCACATAGGTGGTAGTTATATAGCGCAAGTGCATTATGTTCCACAAGGAGTACTGACCGGTGTGGCCGGTGATTGCGGGAATAAAAAGTGTAAATTTACTTGGCACGTCTCTCGTATCTAAATGAATTGTTTCATGGTTCTTGTTATCAATTGTAGGACTAGCCTTCACTGGATCTCTTTGTGGAATCTTTCGCGGCCTTGAGGTCGAAGACACGCCAGGATTGTTCAGGATGATCGACATCGCGGTGCACGAGCTAGGACACTCGTAAGTTGCCTTTACCAGTGATTCTCTATACTCTCCCACAGCTCAAGAAGCGCACGGCGTCTCGAGTCCCGGTCATCCTGTTATCGCTGGGCAGCCAATAAGCCTGCGGCATAAATAATAGTAAAGAGTACGTTTCACACTTGCGACTGCTTACGTCGGCGTGCCTTCTTAAAGTCGCCTACAAGAAGAAACGCTGGTGTCATCTATCGGGTAGTCGTAGAAACCATACTGAAAAAAAGAAAGAAAACGTTTGAAAATTGATCGAGTTGCAAAACTGGTCGACCCGTTTCTGTCATATGGCATTATGATATACGTGTACTGGTCTGATACGGGTCTGAAATGGGTCGACCCAGCACACGCAAATAACGTCCCTGTGACACTTCCTTCTGTAGACAGTTTTATTTGAGTGGCTCGCTTGGGAGAGTGCACTGCAGGGTCCACCCTTTAAACTTGACAAACCTGAATAAGCGAAAATGAACTGAATGATAAAATATTATGCGTTAGATAACGCAAGTTTAATTCTAGGAACTAGCTTGCGATGGAAAAGAACGGCTTTGTTTCGTTTATAATTTTGGAAGTCTGAAGGGGATAGATTCGGGGTGTAGCGTGCCTAGATGTGAGCCTGTCATAGGGTGAAGACACCCATTGTTGTATTGAAAACCGCCTACGCGTGCCAAATGGGCCTTAAAATGGTGCCAAAGCACCGGACAGAGCTATAGACGCTTTGCGGCAGCTGTGCATGGGGGCCGCCATAAGCGACCTTCAGTTTTTGTTACCTCCTATTACAATTACTTCACTTGATCATTACCACAGCACGGCGAGTTATTGCCCTTTTAGGTTCTGCTGTGCCTTTCTCCACAGCACTGACCTTTGTGGAGGCTCGTCAACGCCCGCTTTAGTTGCTTGGCATCTGAGAAAGACAACTGAAAGTCATCAATGGCGGCTGTAATCTGGTGTGTATGTAAAGCGTCTATACAAGCGCTCGCTCCGAACGAGATCCAAGCGCGTGTATTTTCTGCAGGGGCCAGAAATGGCCGAGATGCCGCCACCGTAACCGCTCATTCACACTGGAAGCGGATCCGCGTTCGCAAAGCGGTTGCGAACGCGGTTGTATAAAGATCCACAACAATTCCACGCGCATTTGATGTCATCAAATGTGCGTGAAATTGTAATAGATCTTTACAAAACCGGCGTTCGTAACCGCTTTGCGAACGCAGATCCGCTGCCAGTGTGAATGAACGGTAAGGCAGACGCGGCGAAAGTCTGTCAAGCCCCATAGTTTGGTGCGAGACGTCGCGCCATCTAGCTCAAACTCTCTGCAACACTGGGAAGGCCCTTTCGCCAGCCTGCTTGCTCGTGGAACTGTTTATGCATCTCTTTTAAGATGCTGATTCGAGCGTTTTTGGTATTTTCGTTTTAGCATTGCTATCAGCTGTCGCAGAAGAGCAAACATCGAAGTTCTAGGCATTCTCGCTTACCGCACCGTCGCAACGCCGAAAGCTTAGCAGGCGCGAAGCTCCGTAATATAGGTTCCCGTTGAGGCCGAAGAAAATCGACGCCTGTTCTTTTTTTTGTCTTCCTTTGCTTGTTTCGTTTTCCTACCGCAGTCTAAGTTTTACCACCATGTTCAACTTACATTAGCTCGCCAGGAGGGACCGTTTTCTCCGCTTCGACGGTCGCAGAGCGGACTGCCGTTCGCGCTTTTAGCTTGATAGATATCCTGACGGTTGCCCCATTTTTACCTGCCATGGTATCTGCTTTATTTTGACCCCTGTCTATGCAGTTCTAACATCATTCCCGCTGCGAAGAAACAGCTACTCAAGAAATAAAAATGCGCGTACTCCCTGGCAAACGTTTATTCATGGACGCTTGTTTGTTTTCTTTGCAAAGGAGAACGGCATATTTAATCGTCTCGAACGAGCATAACCTTGCGACGAGCTACTGCAACGATTTCTTCAAACTACAGTCAATTTGAGCGAAAACCACATTCCTCGCAAGCTACAGTAGCCTTCAACGAAGGAACCGGAAACATGGTGATCGCCAACATAAGGTCACCTACTTATGCGGGAAGAGTTCACTTGGAAAAAAGGGCCACGATATTTTCCAGACACTCTTGAAAGATAAATCTTTGAAATGTTCAGACACAAGCCTGCTGATTGACATGACAGCTTGCGAGGGTTGCGTCGCGGCGTCTCTAATTCTATTTTTGTTTGGTATCTGTGCAGACAACTGCCGAAATAATAGACCGATCTCACTAAGTGTTGGACGCATGCATAAAGCCGCCATAACTTTAGTTAAAAAAGGAGGCAGAGGGCCGTGCACGCGAGGGCTCGTGCCTTCTCGTGCTCTACACGCGAAGAGCTCCAGCGAGGTTGTCGCACGTGCAAGAAGACTAAAGTTCCCTCGATGCATTGCGGCAGCGATGGTGTAGTCAAACTGGCTGGTGTGATCGGTTTATTGTTTTGCCGTCACCAAAGTGTGGAATGCGCTGTCACCTTAGGTGCGCACGCGCGCCCTACTCTAGTGCGTGGCGTACCATTTGTTTTGGATAATATGGAGCTTGCCGCTACCGACGCTGTGTACGTAAAGGTTTATCCACACGACGGACCGGGCCGCGGACCGATTGATCACGTGATGAGCGGTCCGCGGGCCGCCCGGCTGCAATGAATATCCACACGGCCGACCAAAACAGCAGACGACAGAGTGAACGGGCCGGTCTAACCCTCTACCTCACAGCTCCGCCAAACGCATGCAGCGAGCTGCTTTGAGGGTATTTTTAAGGAGCCAAGATGGAGGTTGAACGAAAGAGACGTTTGGCCGCAGTGGCCTTGGCGTTGACTACTGAGGACGAGGAGGACTTAAGTGAACCGCAAAGGTCATGCGTCTATTGTCCCACAGAGCGGGGAATTGCTCCACGAGCGCGATGAAGTAAAAAGTTGCGTCGTCCCACCATGTTTCTATCGTCGCAAAACAAAAGGTTCGTCTTCTTCGTCTTCAACAGTTGGCGCCAAAAGAAAACGACTTTGGATTTAGATTCCAGTCCAAAGAAAAAAAAAATCAGCTTGTTGCCAGACTTAGCGCTTTGATTATACTAAAAACGCCGCGGTCCACCGCCAAGGTCCGGGCGAGAAAAGTCGCTTGGCATTTCTCAGATGCGCTGCCCGCGGACCGACGGCGGACCTCGAAAACCGGTGACATAAGATCACGTGATGCGCGGCCCGCGGACCAAAACAGCAATTTGGTCCGTCGTGTGGATACAACTTTAGTGATATTAAAATAAAAACCATAATTTTTTTTTTTTTGTTAAAACCTTGTCTCATTTTTTTTCATTCTGGCGACTTTCAGGTGCGGCAGTAGTCACGATGGCGATGTTCTGACCAAGAATGCGTGTGATCCCAAAGCAAGATATATTATGGCCCCTGTCTTTCGCTTTGGACAAAGCAACTCGTTTTCAAGTTGCTCAAAAACGCTGATTAGTAATTATATGAAGTAAGTATCATGAACGTATAAAAGCCGGAAAAGTTTTTTATTAGCAAACACAAAGAGGTCACCCTGGTCTCATAGCTTATTTGCTACTTCGTAAAACAGAAAAAAAGGGAGTAGGGTTGGAGACTAAGAAAACAAAAGGCAGAAAATCTCCCCCCCCAAGCACACACACACATATACGCACACAAAGAAAATATAGTGAAAAAAACAGAATACACACTAGCTAGTTACACCAAACTTTAAATACTTAGAAGAAACGAGTACTAGAAAGGTAATTAACCGGTGCATCGGGGCCTCATGTCCATCCTCAGAAGTTGGTAAAGGGACAAGAAGATGGGGATGTTCTATTTCTTCGCTTGTCCCTGGACCCAGTTGTGTAATAATAATAATAGGAGTTTATTTTCCATCAAAGTACAGGTTGGTCCTCATCGCTTCTCTTGCGAGTCGTGTGTAATGCATAACACGCAATTGCTGTCATAAAGGGAGGAGCACTTGCCCCATTACGCGAAAAGGCTTTGGCGTTGTCCCCGAAAGAAGGCCATAAAAATACGTCATCAAGCACGCACATCAGAAATAGAACACAAAGAAGAGCACAGCACCCCAGATGCTTCGTCACGCAAGCCGGCGGGGGAGCTGAAGGTCAAAGCGGACGCGCCTCAGGAACAAAACACAAAGAAAAGCACAGCAACGCAGATGCTTCGTCCCGTAAGTCCTCGTGAAGCCGGCGTGGTACGCCGCGCTTGCGCAGAGGGGTAGCGTGTTGTCACCGCCGGAGCGCCGTGTGCAAAAGGAAGACGTGGCGCGCTGCTTGTAGGAATGCTTTCGCATTCCTACAGGTAAGCGGTGTTAAGTGTCTTCGGCGAGTTGTTTAGTTCACGCTACATTGAGACGCATTTTATAAATTATTGTTTCTTTGGCTCTTAAAAGTCCTCAAGTCATATTGCCCTTATCAATTGTCGTCCGTGACAATATGAATGAAATTCAAAATTTTTATCGATATGTTTTTGGTATGGATAGTAATATTGGAAATCAGTTCATAATAACGATGTAATTTTATCGACGATGATTCTAACAACACCGCTGAAATCAGTTTACGAAAAGGGAGCGAAGAGAGTAACCACTTCCCCGTGGGTTTCCCTCGTTGCCTTTCATTTCGGAACACTTCCCAACACTGTATTTCCTAAGGATGTTTGCAGATCGTTCGGTATTGACCAGTGTCTCGAGTGTTGACACTTTATCCTTCCAGGTGGCGGTTCACATTTGCCAGCCAATCACGATAAAACCGTGCTAGGGACAAGAATTTAGTGCTCAGAACTAGGAATGCGGTAAACCTCACGAAGGTTGAGTTCAAAAGGTTGCGAAAATTTCGAACCTCGTCAAAGTTCGAATTGAAAAATTCGCAAATTTTGAGTTCGCAGAGGTTTTAATCAGAAGAATTCGAAAATGCCAAGGTTTTTGAAACGTCGAGAGCAATGATTGAACTTTTTTTTTCGACAAATAGAGTTCGAAAAATTATAACTTTTCAAATTTATATAAGGCTCAGGTTTGAAAATTGCGAAGATTTAAAAATTATTTAAGGTACAAGTGTGAAAATTGCAGGTCTTCGAATTTAAGTTCAAACTTCAAATTTCACGGACGGAAAACGCAGTTCGCAGTTTAGAATAAAGTTTTCTTGAATTAAAAAAAAAATAAAATCGCGATATATGCTACGCAAATTTCGCTGAAACGTTGCTCATTTCTTTTATGCCTTAAACAATACTTCCCTTTGAGTGCTGTGGTACTGACGGTGCTCCTGCACAGCTTGTTATTTGTCGTAACTCATGAAACAAGCCTTGAACTGGTTGAACGGTTCTTCGCAAAGCCCTTAGCCTTTTACTTGCAACACACATCCTATCTCTTGGCAGATTCGTATCAATCCGATCAAGGGCCGCTGAAATGCGAGGATGGCATGAGACAGCGAAATATAAAAGACAACGCGTGCACACCGTGCACATAAAGGCCTGCATGATTCACAAAGGTTTTAGTTGCGCTGGGTGTTTATTTTCGGGAGGACCCATAGGATAGAGAAAACACTGGACAAGACACAACACCCGACACTTCTGGATATCGAAGAGAACGCAACCAGACCAAATTAGGGGCCTCCCGACCCCCCAAAATACGGATGATCAGGTGACGAGTAATCGTCATCGGGCTCACAACATTGCCAGTGTCAGGGGCATTTCTTTCTCGATGAATGAAGGTATTGACCGCACTAAAATGCAGCATGTTTCTAATGATAATGGAGGAAACACTGATCCAGCGTTCTCTGGAGAGTGTCGGCGTCGCGCCCCGCGCTCACTTTCCCGCACCGACCGCTTATTCGAGGAAATTTGACGACTAACGTTTAAAAACAACTAAGTCTATGAAGGATGCCCCAGCGAAGCACCTCAGTTGAGCTAGCAGGTTCGAAAGTTTGAAAATAGTCGATTTAAAATAGCCTGATAACTTTGAAAAGAAAAACTGTCAAATTTCTAAGCGCAAGAAATTAGGAAGTTCGCAAATAATCGAATTTCTTAGCGCTAGAAGTTCGAAGTACGAAAATCGTTGAATTTTTTTAATGTAGCATGTTTGATACTTCAAAACTTTTTAAATCTTCCGAACCTCTTCATTCGATGTTCGAAGTTTAAGTTCGAAAAAAAGTTCGCGGCCTCGAAAAATAGTTTGCGGCCTATTGTTCCGTCGTCCGTTTGACGGACTTTCGAGTATATGGGAGGCTATGGCAGCACCGACCCCGGGCACTGAAAAATGTGGGCACATCCTGCCCTATGCACTCTCCGAACCATTTAAACGCGTTTGGCAAACTGACCAAATATGCAGCCAGTTTTTTTTTTTTTTTTTTTTTTTGTTTCAGCAGTGTTTGTGTAGTTCTTTCACTTGATCCTTGTGCTATCAGCTCCTTCTTAATCGTGATTTGGCACTTAGCCGCAAGGCGAAATGTAGATACGTTAGTGATTGGTCCTTTGAGATACCTTCGTGAAAGCTTGAGTAGTGTGTCGTTTCACAAAGAAAAGAAAACTCAGCAATACATTTTGATACTACCACTCAACTTTGGATATAGGTCCCTGTCCGAAGAGTGTATCGAGGTGAAATCAAAAATCAATCGCCTGCAAAATATCACAGACCTTCCGGGAAGCGGAATGAACAAGTCGGTTTTATGTAAGAGGCTCTACCCCGAAGGAGGAAACAGTGGTCTGGTAAGAACATACTATAGCATAGGAGCATGGCGCTATTTATTTTTATTATTGAATTGAGCGAAAATGTTAAGGTTGTCATTGTCTAAACCTGAATTTGTAAGGGGAAATGAAAGGAGGGCTTGCGTCTTCCCCCTTTCCCCTCCCTCCCTTCCCAAACGTCATCACATAGTGAATCCATGCAGCGCCGCCCAACTTGCGTCAGCGTCGCCGCCAGCGCGTCTTGCAGCGTCTCACAGCGAGCGCCAAGGGTAGCACGCGGCGACGCCAAGACGTCGCCGCGTCTGCCACTTTGCGGCGGCTCACGTCGAGCTTCAGCGTGTCTGTCACTTGGCGCGGGTCGGAAATCAACTAACGATGACGTCATGCACAGGAATTCTTCTGCTAGATGGATTGGTTAAACCGAACTAATATGTTCATTAAGACGTTATTACTTTTCGTTGCACCATTTAAATGATATTTGTCTCTCTATTCTTATAAAAGTAAGAAAAACGGTTACTTATTAACTGCAATACGACTAACAAAGATGTTTATGCATTCTTATCCTACAGGAGCTAGATCGAGATAATGAAACCCGGTTTCGCGGCCAGCTTTCTGCGACACTACCCATCGCAGAGAGCTGAAACTTCGTGAGATTGTGACGCTATATGGGGGGTCATAAAGTGCGAATGGTTGAGCGCATGGCGTTACGTGGATCAAAAGATTAAAAAAAGAAACGCAAAATTTTTCTATGAGCACATGTCCTACTAAGCCTAATATTAATCAAGCCGAAATTAAAGATTGCAGGTGCATGTAGCAATTTTGTCAGCGAAACAAACTCGCCTACAATAAATAAAATAATATCGTACTTGGAACTGCGAAGATTTTTGCCGAAATAAATGCTACAGGCGCCCACAGTCCTAGATTTTGGTTTGATGAACATTAGGCTTCGGCGGACGCCGACTCGTGGGAATTTTTTTTTTAATTTTTTTATTTAGGTTACGTTACGTGCTAAATTTTAGCATCGTATCGTACACTGTGATAGCGTCGCATTTTCACAGAATTTCAACTTTAAGCGACGCGATTTATGCGGGCCAAGGAATCGGGCTCCATTTTCTCCAATACCTTAAAACCTTTCACACAATGTACACGGATATTCCAGAAATTAAACCAGCTTTGTTATACTAATTCGCGTTGGGTTGGACCACTGAGGAATCCATACCTATTTAGACAGTAGTTTTTGTTTTTATCGCTATCATCCTTTCTTCACCCGAAATAGTGAAAGTTTGAAGAGCGTGGCGTTTGATTTTTTTGCAGAAGAGAGCCCTGCGCATGCTCAGAATGCGTTCGATAACCCAGTAGAGAAAGATGGCGGCCCACCTTCTGCACGCCGCCATATTTGTCTACTGATCACTCTCATTCCAATCCTCTACAATTATTGGAATAATCGCAGAGGCAATATTGGAATGGTTCATGCGAACTCAAATTGTAGGTCGAAAGTAATCCCGAAGCGGTAACAACTGACCTCAGAAAAACCTGAGTGCCGTGCTGTCGGACGTCGGGATCCTGGCGGTTGACCGTAAAAGTTCCGGCAAAAACCACCAGCAAGCGCGAGGGTCGCCGTCGTCGCGGCGTCCCAACTCGTGGCTGCCGAAGTTTCCGTGGGCTGCCATGCTGAAGAGCGACCTTCAGCAGAACGGGCGCCTGCCTCATCCACCACCGCTGTTGTGACCACCTGGATCGCCACCGGAGACAGCATGACACTTTTAACGAAATTCGGGGAACCACTTTGTTGGACGCGGAAAGCACACCTGCCGGAGAACTTTATTTTCTTTCATCATTGGAACGGGGGACCTAGACGAAAAGCTACTGCAGCAGCTTGAAGGAGGTCCTGGCCTCCTTTACAGCAGGAGATTCCAACACAATTTCAGACAACGAACAAAATAGGTTAATTGAGAGAAAGGACGCCATTTTAATATACGGACCACAGATCGTACAAAAGGAAGAAAAAAGGGAACTCATTTTAAAAAGAATTAATTTAAAGTAGATAATTGGTCATTTACTATGTTGTTTTAGTATAATATATGTGGTGGTGAAACAAACCATTTTTTAGGACAGAGTTGATACGAGGAAGTGAAAAAGGCAAAGTTACGTAATTGCCCAAAACTTTTATTTTTCAATTGCGTAGACTTCTCGTACGCCACAAGTCGGGACATGTAAATATTTGAAAATGGTTTTATATTAAACAATGATAAAAAGTGTTCAGTATGATACTAGTATAAAACATCGGCAATAGCACGCACAACTTTTTTTTTTATAAACTATGTAGTTTAACTTGTATTGGTTTTTGTTAAATTTCACCAAACTAAATGACAATATTTAAAACTTTAACGTGCTAGTTGGTTCATTGTAATCTAGAAGTGCAAAAAAGCGCAAAAAAAAAAAAAAAAAAAAACACGGACGAAGAGACACATACAGCGCCAGTCCGTGTTGTTTGTGTCTCCTCTTCGTGCGTGTTTTTGCGTATTTTTGTCCACTAGCCAATAATGAAGTTGGGAACGTAGCAAAGCATTACAGAGTTCAAGCTTAACACAACGGGGTAGCAATTATTTAAATTTGTTCAGCAATCCCACTGTTTACGACCGTTTAGAGGAAAAGTAATCTGCACGCTTATTCCAAGACATACTATTTGTAAGCAAAATGCCGAAAGTCTTAATAGTGTGGACAAAATCAATTTCTTCGTTTTTCAAAATCGGGGGTTTGTGATCACAACTGGAACACGTTGACTTTAGTTTATTGCGAACTTAAGGTGATTATCTTTTGTCCATTTTTCCACACCATGAAGAACACAATTAGATTTAGTTACTAGAGTACTGATATCTTTATCAGATAAAAAGATGCTAATGTCAACAGCATATATAATATACTCAATTTAAGATCATGATTTACATTTACAATATCGTTAAAATAAAGAATAAAAAGTAGGGGGCCTAAATGCTGCCTTGGGCACACCATTTATTATTTTTTCGATATCTGACATAAAGATTAATATAGACACAAACTGAGTTTGATTCTGTAAGTAAAACTATAAATAATTTAATGTTTTCCCATGAATACCATAGTATTCTAATTTTTCTATCAGGACATCGTGATTTATTGTGTCGAAAGCTTCAGAGAAATCAAAAAATATACGGATTGTTTTGTGATTATGTAGCGCTCTTAATATTATTTCCTTTTTGTTTTAATAAAGCTAACTTTATCAAATAACTTTTACGGAAACCAAACTGGGAATTGCGAATTAGAAGGTATTTCTCAAGATCAGAGATAATTTATTTAAACTAGTTTTTCGATTGGCTTAGAGAATACTGGAAGTATAGAAATTGGTCTAAAGTTGATAATGTTTTTTTAAATCTCCACCTTTATGTAACACAAACTTTGGCAATCTGCATTTTGATAGAAACCTCACCGGACATCAGTGTAAGATTGAGCTTAAAATTAAGGTAATGCGGTGAGATATCTAAACCATAATTTGCGTGCTTTATCTGCATATTGTATGCATCAATACTTGTAGTATTGTTTAGGCTCATGAATGTATTTTAGACTTCGGAGGCATTAGTCGCAAAAGAAAGTTAAGATTAGGCAAGGGTGAGGGCATCCACTGAAGTGCATTATTTGCTCTAGTAGTAGGAACAGAGAATATTGGGAGATTTACAAGACAGTTATGAAAAGCATTCGCCATATCCGTCGCCGATATTATACAACCGTTTATGTTAATTTCAACTGGTGTCGAAACGTGTGGCTTTAATCCTTTGGCAAATCACGTTGGTGGGGGTCTAAAAGTCTCGCTTTCTTTACCGTACATATGTAATAAAAATTAAATATTATAATTTATAGGCCTATAAGGCTCTCCGTTCGATTTCACCCTCCGTAGAATGGGGCGTTAAAGTCGGCTCAAAGGTTTTGTGTTGTAAGGCTATAGGACTGCAATATGACGACTCTACATAGTGTAGTGCACAGCATTATAGTCTCGTTTTTCCTCAGGACACGGGAAATTATCCAGACTGTAAAGCATATTGCATGAATAATAACAATAATTGGGTTTATGAAAATCTCTTGGATGGAATGGAATGTGGAGAAGGAAAGGTAAGCCCTTGAAGAAATGTTCATTTCGTAAAACTAAAACATCATGACCTTAATGAGCGGAACAGTACATGACAGTCACTTTTATGTGCTGCCATGTATGGAAAGTTGTCACATAACATGAGCCAAATCGTTACTGCGAAAAATACGCACCGAATTGAAAAAAAAAGGTAGTGCCGTATTGGTTTTTTCCAAATGGCCAATTAGGTCAAATGAATAACGTTTGGCATAATTATCTTATTATTGAAGTTCGCGTAAGCATAACTTTTTAATTCGTGAATTTCAATTAGAAACTTGCTGAGCATAATCGAAAACCATTATATAAATTTATTAGAAAAATGTAGAAGGCGAGGTACAGCATTTTACTCCTAACCCCCCTTCCCCCCTCCCTCCTCCACCCCCCTAAAAAAGAGTTTCATTCGGACGCGTTTTTATGTTTCGCTTTCCTATAGGAACCCATCTTTGAGCCAGCGGTTTCGACCAACACCACCTAGATAAGCAGGTGGACTCCTTACCGCCATGACAGTCAGATCGATCGAGGCCTGAGATTGGGCACGGGTGCTGCGTCAGTGTTCGGCCGGGGCTCGTGTTGAATCAGCGTGTCGAAGGTCGGACTCGGGCCATCGAGCCGAATTAGCGCCCTCCAACTGTGATGACGTTTCATGAAGGCAGAGGAGGCGATGTGGAGACTTTGAACATTCTAGGTGGCGTGGTTTTGACCCTGTGGCCAAGGCGCGCAAACCACGTACGCCACGCGGTTCTTTCCTGCTACGAGGACGAGGAATTACGCCATCATGGCGACTCAACCTGGTCGACCTTGCTCGATAGCAAACCGAAACCTACTCGTTTTTACCTAAAAAAAAAAAGTTTCGCGCATTGTTTATACGTTGCGCCAAGTAGATCTGACAAGATTTGATTGTCGGAGGAAGAAGCGATGCTTTTGGTGTTTCAAACGAGTACGTCTTGATAAAATAACGTATATCTAATCTACAATGCACCTAAATATATTTTATTTCTCTACATGGAAGGGGAAATAAGCTATGCTCCGGAAGGAGCCGGACCTCTTTTACTGCGGTTCTTGGGGTGAAATCAAGTTTATAAAAACTCTTCCAAATTAAGAGTTTTATAGGAACGGAGAAAAATGCTCTACACGCCGTCTACAATTCTAAAATCCGCCGATTTATTGGGTTTCGACGATGTTCACCAAGTTTCTGATTGAAACCATGCCTATGCGGAGCGCAAGTTCGTCTGCTTCTTGAGAAGAGGTGGCGATGACGTCATAATGATGCCGAGCTCTTATTGGCTTTGGTTGGACGGATAGTGGGTACACCTCAATGCTAGATGCCTCGAGGTCTACCCACTATCTTTTTTCAGTCAGTCAATAAGAGCTTGGCGTTCTGACATCATCGCAGCTCCTGTCCAAGAAGCAGACAAGCTTGTGCTCCGCATAGTTACCTATGACTACGGCATTTACAAGGCCACACTACCAGGAAGCTCCTACCAATGTGCGGCCCGTTCGCTTTTCGGTGATAGAAATTGCGCAATCTAAGAACGTCCTTTTGGACCATAACCTGTAGGGGTATAGTTGTAAGCCGGGGTCACACTGCTTGTACATCATACAAAAGACAGTCTGCGTACAGATTCGAAGGCGAGTCACCGCGAGGTCCGCGTGCTTCGAACGCCGCATGGCAATTACTTGATGGAGAAAAGTAGGCAGGCGACATTCGAACCACGGATATTGGGGTGACTCGTGTTTGCAGACTGTCGTTTGTATAAAGTATGGGCACTGTGACCTCGGCTTTAAGTTAATTGTAGTCAACTCTCAAGTTAAGTAAAAGTGTGTGCTTTTCCAGATAAGTTTTTAATTCATACGATTTATATTTAGCCGAGGGTCCCAATATTTACGAAGAAAGCTGTTGAAGGACCCTTAGTAAAAAAGGTTTAGAGATCAAACGTTAGCACAGCGTTTAAGATCAATCAAAGGAATAACATTGTAATAAACGAGAACAAAGTTACACAAGGTAACGGAACGATTATGGTACATACAAGCTAAAAAAATTGCAAACGACGCAGGGCGGATCCAAGGCGGGACTACGGGGGCGATCGCCCCACCCCCCAAACAAAGTCGACTCCCCCATTCCTCTCCCCTTCTCGGAGAGCAATTCGGCATGAGTGGACCCCCCAGTGCACAAGAAAAAAGTGGAGAATAGTATCCTTAGAAATTTTTCCGCCCCCCCCCCCCGCAAAAAACATCAACAAAAAAAACAAAAAAAAACAAACAAACAAACAAACGGAGTTCTCGATCCGCCCCTGAAACGACCACGCGAACTGTGCCGCGTTGTGGAGAGGCATGTTGGAGGAGATTTGCCATTCGCCAGTGTGCTGTACAATGTTTGCAATGGGTTCTTTGCTTTTAGTGGAATTGATGTAGGAGACGTATGTAAGGCAGAGGTCGATAATTTAGGTCGCCCTCACTCACCCTCACCCTCACAGCCACACTCACCTAAGCCCCTCACTCACCCTCACCGTCGCAGCTGCTCTCACCCTCAACCCCTCATTCACCCTCACCCCCATAGCTACACTCACCCTCAGTCCCACACTCACCCTCATCCTCACAGTCACACCCACCCCTCTTCCCTTCACTCACCCTCACTGCACCTCACGGCCCTCACGCCTCTCACGCACTCATGGCCCTCACGCCACTCACTGCTCTCACGCACTCATGACTCTCACGCGACTTACCGTCCTCAGGGCCCTCACGCCGCTCACCGCCCTCACGCACTCATGGCCCTCATGCCACTCACCGCTCTCACGCCACTCACCGCCCTCACGCACTCATGGCCCTCACGCAACTCACCGCCCTCACGGCCCCCACGCACTCATGGCCCTCACGCCACTCACCGCTCTCACGCCCCTCACGCACTCATGACCTTCACGCCACTCACCGCCCTCACGCACTCATACCCCTCACGCCCCTTACGCACTCATGGCCCTCACACCCTTCACCGCTCTCACGCCCCTCACGCACTCATAACCCTCACGCCACTCACCGCTCTCACGCCCCTCACGCACTCATGACCTTCACGCCACTCACCGCCCTCACGCACTCATACCCCTCACGCCCCTCACGCACTCATGGCCCTCACACCCTTCACCGCTCTCACGCCCCTCACGCACTCATAACCCTCACGCCACTCACCGCCCTCACACACTCATACCCCTCACGCACTCATGGCCCTCACACCCCTCACGGTCCTCACGGACTCATGGCCCTCATGCCACTCACGCCCGTTTCAAACGGGGCGATTTCGCCCAGAAACTTGACGTGTTGACACGTAGCAACCAACTGCTGCTATTTGCCATCCTCATCATGAAATTTTATTTTTCTTGCGCTATTTAGACAAACAATTGCGTGCTATAAACGTGTTTTATGCATTTAAATATCGTTGAGGATACTAATGCATCTTTCTGAAACAGTTTATGTCCAAAAAACGATCAATTTCTAACCAGAACCAAGTCTCTTACTGTCATCATCACCGGCGCGAGTTATCACGTGAAAATATGCCGTCCCTGATTGGATGCAGCCGCTTCAAACGTCTTCGAATTGCTCGGAGTTGCTGGCTTGTTTCGAGCCGGACCCGATCTCAGTAATTCGTGTCGATCTAGGGAAAGCTAGGGAACAACCTGCCAGCAACACCAAAATTGCTAAGAAAGTTGCTCACCGCTTTCACGCCCCTCCCGCACTCATGGCCCTCACACACCTCAAGCACTCACCGCCCTCACGGTCCTCACGCACTCATACCCCTCACGGCCCTCATGCCACTCACACACTCACCGCCCTCACGCCCCCATGGCCCTCACACCCCTCACGCACTCACGGTCCTCATGCACTCATAGACCTCACGCCACTCACGCACTCACCGCCCTCACGCCCCTCCAGCACTCATGGCCCTCACAACCGTCACGCTCCTCACGCACCTCACGCACTCACCGCCCCCACGGCCCTCACGGACTCACGGTCCTCACGGCCCTCACGGCCGTCACTCACCCTCACACTCATTAATTTTCCTGGTTTGGAAACTCACTCACCTCACCTCACATGTGAAGATGAGGGTGAGTGATTGTAAGTGAGGGCCCTCATGAGTGAGGTTTGCCGAGGTATGGTGTAAGGAGATGCGTGCTTTGGGGAAAAGTTTGTGCGAGATGTTTATGTACTGAAAAAAAACATGCTTTTCTTTTTTCGTTTCTTTACTGAAACAAATCAATAGTACGAGAGCGTCCATGATCGCGCTTGCGGTGGATGGAGCGAAAGTACATACGCGATCTGTTCTGTAGAGGCGCGGAGAGCACACGGGAACAGAACCTGGGCGGCGGCAGTGGGGAGGCGAGGGAGCGTGTCCGCCCAGCGCGACCACGCGAGTATTTCGCAACGACGGCAGCCGGATAGGGGGAGGGGTGGAGGATGAAGGAAGAGCGTCGCCAGAGGGTACGTGGATGCAACAGGAACGATGGGGAGGCGGAGGGCGCTCTCACCGCAGTTGACGTGTAGGTGTGAGGGGCGACGGGGTAGAGGGTGAGCGGTAGTTTTGTTGTAGAGGGGGTCTGCTTTCGTACATTAGCATTTTTGCCGGAAAGAGGCACTAACAACTACCACTGTATAACAAAAAAAATATAATAGATAAAAACCAAGTGTAAAGCAAAGCAAACATACAATTCCAATTAGAATCAAAAGCAAGAAACCTATCAATGTAACTTCTTATAGTTCTCTAATTGAGAAACTGAAGGGGGAAAGCTGCTTGTAGGTACAATTGCAGAGGCTTGACAGACACCTTTCGTTTAATTTTCACGTATAGAAACATCAACTAAATTGTGAGAAATAATCCTTGAGTAACTAAACCTATGTGTCAGAAATAATGACGAGGAAGGTTCTGGATAGAACGCCTTATTTAAGCCACGAAAGCGTATCGAAGTTTGCCTCCTTCCACGCCTGAAAATGACAAATTCAGAGATGACCATGATTCCCGAGAATCCCGACTTACAGCCCTGCTACCTGGTGCGGTACAATAGACCCTTTTCAAAAGTCCATCAGGCAACATTGACGGTCGCAATTCGAAGAGGTGATCGGTTGTGTTAAAGGGCAACTCCGGCCAAAACTCAAAATGAAATAAATTACTGGTATCGCTGTAGTGACACAAAGTACGACCCCAGCCAAAATATGACGTCCGTGGGACGCCACATTCTCAACTAATACCGATAATAAAACTGCGACCCGCCGCGAGCCGCTGCTCCTTAGCGGGCTGCCAGCGGGTTGCCGATCGCTAAAGGAGCATTAAACCGTGACGCGAGTATCGTTCTCTTTGTTTCCTCCGGTCCGGGCGTTGCGCGGAGTGCGCTTCTTTGAGCCGCTACCACCGCTACTTCGGCTTGAGATTGGGTTCGGTATAGCCTTTTGTTTATTTGCTTGTGATGGCTCCAAGACTCGTTTTAGCGAGAAACTCGGTGCGCCCAAGACTGTCCAGCTGTTCCTCGAAAGATGCCGAGTGCAACTTGTAGCGCTGTGGGATACTCAAATAACCCGCTGCGCAACACGGAGGTGCTTTTTCACAAATTTCCAACGGACCGGAAATCGGAGAAGGTGTGGGTGAACGCTGTTCGACGTGTGGACTTTGGACTTCGGCTTTTACGTGCCCGAGGAAAAAGGAACGAAAAAACAGACCTGTACAGCACGGCACACGTGTGTTCGGGCGCCGCGGCCTGCGCCGGACAGCCTCAAAGTTTCGTGTCTCAAACTGACCCGCAGAGCGAAAGCGAGAGGGCCTCCAGTACTGTACGTCACTGGCAGCGCAGCCTAGAGGAACGCCGCCCCATCCACGGAGCCCCGATGACAATTTAGGCCTAGCGACGAGTACGGAAGACCTCACACACGGCGGCAGCCGCCGAGTACGGCAACGAACGAGTTCACTCGTTTTCCAGTCGCTATAGCTTTTGGGTATACAAGCGACGAGTACGGCATAGCGCACGCACGGTGGCGGCCGCCGAATATGGCACCGTACGAGTTCACGGGTTTTCCAGTCGCTAGCTTTTGGGTATACGCACTAACTCTTGCTACATATGCTGGACAACTACCACGTATAAAGAATTAAAAGAAAATCAGCTTACCTCCTATCTTTAGACGTCTAGCGCAACAGAGGTAGGTGCCGCTCGGCCTGCGTACTCGTTGAACGAGAACGATCCTGACGTCACGTTCACATAGCGGCTGATTTTCAGTGTTACCGGGGCCTCGAGCGGCTAGTTTCAATTTTGTTGGCCGCGCCCCAAACAAAACTTTGAGGCGTCGATATCTTTAAAACTACGCACAATAGCGAGAAAAAAAAATTACACCCTGCAATTCAGGGACGCTGACTGCACTAAAAAGAGTCATAATCCCAAAATCGAAAGTATGGACCAATGTTGCCCTTTAAAACAAAATTTACACAAATTCAAAAAAAGAAAACAGAAGAGACGAAGAAATATTAGGCTAGGTGGCGCAACCTGCCGCCCCTTAGAAATGTTACGGACGGAGGGACGGACGGACGGACGGACGCACGCGCTGGGAGACAGAACAAAGCCTTTTGAAAGCGCGAGGCGCAAGCGGATCGCGATTCAAAGCGTTTCAGGCTGCAAGAGAACGACACCCTTCGACAACGCCAGGCGGAAGCAATACGTCGCAAGCGGCATGCTTTCGCATTCGCAGCTCGTATCTGCTTATGTATCCTCGGACTTTTTGGTGCGGTTTCGCTCGGTCCATCGGTCTTTAGGTGCCGTTTTTTGCTGCTACGGATAACGCCGGCTTCGCTTCATGGGACAGTTAATGCTTTCGCGTTAATAAAAGTGACGTCAGCGGAAGAAAAGGGTTCACTCTTATGACTGTAGTCTTTGTTCCCAACTGATTACAAGCAGTTTCATGGTGACAAGTAAATGCTTTGGAATTCGCTCCAGCACCAACGCAGCAGCACGAAACAAAGGCTCGGCATGGTCCATGTTTAGATGGCTCGCTCGAGCTTCAAGCCTGCCTTTCCCTGACGTCACGGCACTGAAATGCGGGGGTATATTTGAAGGTTAGTGTTGCCATCATTTTCACTTGCCGATTTCAAGATAACTA
Source organism: Ixodes scapularis (assembly GCF_016920785.2). Classification (NCBI taxonomy): domain Eukaryota; kingdom Metazoa; phylum Arthropoda; class Arachnida; order Ixodida; family Ixodidae; genus Ixodes; species Ixodes scapularis. The sequence goes on along the minus strand of NW_024609835.1, from coordinate 243,978,409 downwards.
CTTTGAGTTTCGCGATACTAAATAGAATATCAGAAAAAGGGTAGAGGCCGGTAATTCAAAAATATGGTTAGTTTGGGTAGCTCAAAAAATTAAAGGGACCATGCAACGATATTCGTTTGGAATGTTTTAATGCGAAAGCATTAACTGTCCCATGGAGCGAAGTCGGCGTTCTCTGTAGCAGCGAAAAACGGCACCTAAATTCCCTTTGGCTGCGACGAGTCATGTGGCTCCATACCAACGGCATCATCGCTGCTAAAGGTGTATCCACACGACGGACCGGGCCGCGGACCGATTGATCACGTGATGCGCGGCCCGCGGGCCGCCCGGCTGCAATGAGCATCCACACGGCGGACCAAAAGAGCAGACGACAGAGCGAACGGGCCGGTCTAAGCCTCGACCTCACAGCTCCGCCAAACGCATGCAGCGAGCTGCTTTGAGACTATTTGTAAGGAGCCAAGATGGAGGTTGTACGAAAGAGACATTTGGCCGCGGTGGCCCTGGCGTTGAATATTGAGGACGAGGAGGACTTAAGTGAAGCGAAAAAGGCATGAGGACATCTTTAGATGATTATTTGAGTAGTCGTCGCGACTAGTGTCCCACAGAGCGGGGAATTGCTCCACGAGAACGATGAAGTAAAAAGTTGCATCGTCGCACAACAAAAGGTTCGTCTTCTTCGTCTTCAACAGTTGGCGCCAAAAGAAAACGACTTTTGCTTTGGATTCCAATCCAAACAACAAAAGTCAGCTTGTTGCCAGACTTAGCGCTTCAATTATACTAAAAACGCCGCGGTCCGCCGCCAAGGTCCGGGCGAGAAAGTCGCTTGGCATTTCTCAGAAGCGCGGGCCGCGGACCGCAGGCGGACCTCGAAAACCGGTGACGTAAGATCACGTGATGCGCGGCCCGCGGACCAAAACGGCAATTTGGTCCGTCGTGTGGATACACCTTAAGGAACCAGCCGAACTGCTGGCGGCGCAGTGGGAGGTTATGCGCTGGCCTGACGTTAGGCCTAACGTTAGGCCTCCCGTTACGCTTTGAGGAGTAACGTCGTCAACCGGTACCCGCAGCTAGAGCGACGATGATGAGGAGGAGAGGACACCTGATTTTCGCACGCGCCACGACAAGCTTCTTACTCCCTCCGCTCGCTTACCCAGCGGCGCAACATTTACCAGTGAGCCAGGGCGGCCTGCGCTGCGCACCGCTGCACACCCTGCCTGCGCGCGGCCGCTGCGGCCGCTTCTGCTCTTCTCGGCGCCGAGGGACATGGCGGCGCCAGAATCATCGTCGGCGGCCGCAACATCGGCAGTAGCAAAACGTGGCCGTCCACGCAAGTAAATCGCAGACGAACTAAGGGGGCGGAAGAACGACATTAACGCTTTCGTATTCACAACTGATAAGGAGTGCTGAAGTGTCCTCGTAATTTTTAGAGCGCAGCTCTTAGGCGCCCGTTTCCGGCTTGAGCGACGTCGGCGTGACGTGACCCCCGTGAGGTCACGTGACTCAGGTGACGTCACGTGACCCACGTGAGATTACGAGGGTCACGTGACGTCACGAGGGTCATGTGACCTCATGGTTACGCCGACGGCGCGGGCGACGCCACTCGGGGGGAGAAGTAGCAGGCAGAATGAGGAGGTGAGGAGGAGAGAGGAGGTGTATACCCTGCCCTCAGAACCTTTCCTCCTTCTCCTCAAGAGCTGCACTCTAGATCGGCGTTACAGGAAGTTGTAAACGGCTTTCAACTTCCTGTAACGCCGATTCCGGGTGTACGCAATAAGATGAGCGAAAATGTAACAGTAATCAAGCAAAACACAATTGAATATATCTCGATAACATACGCTGACTGTCTACAAGTATACACAGACGGGTCAGTAAATCGAACCAGAAGAAGCGGTACTTCCGCTTTCTATATGCCTAGTTTACAACTTGAATGGAGTGGACGACTCGATAAGATGGTTTCGTCAACAATAGCTGAAATGTATGCGATTGTAGAAGCTCTCAGTATGATAAGTAAGCTCACACCACAAAATGTGGTTTTACTAACAGACTCTCGTGCTGCTCTCCAACAGCTACAAAGACCCCAAGAAACGTCGAAAGCAGCCACGGCAGCTAAATTAACTACAAAAACGCTGGAAGCGAATGGTTTCAAAATTTACTATCAGTGGGTACCGGCCGGCACACATCGGGCTACGAGGCAACGAAAAAGCGGATCAACTTGCTTCCGCAGCTCATAATTTACCCGCTAGCATTAAGACCACAGAAGATACTAGAAGTTTCTAAAAAACTATATACGATCATATATGCTCGTTATCCATAGGCCACTCCTCTCCGGTTCAGCCGTGCTTAACCCGAAATTTCCGCCGCGCAGACGCCACTCTGCTTTTCCGTTTACGTACAGGGAGTGCACGTACAGGCCAACTGCTGCACCGCTGGAAAAAGCGAGATACCGATACCTGCAGCAAATGTGGAGTGACCGAAGACCTCAATCACATGCTGGACGATTGTCCAAAGTTTGAAGAGGAAAGAAAAACATTCTCGGCTGAGCTGAGAAAGCACAAATTTGTGATACAGGACACAGCACAACTTATATTTCCTTCTGGTACTCGTGCTACGAGGAAATTACTTCAGAGATTATTTTTGGATTTCCTCCGAGCCACTGGCCTACACACTCAACTGTAAAAGGCTCATATACTACAAACGTGACAAAGACAACAGTGGAAATTTCTGACCACTAACTTTAATACCTCCTCTAATCTTCTCATATCTATCCTCTTCCTTTTTATCTTCTCATTAATTTAATTTTATATTTTTTCTTTCGCGCGTGGGACAATGTCGGCCTAGTGGCAAGACTAACTCCAGCCGGATTTCCGATTGTTTTAATAAAACGATTCATCTCTCTCTCTAAACGGCTTTCATTTTTTAAAAACCTATGAATGTTACTAGATGGAAAGTAACACCGCCCCCTCCCCCCCCCCCGCCGCACACCCCAACCCGTTCAGTCCGCCTCCACAAAGCCCCTTGATAAAGGTGTTTTTTTACAAGTACCGCCAATCATTCTTTTGGAAACACGCAAGACACGTGCAACAAGCGGGTGCTCCGTCGCCATTCGCTTCCAAGGGTCGCTCATTTCAGTGCTGGGCCGCCATTTGCTTTCAAGGGCCGCTCGAGACACGAGCCTCGTGCACCGGCGCATTTGACGCGTCTTGCAGGACAAAGACAAACACATCAAGCGGCCTTCACCCTCCTGTCGTTTGTAGCGCCATCTAATTTTTCGCCTCGAAGCGGTGTGTTTTGTAGAGTACGGTGATACGCCACCTAGACGTTGTGCTGGCTGTATACTTCAAAACATACGTATTGCATTGGGGCCTCCGAAACCGCGCGTTGTATCTCGGGGGCCATGACTCCACATAATACATGCAGTTACCATAGCGGCCGTCTACACAACGGTGGCGCGTCGAACGACGGGAGGCTATGCGGGAGGCGTATCATGGGTGGGGGGGGGTTGGGTACTGCTCGTGAAGTAAGTGTCTATGGACAGTTCCATGACTGAGCTAATCTAGTAACGTCCACCGAGACTGCAGCCAATGCCACAATCATGAGAGCACGAACGCGAATAGCTTGGCTTCAGTCTCAGCTTAATTAAGGGCGAACAGATCATAGATGGCGCGCACTTTCAAAACCTATGTGGAGAGCAAGTCGTCTGCTTCTTTTGCAGGAGTTGCGGTGACGTCAGAAAGACGCCAAGCTCTGATTGGCTCCGATTGACGGATAGTGGGTAGATCTCGAAGCTAGCTGCCTTGAAGTCTACCCACTATTCTTTATTCAGAGCCAATCAGAGGTCGGCGCTCTGACGTAACCCCAACCCCCGCAAAAGAAGCAGACGAACTTGCTCTTAACATAGTCCATTGACGAGGGATAGGCAAAGATCGAGTTCCTCAATCCAAAACTATAAACCGGCATGTGCCATTATGTCTGTTTGTCCCAAGTATATTGCTGTTCAATCACTCACGAATCATCAGAAATCTTCAGAAATTAAAGAAAATGCTGCCTGAATAAATGTGTCAAGAATACGGAGCAACCCGTGTGTGAACTTATTTTGACCTTGCCCTGAACTATGCACACCGAAAAAAAAAAAAAAAAACTGTCATATATTAAGTTGTACTGTTGTTTTTCTTTTGTTGCTCCGGGTCATTATATTATGCATCCCATGATTCCCTTCTTGAGTTATTGCCCTTTTACATTCTTCTACAGATATGTCTCCGTGGCCAGTGTGTAAACACGCCACCGAAATACCTTTCAAAAGCCAAGACGAAAAAGGGCGGAAAAACCAAAGGCCAAAAGAAGTCTGAAAGTCTATAAAACCTGTCCATTCTATTATCTTTGTCTATAATATAACAAGTTACGTTTGATATGAGAGACTAATTATAAACGACTCGCCAAAACAACAGCGCATGCGCGCGCAAATTGCACAGGAACTCGCGAGAACGGTTTGACCGAATCGTCGTGGTTTGCGGCATATGAAGAATAAATTTGTTGCCACATCAAGAAAAAAAAAGTAAGTTTTGCGCATTATTTATGCGGTGTACCGTTCTTACAAGATTTGGCCGACGAAGGAAGAAACAATGCTTTCGATGTTTAAAAGGTGTACGTCTTAATAAAAAAAACTAGATTAAAAAAGAAACCGTAAGGTAATCTGAAGTTGACCTATATATATCTTAATTCGCCACATATAGAACTAAATCAGTAAGTTCCATGAAAAACCGGACTTTATCTACTACAGTTCTTGAGGAAACGAGGAAGGAGAGCCTTGCAACGAGGGAGCACATGGTTAAAGTAGAACGAGCAGCACAAAGAATATTTCTGGACGCGGCCCGAATAAGAACCTAGGTATCGTTTCGATGCGAACGGTTATTCTACGAGTGATGCGCCGAAAACTCTGCGTATTCCGTCCTGAAAGAAGTTCGCTATCCTCCCATGCACTTGGCCTCCTCGAACCGGGAGAGCATTGATCGCAGCAACGCGGAGCAGAGGTTGCAAGTGGTGTATTTCAATAAACGAAAATAACTAGTAAAGTGTTCCTTTGAAGGTCATCACCTAGTTTTTTGTTGTTGTCTTTGTTTTAGTTATTATACAAGAAACCACCACCGGCGGTATAAGCCTGTTGAACTTAAAGCCCCTCTGTTCTGGGAAAAGGTGCCCCCTCCAATGTTATGGGTCCCCATCTAATGTTATGGAAATGCTCGAGACACATGCCGCGTGCAACTTCATGGAAGAACATGGCGTCTAAAATTTAGTTCCGCGTTGCGCTGTTAGCGCTGTGCCGCCATGATCTTCCCAAAAAAACGACGACGACGAGGCAATGTGGAACATGTAGCCCATGCCAAGTTCCCGATTCAAGGTCGAATATTGCCAATTCTAACCCGCGGAATCTACAGAAAACCAGCAGGGAGGAGAGTGGAGACCACCGACAACCTAGAAACTGAAACTTCCGACCCAGCGATCACTTTCGGGTGAGCAATCAGCCCTCGATCACTGGCCACACCGGCCCGGCAAGCTAAGCCTGGCAGCTGTACATCTGTGCAGCGAGGCCTAACGCCAACAGAGCTTCACCAGGGACGACCCGGGGCGTCCCCCGCACACCCATAACAGTCGGCACCGCCGATAGCGCTCACATATTCATTATGGACGTGCAGGATTCTTTAACTTATCGAACAACGGAGTAGAAGCTCACCACTCCGGCACCAAGACAGCAGAAGGCGACGACGGTCGTGCTGAAGCTGATGAACAAGGAGCACCTCGCCTCGATAGGCCTCGCCGCACTAACCATCGCCCTCAAAATGGCGGTAGCCTTCACCAAACAAGACTGTCCAGACACCTACTTCAAACTCCGAGCGCCGCAGAATATCTTTATCGTGGACAGTTACAGAGCCACGGTAGTACAAAAAATCATGACAACGCAACAAATTCAAGTGCGCACTACATCTGTGCATACGTGGCGAACGCGGCAGAAAACGCGAGAGGAGTGATTCACGGCATCCCGCTGGACGCAACTGACGATTTTATCAAGGAGAACCTCAGAGTGCAGAACCGAATGGTCTTGGGATTCAGGCGACTCGGTACGACGAAAACCATTCTCATCACCGTGGAGGGCCCGTCGCTTCCAAGGTACGCCATATACGACTCGGGAGTGTACCGCATGTATCCACCGCGACAGCGGAGTAGGCAGTGTGCCCATTGCCTCAGCCTCCAACATAACTCGAGACGTATGCCCGTGCAAAAAAGAGTACATACGCTGCACAGCATGCGGAAAACAATTCCCTCCGAAACTAAATCCAAGCGAGACGCCGCACGATTGCGAGCTGCGATGCGCCAACTGCAAAGGTGATCACGCCGCCACGGACCCGCAATGCCCAGCCAAGCAGGCGGTAGCGGAAGCTATAAAGGAACGCTTCGAAGCATGTCAAGCACGTCAAGCAAGAGCCCAACAACTGAACACGAAACGATCACCATACACAAACCCGAAGCAGAACCCGCAGGAATGACCGGACCTCCCAATAAGCAACAGGTTCGGGCAACTAGATAAACCATCGCGCAGCCGCAGCAGAGGCAGGAGCCGCAGCCGAAGCTACAGCAGGGGTAAGGGATCCAACACTGCCAATCAAAATGTGACCCTCAACAAACGAGCCAGAAGCCGCAGTAGGGCAAATCAAAGAAAACCACAACAGCTACAACAAGACCAACACAAACGAACCAGGTTCCAAGAACCCTCACACAACCCGTGGTACCAAAAACTGGCAATTAGAACACACGGCCAAGGAGGACAAAGAGGAGCCAACCGGGAAAATGACAGTAGCAGCTACCCACGGGTGATCCCGAACATGCAGGAAGTGGCAGAACCCATGGACTCCCAGTTGAGCGGCACGGCCTCACAACCCACTCCCTCTGCACCAAGGGTTCTAAAACCCGCCACAATACAAGCACCAAGAACACCGGCCTCGCAACCCCCCAATACCAGCAAACCAATACAAATGACTACTCCGAACTACGCCAAAAGATATCTACTATAATTGCAGAGTCCATACTCACCATCTTATCCGCACTTGCCCCGATGCTCCAACGAATGATCCAACAGGCACTAGCACCAATACAAGTATAACTAGCGGCCCACCAGGAGCCACTCAGACCACACAAGCGCGCCACTATGCCCGCGCCCGCGAACGCGAACATAGAACAAAATGGCAATAAATAACACAAAAGCGGGACAACAATCAAACTCGCCACACAGCAGCACACCAACGACGTACCAAGCAAAAACAACCTCAAGAGACAAGAACGACGAAAAAATCATATGGCTATGAAATTGCAGAGGGTTTCGGCGAAAGAGGAGCCATCTCTTGCAGCACATGCAAATAATTGGAACACAACCGGACATAATAGTGCTGCAGGAAAGAAACGGAGCTCACGCCATACTGGGGTACGACATGTACACGCAACGGAGTATCCAACACAATCAACGGGTTACCGGGCAGAACGCGGTGATAACCCCTACTATGGTAGCCACGTACATCAGGAGACGAGATGCCGGCCTTCCCTCTATACAGCATGATACAACGGCAATCAACACGCCCACAATGGAGCAAGTGGTGACCAGCACACTTCTGGGAGACCACAGGCTTCATATAATCAACAGTTACTGGCTACCTAACCAACCTACTGCACGCCTCCCGCCCCTGGACATTAAACTAGGACCCAACAGGGATAGGGACACGGTGGTAACACTGGGACATTTCAATTGTCAACACCCATCTTGGGGATATACGGTCACGTCACCACTAGGGAGAAAAATGCAGAACTTCTCAGGCCAATCAAGGTATGACCCTGCTAAATGACAGGACGCAGCCAACGCGCACTGGCGGACCGCATCAACGGACACCTCTCCGTACTTAACGTGGATCCAGGGCCCACTCAGGGTGACGTGGGAGAACACAGGAGACGAGCTCGGCAGCGATCACTACATAATAGAAATCAAAATCACTCCAAAAAAAAAAGGGGGACGGGAAAAACGTCTCAGAACGACAAAGCTGACGGCGTGGCACAAGGTCAGAGAGGAACTTCAAGGGGTGAACTGGAAGCACCTTGGATGCAAATATTGGACAGAAGCAATCCAAGAGACGGTCAACCGTCACACCAAACACATTGCGAACACAGAAGACCACCCAACGGTCGATCAACACCTAATGACCCTATGGACCAAGCGATGAAATCTCACAAAACGCCTCAAAAAGAAAAAGAACGACGGAACCCTCAAGGCGAGAATACTGGCCTTAAGTCAGGAGAGCCAGGAATACGTGAAGAAATTTGCCAGCCAAAACTGGATGCAACTCTGCGACGACATGAACGGTCATTTGCACACGGTCAAAGCTTGTCACATATTCCGCGCGATCATGGGGCACCGTAAACCCAGGAACACGCTCAAGAAACTGATGCTCAGCACAGGAGCCCCCGTGAAGGACTTCGTTGGAGAAATCAGGGACACATTCTACCCAGACGAAACGCAGACAATGGCACAGCAAATATCAACGGCAGAAACCCGCTTAGGTCGAGAAGTCCAAACCGCACTGGAAAGCGAAGAGATCAAAGGGATAGACTCGGACTTCACCGATGCAGAAATACAAACGGCCTTATTCCAGCTGAAGCGCAACACGCGCCGGGGCCGGATAAAATAGTATACGGAATGCTCAGAAACATCCCTAACAACAAGCTCGACGAGCTCCTGCGACACATCAACGGTGTGGGCGACGGGAGAGTTACCAGAAGAATGGAAAGAAGCGCACGTAATGATGCTTCCCGAACCAGGTAAACTTCCCAACACGCCAGCGAACCTCCGACCCATATCCAAGACGTCCTGCATGGGAAACCTAATGGAAAAGATGGCATTAAACAGGCTAGAATGGCACTTGGAAGCCACGAATCAGCTGGTGCACACCCTAGTGGGGTTCAGAAAGCACGTTAGTACGGAAGACGTAGTAAACATTATCAAAGAACAGGTGTACGACTACCCCAGCACAGTTCAACAGCGCACCATAGTGGCGGTGAATCTAAAAAGAGCATTCGATAACTCCACGGACGATGCTATCCTAAGAAACCTTTGCGAAACGAACCCTTCAAATAGAATGTAGAGATACGTAAAGAACTTCCTTATGGACAAAACGGTGAGAATACTGGACCCTGAGGGTCAACCCTCTCAACCATATCCCATACGTAGAGGAGCACCACGGCGCTCAGTACTACCGCCGATGATCTTTAATATAACAGTGAAGAACCTTCCGACTAAAGTCAATGCCGTCCCAAATCTCCACCATGCTATATACGCGGATGACATTTCCATCTGGTGTACGACAGGCAACCCGGGACAACAACAAAAAATTATACAAACGGGGCTAAACATAATCCACAAACACGCCCACGCCATAAGGCCCCAGTGCTCACCAGAAAAATCGGAATATGTCATAGACATAAACCACCCACAACAGAAAATGGTAGAGGAACAGCGTAAACTTATGGACCTCCACATAGGAGGCACGTTAATACCCCGTCGGCCAGCCATAAAAATACTAGGCTTTATCTGGCAACAGGACGGCAAAAGCACGGAGTGGACCGCAAAGACGGTAAAACAACTCAATCAGATCTACAACATGATAGCGCGTATCACGCGCTACAATCGCGGAATGAAAGAGCACGAACTCAGGAAAATAGTTGAAGCGACGGCGTACCTCAGAGTCATGTTCTCTTATCCATACACACAACTAACCCAAACGCAAAAGAGGAAAATTAAAGCAGTGCTGGGCGGAAATTCCACCGTTTAGAACTAGGAACGCCCAAGTACGCAGCAACAGCGCTAGTGAACGCCACAGCTATCCACAACACTCTTGAAGAAAAATCCGAAATTCAACAAGAGGCGCAGAGACACAGGCTGACCATATCTCAACAAGGGCGGAAAATCTTCAGCAGTCTTTGATACTGAACTGAGCGACTCCCAGAGATCCCCACTCCGCCACCACCGTGGGAGTTCATCCACATCTTACAGTGCGCCCCATTCCCAAACATATGCACCCAGAAAAAGACTCAGAAAGAAGAAACAGCAGAGCGACGCATTTAAAAGACCTTGGCCATGACACCTACTACACGGACGCAAGCTTCACAAACAGCAATGCCACCACCGCATCGGTGGGTCCCAAAGGCCACGTCGTCAGGCGTCATGCCAAGGTCCCATTGGTGACAGCAGCGGAAATACAAGCGATCGCCGAAGCTGCAACCCTCCACTCACACACAACGAATAACCTCACAATTAGAGCGGACAGCCAGGACGCGCTCAGGGCTTACGCTAAAAACGACTTGCCTAAACACATATTAGGACTCCTCACCCGATACATGACCAATCACCCCCACTTGCGCATCTACCTCGAGTAGGTACCAACCTGTCTCGAGATAACGCAGAACCGAGCGTACCGATCGCTTGGCCGGAGGCCTACTACCCAAGAGAAGACAAAGCAAAACAGAGGAAAAAAACGAAGGATTTTCCTCAAGGAGATGAGAGAGGAGCAACGCAAATTCCCCACTCCCCTACCCAGTACATCGCGCAGACAAGCCACGTCCATACGGCAAGCACAAACGAACTCACTCCCGAGCGACATGACGCTACACTACATACACAACCTCGGAGGACTGCCCCGATATCAAGTCTGCGGAGCACGACGTCCCGATAACAGGCATACATATTGGGAGTGCCCGAGGGCACAGAAGTCGCCATACATTCTTAAGAAACTCAGCTACCACTCCAAATCCCCCACAAGCGGGAGAGCTGGGCAGCACCGCCACGGGACCTGCAAGCTATCTTATGGCAACAACTGCAGATCCATGTCGAGCATGTCCTCGAATTAACACCATGCAACAACAATCAATATGCCAGCTAGGACGGACACTTCTCGTAACCTGACTACAAACATTATATAGGAGTGGTAAAAAAAAAAAAAAAAAAAAAAACGCTGCTCGGACAATAAGCTGCTGTAAATAAAGTATGTTCCTTCCTTCCTTCCCAACGTCTGCACGTCTGCACGTTCCACGTTCCTCTTGCAACGACGCACCTCGCGCTACTTTTAAAACATGAAGGGGCTTTAGTTACATTGCACTCGGCCAGGGGCGCGAGGGCGTCCACAATACGCGACCATAGTAATGTTGGCCTCCGGCATCTGCAATACGCGACAATAATGGAGGCGTTGGAGCGCTGGATCATGCTCGAGCCACGTTCGGATTCTGGTGTCTGTCAGCATCTGTTCATGTGCTTAAAATAAAAATAAATAAAGCCAGCAAACTAGATGAACAGCTTGTGGCCTAAAGGTACGTTTATACTCCAACGTAACGTCGACGGCCACGGTGTAGCACAGCGTGCACAGATACTGATTGGTCGCAGATATCGAGTTCCAGGTTGCCGGCCAATGAAAGGCGCGCGTTCTGCGCTACGCTGCGCTAAATGCGCTCAACGTCGGAGTATTAACAGCCCTTAAGCCTTTCGCCAATAAAACATTCCTTTGACCCTTTTCTTTTGTGTTTTCTTGGATAGTGCCGTTTAGTAACGTGAGGGAACGTAAAAAGCGCACTCGAAACGCGACTCGAAACTTGCGAACTGCAGGCTTGTATCGTAGCAAGTAAGACTAAAAAGAGGTGCTACACTTCGAAAGCTCTGAAAACAAACCTCCAACACCGCCAGACATGAACTTCGAGAACCACAAACATTGCTTGAAGTGAGTATGATGGCATATGGATTTGCGATCTCGATGATGTTCTTTGCGTACTCCGTTGCGTTGTTTTTTGACATCTTAAAAAAGACAAGTTGAACGGAAGGAGTACTGGCTCCTCCCACCCCTTCCCACTTTAGCGCAGAGCACGCTGGAGAGGAGGTCGCCTTGTGGAAAGAAGTGGAAGGAGTTTTCCCTGAACTTTTAGCCTATCATCAGCTGTAGTTCTTTCAAAGTTTGTAACCTGGCGGGGACTTCGGCGATTCGTTTTAAAACGAAACCACAGCTAACTCTGAACCATATTGAGATATGTCTTGCACCAAAGCTCGTCCAAAATGAGGGGCGACTTTATCCTGTGTTATCACCACTATATTTCTTGTATGGGCTCCCTACGGGAGCCATTATGTACATACTAGGATATCATCTGCATATCCTTTCACTATTGCCATACCGGGGTCAACCCCTGTAGATTATTGTGCACTGCACAGTCCAAAAAGTTTAAGTAAACTTCGGTTAAAATTTGTGCAATGGATAATCCTATACAAACACTTTCTTTTTGTATATTGGTGGGTGCGAATCCCGGCCGAGGTGCCCGCAATCTGACGGAGGCTGATTGCGGGCACCTCGGCCGGGATTCGCACCCACCAATATACAAAAAGAAAAGATCCCCAGGTGGTCCAAATGAATCCACAGTCCACCGCTGTGGCGTGCCGGATGCCCGTCGTTGGTTTGGCACGTAAAACCTCCCAATTTGACTTCAAATTTGACTTCTTTTTGTATATACTTCCTTTCTTCGTGCTCCCCTTGTGTTGACTTCAAATAAAATTCCAAAATTGTTAACTTTCTATCGACATACCTTAGTCCGATTGAAACTCAACAACATTCAGCTCCCCCCATTTCTGCATTAACCGAGTCTTTTCTAGGGAATAGTACAAGTCCTTTATGTCCATCCATAACACCGAAAGCGCCTCCCATGATGAGCCTCCAAAATGTCAATACATTCATTTGAATTTCTAAGAAGGAGTGGGCACGGTGATTCGTTCGCGGCAATGCCGCTGACGAACCCTTTCTTGTTCTACATACAGGTATGCTTGCTGTTGACGCTGTTTCCCGAAGGATCTTTGGCTCTCTGCCTTTCTACGGTACCGCAGGCTTCGTTAATGAGAGCGCCTTCGATACCGGCGTTCGTTGTCTCGCCATCACATCGCGGAACGCGTGCCTGCACCCACGCTGACAAAACCCCGGATATCAAGCGTCATTCTATGGAGGTTCCCGTCTTCACCGGCGCTGTAGGACGTCGCCCTCATTGAAACTCCTGCATCGATTCAGCCGCACCTAGAGCGACCATCGACTGCGACAGCCACGTCAATTGCTACAAAAGCAGAGCATAGTATGGCCTACGCCAGTGGACACGGTGACTCGTTAGCGGCAATGTCGCTGACGAACCCTTTCTTGTTTTACATACAGGCATGCTTGCTGTCGACGTTGTTTCCCGAAGGATCCTTGGCTCTGTGCCTATCTACGGTCCGTAAAGTCACTGGATCCTGGGAAAGTAACGCCAAGCTCCCCGTGTGGTCGCCATCTTGGTCCGTGAAATGAGCAATTTCTTCTTGACCCCTCCGTTCTTGGTGAGCCAATCTAGATTCGCTGGAGACGGGTAGCTTTATTGAGTCGTTTTTTGTATACCGAGATTTTGCTATCCACACACTGGCAAAACAAGCGTACACTTTCGTACCTCAACCAGATGCTGTGTCGGTGCTTGGAGGCACTGAAAAATAAGTTCACTGTCTTGAAATGCGCAAGAAGAGCAATATAATTGTAAGAGATCCATATAGATGGGCATGCTTAATAAGTTATCGCATACGAAGTGCCAAAGACTCTTATATTGGCGAGGAACGCTTCCAGTACGATGATGCTCCAGGTGATCTTGGCGCGACTGGTTTAGAACGACCCCCTGGAAGCTTCGAGGATTTAAATAGACCAAGATGGCTATTTCCATTGCAACGTAGGCCGATTAGCCAATCGCATTGCGAGGTTGCGAGGTTTTGGTTGTCTGTATGGTAGTATTTGTTTGTATTCTGCTAGCAGGTAGGGAAGGCAACGGTGCTACTTTCCCAGGATCCAGTGAATTTACGGTACCACAGGCTTCATTAATGAGAGCGCCTTCGATACCGGCGTTGGTTGTCTAGCCATCACATCGCGGAACGCGTGCCTGCACCAGCGCTGACAAAGCCCGGATATCAAGCGTCATTCTATGGAAGTGCCCGTCTTCACCGGCCTTGGAGGACGTCGCCCTTATCGAAAATCCTGCATCGATTCAGCCGCACCTAGCGCGACCATCGACTGCGACAGCCACGTCAATTGCTACAAAAGCAGCGCATGGTGCGGCCTACGCTAGTGGGCACGGTACTCGTTAGCGGCAATGTCGCTGACGAACCCTTTGTTGATTTTACATGGAGGTAAGATATCAGTATTCTATACACTCCAGATGAAGTAATAACTTATGGCTTCTCGAGTTACCGTACGCACGGTCATGGCGCTTTTTTGTTCTTTGTGCTCTTTGTATTACTGGTTGTGTACACATACAATGCTTGTCCTACATTCCGCTGATACATTTAAACTTCTCTTGTTACGCTCCGGTGACGTCGAGGCGAATCCGGGACCCATGTTTATTGATTAGTCCAAGCAGTTTAACGACATGTTCAAACTCTTGCAAGGTGTTAATGAACGTACGGTCAAGATTGACCAAGGCCAAGCTGGCCTTATTAAGTCTATTAACGAGTTAAAGAGTAAGCCAGAATCCTTCGAACTAAAGGTTACCGACACCCAGAATCGGCTCGATGGCGTTGAGTGCAAAGTTGCAACTCTCAATGCAACCCGGGAAGAACTATTGGCCGCCGAGGGTTTAATGCAGTCTGTTATTAAGGACAACCAAGGACTGCACGAGCGCCTGAACGATATTGAGGACCACTCAAGTGTGAGCAATATTATCTTGGACGGTATTGAAGATTCCGCCTCTGAATCTTGGGAACAGTCTAAAGTAAAAATATTAGATACGTTATCTACTTCACTTAGCCTGCAAGTTCCTGATGAATGCGTTGTACTGTACATGCTTACAGGCTTGGCTCGTACGCAGTCGGAGGATGCATAGCAGTGATCGTCCAAGTTTTCTTCTTTCAAAACAAAACAAACAATCCTACAATCACGACCTAAGTTAAAGCCTGCGGCATAACGGCTAATGAAGATTTCTCTTCGGCTACGCGCCAAGCAAGACAAACACTGTTTGAGTTCGGAAAATTACAAAAGAGCGTCTTGCAACTGCTCTACAATAACCTTTACGTGAACAATAAATGTTTCATGTGTGAAAATGCGAATGAAAGGGTGTATAAAATTGGAAATGACAGAAGGCCGGGCAAGACCAATACAAATACAAGAAGCCCTGGAGGCGATAATAATCAA
Source organism: Ixodes scapularis (assembly GCF_016920785.2). Taxonomy (NCBI): domain Eukaryota; kingdom Metazoa; phylum Arthropoda; class Arachnida; order Ixodida; family Ixodidae; genus Ixodes; species Ixodes scapularis. Next base: position 243,963,161 of record NW_024609835.1, on the reverse strand, counting down.
CCTTCCTCATCCCTCCAAAATAACGTGGCACCAAATTTAAGTGCCCGCGCAGCATCTGCCCGATCTGCCTTGCCCTAACATTGTGCGAGGGGTAGTGGTTCTTCTTTCGCGCCCGAAATAATGAATGTTCTGTTTACTAATATTCGAAGTGTCATGCGAAATCGCGACGATCTATGCTCTGCCATTTACTTCACCGGGGCTGATGTTGTAGTTTTGACAGAAACGTGGCTCTCTAGCAAAATTGATGATAACAAAATCCTAACTACTAACAAACGCTTCAAAATTTATCGCACTGATAGGGAAGCTCGCCAAGGCGGAGGTGTGCTGATTGCAGTCGCCGAACATATAGATTCCCTTTATTTGAATGTTGCGAGTGACCTCGAAACAGTCTTTGTTTGCAAAAAAATATATCTTGGGTGCCTGTTACCGCCCTCCCTCAAGTGATGATAGCTTTCTGAACAAACTTCGTGACGTAATCAGTACAGTGACTTCGCGATCTCCCACACCAAACTTCATCCTTCTGGGTGATTTTAACTATCCAAGTATTGTGTGGTCGGCGGAAACAGCTTACGCAAGCCCTTTTTCGTCTGACAGTGACAAATTCCTCAAATTATGTTCGGACTACAATTTCTCTCAGCTAGTGTCTCGCCCCACCAGAATTACGCCCTCCTGTGCCTCAGTGTTAGATCTTGTATTGTCAACCTTCGCCGACCTTGCTTCCCCTATTACCTATCTACCTGGTTTTAGCGATCATTTATTGCTGCATTTTACTTTAAATATGACAAGTCATTCCCCGAAAGTATTTAAACAGATTCGTGATTACGGAAAAGCTAATTTTACGGCTATAAATAGTGGGTGTATCTCGAAACGACCCATCTAGTTTCGCCTTTTTGAAAAGGGCGAAACTAGAACGGGCCCAAATGAGGAGGGTTGGAATGCGAAAGACGAAGCGGGAAAGGGTCAAATACGACGGGTCAAAGCGAGAAGATCTTTTTGAGAATGGTTGTTTTGAGAAGGGCCAAGTGAGAAGGTCGAAACGAGAACGGGCTCAAATCATAACCACCCATAAATAGTGAATTGTTTGAATTTCTGAGTTACTTTGTGGAAAATTTCTTTGAACGCTCTGTAGATGAAAATGGGTGTCTGTTTCGAAACAAAGTTAACTATCTAATAAGCACATATATTCCTGTTCACCCATTATCATCCAAAAGTAATTCCTCTTGGTACAACACTAGACTTAAACGACTATCCAATAAAAAGAAACGCCTCTTTCGTGTAGCCAGACTTTCAAAACAAAATAGTCATTTTAATGCCTATCATTGCGCCGTGCAGGAATATAAACGTTCAGTATCAGAAGTAAAACGCAATTTTTTTACTAACAAGTTGCCCACAATTTTATCTACAAATGGTAGCCTCTTTTGGAACTTGATCAAACCTAATGATAACCACGGTGGCCTGAAGCTTACAAACGCTGCAGATTGGGAACGGGTAGGTCAGAATGAGTGTGCATCATTGCTAAACGATATATTTATACAATCTTTTTCTTCCACCGATGTTTCTGTGTACCCAACCTTCAATTGCATTGACGTTTTGCCAATGAATCCAATATTAATATTATATAATGGTATAGCTGCAATAACTATTAACCTGACGTTCTCCTCTTCATCCGGTATCGACAATATTAACTCTAAATTCTTAAAGAACACGACGTCGTATTCATCAGCTATACTATCAATAATTTTTAAGCAATCATTGGATGCGGGCTGCCTGCCCGAAGACTGGACAGTTGGAAAGGTGATTCCAATTCATAAAAGTGGCAACCACTCCTCACCGAACAACTTCCGGCAAATTTCTTTAACATCCATTCCTTGTAAGATACTCGATCATATCATATATTCTAACGTCGCATATTTCCTAGAATCGAATTCTTTTTTTCCCCCAATTCAACACGGCTTCCGCTAATCATTTTCCTGCGAAACACAGCTTCTGCTCTTCACTAATAAGCTTCATTCTGTCCTTGACCGTGGCTCCCAGATAGACTGCGTTTTCCTTGATTTCTCTAAGGAATTCGATAAAGTTTCTCACCGGCTACTCCTATTAAAACTTAGCAACCTCAACATTGATCCGAACGTGCTACGCTGGATAGAATCGTTTTTAACCAACCGTTCTCAATTGGTGCATGCCCCAATGGCACTAACTCTTCACTTTCTTCCGTAGCATCTGTATTTTTCCAAGGTTCTGTCTTAGGTCCGCTACTTTTCCTCATCTTTATTAATGATCTGTCTGAATGTATCTCCTCTAATATTAGTTTATTTTCTTATGATTGTGTACTATATAAAGAAATAAGAGATAACTCCGACATTTCTGTTCTCCAATCGGATATTAACCCTGTATCCAATTGGTGCGACAAGTGGTTGATGAAATTCAATCTTAATAAACGTAAATCCATGAGAGTTTCCCGTCATACTAACATATGCTCGAACTACTACATTGACGACATTCCGCTGCAGTCTGTCTTCTTCCAAATACTTAGGTGTTTACATAACTTCTGATCTTTCCTGGGAAACTCACACTAACTACGTAACTAACAACGCCAATCGCATGCTTGGATATCTCAAACGAAATCTTTCACAGTCACCAGCGCCACTAAAACTCTTGTTGTATACTACATTAGTACGTACTAAACTTGAATATGCATGTTCTATCTGGGACCCCGGTCATAACACTATTTGTATTTGTATTTGTATTTATTTGCCATTTTGTTTTGGGGTGGCAGGGACAAAAGGTGTATTAAAACACCTGACTCAGGTCCCGTACCCCATACAGGTTTCAGAGCGGCGCAGCTCTTGTAACGAACACACAGCATATATCCAAATAAAACACAAGAATACAACAAAAATAACAGGAAATATGTACATTCTAACGCAATGAAATGTCTGGCAGAATGTTTTCACAAGACTTTATACATGCTTGAAAATATAATTCTTTATTCTTTTCTTAAATGTATTTGCAGATCTTGATTTAGTTGCTATATCAAGAACTTGTGGATGCATATTTAAAAGTTGTCTTAATTGCTGCTTCAATGTTTGTTCACCATAATTAATACGTATTTGGCCTCTATCATATTGCCACCCGCAGAGCCGAGAAGGCAACGCTCGGTCACGGTCTTCTAGAAGATTCCCGGTCATTCTCGCAGCAGACGTAACTTTCCCTCTGCTTTGTTATTCTCGAAAGTGCCAGTTCATCCTCGCCCCCAGAGCGCGACGCTCGAACCTTCCTTGCCGAACTTTCGAGATAGTGACGCACGGTAGATAAGCAACTGCCCGCGACCTTGTCGAGTCAGTCTCAGTCTCGCTAGCGCTCTGTAGTGCCGCCGAATCGCCGCCCGCTTTTCTGCTGCCTCGACGCTCTTCCTTTACTTCTTTTTGTTTGGCACAAGTTCGCCCATTAAACCTTTATTTTCAGTTTACTCTTTTCTTTCTCGTCGCCTTAATTCGTGACATTTCCGGTGGAGGTGCGGGACTCTTGCACGGATCCGAGAAAAATACTACTGGCCCAAGCTCCCGAAAACTGTCCACCTCTACGTCCGTTCGTGCCACGAATGCCAACGACGCAAGAAACCACCGAAGAAGCCGGCAGGTCTCCTGCAACCGATCGCGCCCCCGACTGCACCATTCCAGCAGGTTGGAATGGATCTTCTCGGACCTTTCCCACCGTCGACGCAGGGAAACCGGTGGATAATCGTGGCAACTGATTATCTCACCAGGTACGCCAAGACAAAAGCACTCCCGTCGGGGACCGCCGTGGAAGTAGCCAAGTTCTTCATGGAGTCTATCGTCCTCCGACACGGCGCTCCCCAAGTCCTGATTACGGACCGAGGATCCTCGTTCATGGCGCAACTGACACAAGAGATACTCCGCCTGAGCCACACCGACCACCGCCGGACCACGGCATACCACCCGCAGACAAACGGGCTGACGGAGCGACTAAACAAGACCATCGCCGACATGATTTCGATGTACGTGGACGTGGAACACAAGACGTGGGATGAAGTGTTGCCCTACGTCACGTTTGCGTACAACACGGCGATTCAAGAACGCTGGCGGTACAACCTTCGCCGCCGCGACGTGGAGTTCCAGCCCGGAGACAGGGTATGGGCGTGGACGCCCATTCGCCGCCGCGGCCTCAGCGGGAAACTGTTAAAACGCTACTTCGGACCCTACAAGGTCATCCGCCGCCTTGGGGACTTGAACTACGAGGTGCTCCCCGACGGAACTCGCCCATCAAGACGCCGCCAGCCACGACCCGAAGTCGTCCACGTAGTTCGACTCAAGCCGTTCTACGCGCGTTAGGATTGTGAAACTGCATGTTTGTTTTGTTTCGCCGTAATTGTTTTAGCCATTTCCGTTTTCCTTTCGTTTTGCATCGGGGCGATGCACTTTTAAAGGGGGGATAATGCCACCCGCAGAGCCGAGAAGGCAACGCTCGGTCACGGTCTTCTAGAAGATTCCCGGTCATTCTCGCAGCAGACGTAACTTTCCCTCTGCTTTGTTATTCTCGAAAGTGCCAGTTCATCCTCGCCCCGAGAGCGCGACGCTCGAACCTTCCTTGCCGAACTTTCGAGATAGTGACGCACGGTAGATAAGCAACTGCCCGCGACCTTGTCGAGTCAGTCTCAGTCTCGCTAGCGCTCTGTAGTGCCGCCGAATCGCCGCCCGCTTTTCTGCTGCCTCGACGCTCTTCCTTTACTTCTTTTTGTTTGGCACAAGTTCGCCCAAAGTCCACACGTCTCAAGTTGTATTGGCTGTCTCTTAACGGAAATTGAGTAACAAAGGACTCCGTGTTGCTTTTAAGAGAATTAAAGATTACTTTCGCGAAGTTGAAAAATATTAGCTGTTGGATAGTGAATAAATTATACTTCTTAAAATAAATGTACGTGTGATCATTATGACACAAGCATGCAATGGACCGAATCGCTTTTTTTTGGAGTACTAAAAGTTTTTCAAGGTTGCTTTTTGATGTCGTCCCCCAAACCAATGAACAGTAACGTAGGTGAGAGTGCACAAGTGCACTGTATAGTTGGCGCTTAAGCCATGTTGGTAGTAAAAGTCTTAGTTTATGTAATATGCCGATTGAACGTGAGAGAGTCAAACATTGTTTAGATACATGAATTGTCCAGTATAAATTTTCGTGAAACCATACACCCAAGAACTTTATGGATTCAACCTTCTCTAATTTGTTTGAATTAAATTTTATATCGATTTCATAATTAAGTGCCTTGTTTTTTGCCCTGAAAATAATATGTTTAGTTTTAGAAATATTCAATTCAATCTGGTTTGTCACTAGCCACGTGGATAGTTTGTTTAACCAATCATTTGATACACTTTCGAGATGTCTGAGGTCATTGTGGGAGAAGAAAACATTGGAGTCGTCTGCAAATAATACCATATCCGCAGAATGCGAGATTTGTACAATATCATTAATATAAACAAGAAACAATAATGGTCCTAGAATGGAGCCTTGTTGGACACCATATACGATTTGTTGAATACCAGACTTAATGCCGTTATAGACGGTAAATACTAAATTGTGAACGAGAACTTAAGTAACTGCATATTAATTCTAGCGCTTTGCCCCTTACACCATAGGTACTCAGCTTTGTTAAAAGTATTTTGTGCTTAATTGAGTCGAAGGCTTTTCGAAAGTCAAGAAATATTTCGATAGTATAGTGCTTATTTTCTATATTGGTTACAATTTTATCTTTAATGTTTAGAAGTGCCATTTCCGTCAATTTATTCCTTTGAAATCCGAACTCATGTTCTGAAATTATTTTGTGTTTTGTAAAAAAAACTAGTTAGTGGACTATTTATTATTTGTTCCAATATTTTAGAAAAAACGGGTAACACAGAAATTGGCCTGTAATTATTGAAAATGTTTTGTGCACCACCCGTATGTATAACGCAAACTCGCGCTACTTTCATTCGGTCTGGGAAACGACCTACTAATAATGACATGTTGCATATATGTGCTAGCGGAGTGGATATTAGTTTAGAAATATGCTTAATCGGTTCCGATTTGAGACCGTCCTCCCCTGCAGCAGTACTGTTTTTAAGACCATTAGTCAGGTTAAGTACTTCTTCCTCATCAGTTGGACGCAAGAAAACTGAACTGATGATGTTGTGACATATGTACGAAGTGGCATTTCCGTCATTGGTTGGGGGAGACGAAGGTGCACCTGATTTGAGAAAATGTTCATTGAACATATCTGAGAGCTGCTTTCCTCCATAGCTTATTCCATTTATTTCAAGTTCAGGCGGAAGTGGATTACTAGGTTTTGAAATTCCTTAGAGTGATCCAAATTTCCTTGGGGGCATCTAGAATGGACGTAAATTTATTAATATAATATTCACGTCGAGCCTTTTTTTAAATCCGAGTTCAATTTGTTTCGAATTTTTTTTGTAGTTGACCAGGATACTTTTATCTTTTAGTTTGATAAATTTATCGTACAAGATATCTCGTTCTTTTATTCTTTTATAGAGCGTGGGAGTCACCCATGGTTTTCTTGATTTCTTATGTTTTCTCAGGGTTTTAATGGGAAAGCTTGATTATATAAGGATATGATCTTGTTCAAGAAAAGGTTGTACGATATGTCAGGATCGCTTTTATTACACACAAAGTCCCAATTAATATTTGACACCAAACTGTAAAATGTATCAAGATTGGTTTTGTTATTGATGGGTCGGTACGTTATAGTGGGAGCGGGCATAGACCTATTTATGAATTTTTGAAAAAAGCAAAAAGATGGCAAGTGGTCACTTATGTTCCATGTTAACACACCCCGTAATATCATTTTGATCACAGTTTGTTATTCATAAATCTATTACAGTAGCAGTTTCTATAGTAACTCTCGTAGGTATATCAACAACATTTAAAAACCCGTAACATTCTACAATCTCTATTAGTTTTGTAGACGATTGGTTAGAGGAGTTAATATCAATATTGAAGTCACCAATTAAAGTCAGCTTTAGACAGGAACACGAAGCATAATCTAATAAATTCTCAACAAATCCAAAAAAATTTTCCACGCAACATTGGAATCAGTCCAAAATCGTGCAGCACGTTTCATACTTTGTAATTACCATCGTACATCCAATGTTACTTCAATGAGAAATAGCCTTGGTTTACCCACACTAATGAACCGTAGACTCATTTTTCGCCTTACTTTATTTCATTAGATTTGCCATAATAACCCTTTCATGCGCCGTGAAATTCTAGCGCCACCTACTTATGTTTCATCCCGCGTAGATCACCAGCACAAGGTCGGTATCCCCAATTACAGAACTAACACTTATTATAACTCCTTTGTTCCTCGCGCTAGCTCTGATTGGAATCGCCTTTCCGCTGACATAGCCTCCATAACCAATAATATTAATTTTTAAAAATGACTTGTGTGTTAGTTTTGATTAACCATTTTCTAGTTTGTATTATAACATTGTGTAAATATTTTTGAGGTGTCTGAGCAAGCGTGCATTAATTACTGTATTATATTTCATGTATCAATAACTGTACCTTGTCACCTAATCACCGGACTCCCCTCTGTAATGCCCTGCGGGGTCTTGAGGGTAAATAAATGAATAAATAAAGTGAGCCTGGTAATGAAAGAAGACGACAACGATCAGAATTGGTGGAAAGAAAAAAGAAGTAAGATAGAATAAACGGGTCTGATAAGCTTCCTCAGTGTGGCTATAATTTGTAGACCAGTACCAATTTGGCGCAGCCACCAGGATCAGCAAAATGTGGGTAACCTTCAACATAAATCCAAGTTCTACTAAAGAAATTGTATTTTTGAGTCACAGTGTTCAAGATGATGCCACGAAAGATCTTCCTCGACATATCAGTACACCAGAGTTGGTTGAGCTGCTCACACAACGGGCAAAGAAGTCAACCACGGAACTTCTCAGCTCCAGATACGTCAAGGTAAAGCTGCAACTGTCAGTTTTAGAAGACACGGTACTACAGCCATGTCAGAGATTATCGGAAGAGACTTCAGTATTTACCTCGAGCACGGCAATGATGCTACAAGTGCTGCAGCTACAGCGACAGCAGATAACCCAGCAAAATGAGTTGATGCAGGCCATCGTATCCTCCATGAAAGAAAAAGAGAAGCCTATATTAGAACCAGTGAAGCCAGACATGATTGATGGATATTCATCGAGTCCGGAAGGATGGATTGACTTCTATGAGTACGCTTCAGAAAAGGACTTCTGGAACTCACAGCAGGACGGCATCAAGAGCATGCGCCTTTCTCGACGAGTGTCGCAAAGAAGTGGTTTGAACTTCGCCTAGCGGACCACCCGGACGCAAGCAGGAATGATTGGAAGGCAAGTTTTCTCACCAGTTTCAAAAGGAATCGCGTAGATAGATGGGATCAAGCTATCTTCTACAAGTACAAGACAGGTCTAATCCTCGAATATGTTTTTTGAGAAGAGAAAGCTCCTTCAACTTGTCGAACCCCACCTGCCAGGGTCGGCAATAATATCATTGATACTTCATGGACTTTCACGTGAAATCCAAAAAACAAGTACAAGCTCGAAATCCCAAATCCGTCGAACCCCGCAGGGGGCACCTGTGAGAGCAGGTGTTTGGTGAGTGGCGTCACCACGGACTCCGAGCCAAGCGGGTTCGGTCGCCCTCATCTGGCTGTGCGTGGCTTTCCCGTGTCCGGGGAAAAGGGCATCCTGGTGGTTAAGTCGAACCCGGGGTAGGTTTGGACCCTTCGGGGCCCCCAGGGTGAGGCAATACACCACTTCGGCCCCCGCTTCCCGTAGACGGGTGTCTTGGCTTGGCCCGACCAGGATGATTCAGTTAGTCGCCATTTCTTCTACTATCCCCTCTTTTCTTTCGCTTCCCTCCTTTCTCTTATTCTCCGTTTTTACCTTCTTTGGTGTCAAGGGCTAGCCTTGGGTGGCGACAGAACTCTCTCTTGATCCACACTTGGTTATAGCTTGCTAGTAGCACTGGTAGAGTAACATACTCAGACAAGCCAGACCTGTTATAAGATGTTACCTATCCCCTTGTTGGACTCCGCGGTGGGTGGTGCGCTACGGATGCCGAAGTTCCTGCCCTTCATATGGGTTTCAAGCAAAAAACCTCCCCCGATCGGACCTTGAAAAGAGTCCGGACCGAAGTATTTAGCAAAGAGACATCAGCTGCTGCCCAGAATAGCTTCAGCCGCTTTCTGGCAGTGCACTCAGGAAATGAAAAACCACTTGCAAAATTAGACATGAGGAAGATACATAGAAAGGGGGGACGGACAACTTCGTTGTCCACCCCCCCCCCTTCTATGTATCTTCCTCATGTCTAATTACCGATACCAACACGCTCGTTTTGTTCTTAACACTTGCAAAACTTTCACCATTTCTATATTTCAAGGAATTTAGAAAATCTAATTGTTAAAAACTTCAAAGCAAAGAAACTAGCATTTGGCAACTTGCGCCTTTAGGTGGAAAACGGTGTGCAAAGTGTTCTTTTAGACCTTAACAAGATCTCGGACTACAAAGTATCTGTCACCCGACATCGCACCTTGAACAGCTGCCAGGGCGTCATCTCAGAGGACGACCTGCTGGAGTCTAGCGAAGAGGAGATCTTGGAGCGCCTTTCCGGGCAGGGTGTGGTCGCCGTGCGACGCATCTTCACACGCTGAGACAGACAGGAGAGACTATCGAAGCACTTAGTTCTCACTTTTGCTTCCACTGTGCTGCCCGAGAACATCAAAGCAGGCTATCTCCACCTGCAAGGTGCGCCCTTACATACCAAACCCGAGACGATGTTTCAAAAGCCAACGATTTTGTCACAGCTCTGTTACCTGTCGTGGGAAAACAACATGTGCAAAGTGTGGAGCTACAGACCACCCAGCTTACACATGCGAGGGTACACTTCTCAGGCATGTCAACTGTTCTGGTGCCCCCCCCCCCCCCCCCTACTCTCGAGCCTGCCGAAAGTTTCAGGAGGAAAAGAAAATCCTAATGCTAAAGATCAAAGAAAACCTCACGTACCCTGAGGCAAGGAAGCGATTTTCCTTCCTCCAAGGAGGCGCCTATGCCGAGGCGGCTGCCAGGTGGGCAGCGCCGCCACTAAAGGCAACGGTGGGCACTCAGTACAGTCTTCACAACTTGGAGTGCTCACCCAGCCCCCCAACCATCAGCGAGGCCTATGTGGGTTCGCAGACCCCAGCGGCCCTGCCCAAAGCCCCACGTGCCAGGACGGTTCCCCATCATCCTGGCCCTAAGCCCCGAGTGGTGCTTGACGCCACTCCCTCTCAGAGCAGCGAGGGGCCCACTCCTTCCACTTCACAGCGGGAGGAGGAGGCCACGGAGGTATCTGTCGATCCGACCGAACCACCTCCACCCGCCAAAGGAGGTACAAAGCATACCCCCGAAAAGGGGACCAAAAAAAAAAAAAAAACCTCGTGTCACTGCCCCGAGTGAAACATAGCTTGTGTCCACTCACAGCTGTGAACCCCATAAGTTAACTATAATTTAATTAACCTGTGATGAGTCATTTTAGTTTCATGTAGTGAAACTGTCGGGCTCTCCTTCACAATATAGATGATGTTCACTTTTTACTTAATGAGCTACGCTCAATAGCTTTAGCATTACAGGAGACCTATTTGACGTCCACACATACACAAGTTTTACGAAACTATCACCTCTCCCGGAAAGACCGCCCATTTTCTCATTCATCCGGTGGTGTTGCCATTGTTGTGCAGAGTGGAGTGGCATGTGCCCAGGTCCCCCTTGACACGCCCCTTGAGGCTGTGGCAGCACGAGTTCTTACGGACCGCCTCATTACTGTTGTTTCACTGTACCTTCCACCACACACCCCCGTACACATTCATGACCTTCAGAAGCCTTTAACCCAACTTCCACAACCTTTTTTAATCATAGGTGATTTTAATGCTCATCACACCATGTGGGGCAGTGAACGAGTTGATTCTCGCGGAAAAGTGACTGAACGGTTTTTATTGTCTTCAAATTTATGTCTTTTAAATAACAATGCCCCAACCTTTCTTAGAGCTGCGCACAACTCTTTCATCTGTATTGATTTATCTATTTTATCACCATCATTGTTTCCTTGCTTTTCTTGGAAGGTTTTACATAATCCATTTGGCAGCGACCATTTTCCAGTCGTTTTAGAGAGTGTGGTCGATCTCCCAACACTACGAAAGCGTATGCCTAGGTGGAAACTTGACAAGGCGGACTGGGAATGTTTCAGCCTAGCTGCTACACTTGACGCTTCACTATTGGCCACTCTGTCCCCTGATGAGGCTACAAGATATGTTACTCAACGGACATTCAATGCAGCTGAGCACTCTGTCCCACGTACCTCCGGTAATTTGCCAAAGAAGTGCAAGCCATGGTGGAACAAGGACTGTTCAACCACACTTACAAGACAAAATAGAGCCGGGGATGCCTTTCGTAGATACCCCACCGTGGACAACAAAATTGAAGTTAAGAGACGAAAAGCGCAAGCCCACCGGACAAGAAAGCAGGCAAAAAAGAAATATTGGATGACATATCTCTCTTCTATAAGTCGTTTTGTTACGGCTAAGGAGGTTTGGGATCGTGTACGCAAAATCAAAGGTGACTACCGGGCTTTTACCATTCCAGTATTTAATCTTCCTTTGGGGTCATTCAAAGACGTTGCTAATGTTCTTGCGAAGCATTTTCATAGTGTATCTAGCTCTGATAATTAAAGTGCTGAATTTAAACATTTTAAATCTCGCGCAGAGAGTTGCTCTATTTCTACGGGGGGGGGGGGGGGGGGGGGGGGTCTAACTCGCAGCCATATAATGGGCCCTTTACAATGTGCGAGCTAAAACAAGCTCTCGAGGTACAAAAAGATGTCTGCTCCGGAGCCAGAAACATTGCACTATGCTATGCTTGGAAAGTTGTCACGTGACTCTCTCCCCTTAGCGAAAACTAAGACGTTTGAAATATACCACATTCTAATTTGAGTGTATTTGAAGTACAGCTCATAATTGCAGGTACACAATAAATAGACCGAAAATATACACTTTCTTTTTTTTACTTAATACTAATATACTTTTCCGAAAATCTTTTTGAAATACCTTTAAACTCCATTTGAAGTTTCCTTCATGCGTTCTGAAATTTTGTAAATACTAAATGAGTAGGTACAAAATACCTTTCATATAGATTTTTAAAAATATTTATTTATTTCATGCAAAATATACTCCAACCCTAATCAAAATGTTAACTCTGGAGCCGCTCTCAACAAGCTTTCCTTCACCAACGAGGGAATCCAAGGAACACACCAAAATGTCGTCGACATATCTGAGAACGATCACAGACAAATGTACCGTGTTTTTCCTGCTTCTCTCCACTCTCCAGGGTTAAAATGACAATTTTTCCACAGCACTAAAGCCTATGAAGCATGCTAAAATGCCGAAGTAGTTGAAGGGGCTGAAGGTAGAGGGACTTAGAGCGATAAACCGATATCCCGTTCAGCAGGCAAAAGTGACTCCCATTTGGCTGCCGCCATGTTGAACAATTTTCACCACTAGACACGTGATCGTACCAAATCCCGAGGCTTTTACGCAAAACAGCCGAGATAATTGTATTGCGATCGCTCTAAAAAAACACGATAAACTATTTTTTAAATACTGTTAGCCCCAGAGATCAGTGTCCAGCTCCGATAAAAAGCCAAAATACAGGCATTGCGAAGCTGCCCGAGTTTTTCTCGTAAAAGCACATTTGGGCGTAAAACAAAATAATTCTAACTTATCTCATTGCTTCTGTTATAAAGATGAAAAAGCAATTATTTGTGCGCAGTACTTCGCTAAAATGTGGACGAAAACTTTAGGGTCACGTGTCTAGTGGTCATCAATGTGCAACACGGCCTATGTTCCATATCTTACCCGAGTAACCTGCCTCCTACGTCAGAGGGTAATACCACGTGACATCGCGAGTAAACGATCCGCGACTTGATTTTGGAACGGCCGGGATAATAACCTGGATACTACGCGGATTGGCTTCGTCTTGGGCTACGGCAAAAAGAAAACACAGCAGCGGTGGCAGAAAATAGCAGACGATCCTTTTGATCACGAAGAAAGCACTCGAAGATACAATAATATTGCCACGGGTGGTGACTAATAAACAAGAAATAAACAGGAATAAATAAACGTTTAATGTGGCGAACTTGTGCCAAAAATAAAAGGGTACATAAGATAATAACAGAGCGTCGCGGGCGTCGAAGTCGGCGTAGCAGCACGGTCGAACGCTGGGGCGAAACTGACTCCGGCTCGCCACGCGGAGCGGCTTTTGTACACGCGTTGGCTTCTGGAGCATTCGACGTCGAAGGTTTGACGAGTAGAACATTCTAAACTCGAATCAGCTAGACGGTTCTCGAATTCACTAGAACATCACATTACAGTGTCAACAAAATGCGTAGCCGCGGCCAGGAATCGAACCCTGGCCTTCCGCGTGGGAGGCAAGCGCGATAACCGTTAGGCTACGACCGCACTGCCTACTTGGCGCGCGGCAATATTAACGACGACGCGTTTTTTTTTTTTTTAGGTGAATCCACCAGCTCCTTTTACTCACCTTCCTTTTGAGCTGTATATTGAGATAAAAATTACTTACTCCTTACAGTTACATATCAAAATTAATCAGCGCGATCGACCTAAATGCATATTCCACGTATTGTAATTTGCACCGATTATGTTTTGCAGAAATTGATACCACACGGTGTAGTGGTACAGCGCGAGGGTGCTTTCTTAAGAATGATGTGAAACTGACGCTCGTTTTGATGCGAATATGATTACAATAAAATCATCGAAGCCTTCACAGCTTTACACGCTTTATCCTCTCATTACACACAACCTGGACGAAACAAAAATACTACCTTATCATTTATTGCGTTCAAACATTTTCAGCCATGAACGCCCAGGACGAGAATGCGGAGAAGCTGTTGTTTACGCTCGCACTCTGATAATAACAAGTATAATTTCACGGGGGAGGTGCACGGTCTGCATGTAATGTAGTCAATTCGTGCGTTGAACAGCAAATCGCAATAATCACGCATGCTGCACCTATTCTTTGTCATTTCAAACGTCCGCCACCAAAACCAACGGAACAAGCGAGCTTTGACGGCTGTCCGCGTAGAAAGCAGACGACGAGCAGATCACGTGACGTATTTACTCGATCTGATCCGACGTTACCCCCCGATCGAGGAGGGTAGCGCGAGTAATTACTCCGGAGTAAACAACCCACTTCTGCAACGCGAGTACTGACGTCATCGAGTAACCTTGAGTAAGTTTTGGAACGCCACGGTAGGAAAACTTTACTCCGGAGTCGGATCGAGTAAATTTTGGAACACAGCCACGGCGATGACTTTCAGCTGCCAGTTTATCGCAGGCCCTCTACACACGTTTGCAAGTCCGGCTTCGGGGCGCTGCCATCTTGCTCGGCTGGGGTGCGCTTGGACGCGTAGTAATCTGATTACGAAGCCTTGCTAAGGCTCCCCACTGAGCAAGATGGTCGCGCCCTGAGACCGGACTTGCAGACGTGTATTTCGTTGGATAAAGTGATAAAGTGAGAGAGGCGCTGGCGGACGACTTCCGGCTGCCATGACAGTGGCAACAGGCCAACGAGATAGCAGCAGGGGTACAGTGTTCTACAAAGGAGTAGTAAATCCAGATGTTGGCCGGAGAGGTTACTCTTTCTGTGGGTGCTAGTAGAGGGCGCCACCGCCGCCTTGCCCTGAAGTTCTCCGACCCCGCGGCTCCGCCCCGTTGGCTCGCGTAAAGCTCTGTGCGACGGCCGCCGTTTTAATTATATTTCTTTAAAAATAATATTTCCTAAGCCTGCTTATTATTAACACGCGTTAATGTTAATTGCTTGTGGTTTTCTAATTGGCTTAATCTTCTGTAATCTTTTATAATCTTCCGGGAGGAGAATAGCGACGTCTGTGCAAACCCGGTAGGCACAAAAGAGGATCTTGATAAGAGGGGAGCTCCCTCTTCCACTCTTCTCCGGTGGTTATCTGAGCGCTCTTTGAATGACGCCCCGTGTGACCCATGTTATCCCTCTTTGTATTCCAAGACCTCTCCCTCCTCAGTTTTTCCTCTTATTGAAATCCGCTTAAAACTCGAAGTCAGAACAGTAAACCCTCATGGCAATAAAAAAAAAAAAGAAACATTAGTTTTACGCATTCAATTTTCCTGGGCCTTTGCATAAATTATTTCCCTTGCAGAAAGTTCAAGAATTTTCCTCAGTCTGCTAAATATTAATTTTGCCAAATTACCCAAGCATATCCAACAGAATGCTGGGAATGTGAGTACAGGTGCGCGTTCGCTTTAGCTGTGTAACAGGTTTAAAGTAAGTAACCAACATAAAGCGTGATTAAATTTTGCGTACAAAAGGCCTTTTGCTGAAAACTTACTTTGCGAACGCTGACAGGCGCAGCACGTGTAACTACACTCGTGCACGCCCCTTGGCGCGTGGGTAATTTAGGAAGCGGTTTATAAGATGTTACTCTTCGCACAATATTAAAGTTGCTTTATGCCTAAATACACCAAGGTACAAGCGTTTTGACCAAGGAGAGAAAGACAAGCTTCGAGTCTCCAGCAGCTTCTCGGAGAATCGAAGAGCAAGATTCCCTTTTACAGAAACATACCCCTAGACAATCACATATACAACTGCAAGAACCTCCTGCCATAAACGATTTTCATCAATTGCCACCGGGATAGGAAACACTGAGCCTGGCCTTTGACCTTTTTTACAAAATCTTCGTGGTGAAAGTAGACCTGTATCCCTTTCCAAATGGAAGTTATATCATCGTCGCCCAAAATCGTACACATGCACTTCCCGTTTTGTTGCTAGAATATCTTCCTTTCTTCCTTTTCAGTTTTTCAAAACATTCTGAAATGGGAGCTGATGCTCTATTTAGTCTGTCTGGAGCATGGCTAAGGACTTGTCTTTCCGTTCGCCTTCAATGATGACACCGACGTGACATTTCCCTTCTGAATTTGGAAAGACGAATCCCTCAAATCACTCAATCGGCCTAGAAGATTCGGCGCGTAGAACATTCTGACCTAGAACAAGCAACACGGTTCTCGAAATTACCAGAAGTCTAATTTGAAAGAATAAATAAAAGACGCGGCGTTTTCAGGAATCTAACCCTGGGCAACCGCACGAGAGTCAAGTGCGGTAACCACTCGGCCACGCACGCGCTGGCTCGCCGATGCGCTTGGCAATGTGCGCGCCTAATCAAGAGAGAAGCCGTGCATGCGGGGAACGGGCACCGACGAGTCGATCGCCAAAGAGCAGCAGTAACTCAATGACCAAGCATCTTTTATAGACACTTGTTTTGAAGTTTTACTTGGTATCACACCATTAAGATCTTTAGATATCATCATCATCATCATTTATTTTCCTTGAGGGCCCGTGGGGCATTATACAAGGGGGTGGCAATAGAGCAAAAACAAATAGAACAGTAAACACAATTATAACACTGTAAGCTAGCTAGGTAGGTTAGATAAAAAGAGGGTAATGGCTTCAACAAATTTAGTAGTATCATTAATACAAACGATGTTATGAGGTAGTGAATTCCAATCCTCGATGGCCAATGGTAGTGTGGAAGTCTGGTGAGAAACAGTCGATGATCGAATTGGACGTAATTTACATAGGTGATCTAGACGCGGGAAAATACGATGGGGAGGTGATAGCAGTGATTCTTTAAGGTGGCTATTGTGATAGAAAATTCGATGGAGGAGAGAAAGGCGTGATACTCGGCGGCGAAGGGAAAGTGAATGAAGGTTAGCTGATTGGCGTAAACCTGATATGCTGGTATATGGTGAGTAGTTGTTATAAATAAAACGAAGGGCTCTGTTTTGGACGGATTCTAGATTATTTGCAAGGTAGGACTGCCATGGGGACCATATAGATGAGGCGTATTCTAATTTCGATCTTATAAGAGTAGTATACGCTAGTCGTTTTATGGAGGGTGTAGCAAGTTTAAGGTTACGGCGCAAGTATCCGAGAGAACGGTTAGTATCAGAAATAACAGAAGTTATGTGAGTAGTCCATGATAGGTCAGAGGTGAGATGAACACCCAGGTACTTATAAGATGAGCATGCTATTACTTGAGTGTTAGAGAGGTAATACGAAAATGGTGTGGCACGCGAACTGCGGGAAATTGATAGGGATCTACATTTATCGAAGTTTAATGTCATCTGCCATTTTTCACACCAATGGATTACAGACTCTAGGTCTTCCTGGAGAGCATGATGATCATGGTTTGAAAGAATGGGTCGGTAAATGACACAATCGTCGGCGAACAGCCGCACAGAAGAAGCGATATTAAGGTGGAGATCATTAATATAGATTAGGAACAGAAGGGGGCCCAGTACGGTTCCCTGGGGGACACCTGACGTTACGGTAGAGGTGGGAGATTTTACGTTGTTAACGGAGGAATATT
Organism: Ixodes scapularis; assembly: GCF_016920785.2. NCBI lineage: Eukaryota > Metazoa > Arthropoda > Arachnida > Ixodida > Ixodidae > Ixodes > Ixodes scapularis. The sequence goes on along the minus strand of NW_024609835.1, from coordinate 243,945,662 downwards.
GCTTACGGTTAATTAGGAATTCAGAAATCCACTTAACAACAGAGGGATGAATATTAATATCGTTAAGCTTTGTTAAAAGACGTTGGTGGGGTACTTTATCAAATGCTTTGGAGAAGTCAATGAAAATGGCGTCGGTCTGAATATTCGAATCAAAGCTTGAGTAAATATCAGTAAGGAAGGCGGTTAGCTGGGTTTCACAAGAGTAAGATTTACGAAATCCGTGCTGACGTTTAAAAAGAAGGTTATGAGAGTCAAGAAAGTTTATTATATTTGAGTAAAGTATATGCTCCATGAGCTTAGATGGAACACTGGTGAGAGAGATGGGACGGTAATTACTTATTAGTTGGCGATCACCAGTTTTGTGAACAGGTATTACGTTAGCTATTTTCCAGTCACGTGGAATTATGGAAAGCGTGAGCGATTGTGAGAAAATGTCACAGAGAAAAACAGAGGAAATATGTTTAGTGTTTATTAATACCTTCGAATTAATTTGGTCATCTCCAGAGCTCGAGGAAACCTTTAGGTTTTCTATTGCTTTCAATACACCTGCGTGGTCAGTTATGATAGGATTCATCTGGGGGTGAGTTAATGGGCATGAGTCGGGAACGTTTAGCAAGTCTTCTTTAGTAAAGATTGATGTGAAGAAATTGTTAAGGTAAAGAGCGCTATCTTCGTCTGAAAGTGAGATGCCGTTGTCGTTAATGAACTGCAATGGAAGAGACAGAGCTGGGTTGACCACTTTCCAGAACTTTTTGGGTTTATTTGTTAAAATGTTGGGGAGGTCGTGAGTATAAAACTTAATTTTAGCATCAGCAATGGCGGTTTTGTATGTTCTAGCACACGCATGATATGCATCCCACGAGGCTGCATTGTTGACACATTTCGCTCGTTTATAACGTCGCTTTTTCTTGTTAGCATGACTATGCACCGTTTTGTTATACCATGGGTGAGAGTTATCTGATATGATGCGGGTCAATGGGATGAAGCGCTCAACTAAGTGGGATAGCTTATTTTTATAGAGCGTCCAATTTTCATTGACGGTTCTTTCCTCGAGATTAACAGAGAATGATTCGTAAAAGTCTTCGAGGCATGCGTTGATAGACACATAGTCGGCCCTCGCGTAGTCGCGAATGTATTTGCAATAATGTGATTTTCGAGGAACAGTGAGAGAGAGTGTTATGTCGATGACAAGATGGTCGCTGATTCCTGTTAAGTAGGTAACGTTGCTAAAAAGAGAAGGATCCTGACTTAAGCACAAGTCGAGTATATTGCTGCAGCAGTCGGTAATTCTAGTAGGCTGTGTGATAATATTTGTTAGGTTATAATCTAGGCAAAGATCTATAAATTCTTGAGAGGAAGTGCAAGTGGATGTGAAGGTAGACCAATTAATATTCGGGTAATTAAAATCCCCAAGAAGTACAACAGAAGCGTTAGGATATTGAGTAGCGAGTTCAGAAAGACACTTATTAAGCTCAAAGGTGAATTCCTTATTACTATCAGGTGGCCTATAACATACGCCCAGTACAACAGAGGGCGCCGTAGGGAGATAAACCCATACGACTTCTAGTGCGGTAGAAAGTGGAATGAGCCGAGACGTGATTTGATTATTAATAGCCAAAAGTACGCCTCCCCCCTTTCTAGTAATTCTGTCGCACCTATACACACGAAAGTTTTTAATAAGGAGGAAACAATTCAGCATTTGATATGTCGGGATTCAACCACGTCTCAGTAAGAACAATGAAGTCGGCGTTGCATGTTTGAATCAAGGAATTCACATCATCTCTCTTTGGGATTAGGCTTCTAATGTTAGTAAACAAAATAGAATGAATAGAAGATATCTTGTTGATAACGTGAGGTTTGGCAGTTTGATTGTGAGTGGGCAAACGCGAAGAACGCCGGCATTGCTACGTACATTTTTCAACAACCGAGCCGATAGCGTCATCGAACACAAAACACTTGCCATCTATGAACAGTTTATCGTGACGCAGCCGAAAAGGCGTTCCCTTTGGTTTGGCAAAATCAAGAAGACGACGTCGTGCGAGCCTTACAGAAAGTGGAAAATCTTCACTAATTGCAACGCGTGAGCCCTTAAGCTTGTGCGCAGAACCAAGAATGCCCTTTTTTTCTTTGAACGATGAAAACTTGACAATGATGGGACGAATTTTCTGCTGATGGAATGCTCCTAACCGGTGAGCTCTTTCAATTCCGGAAGATAAAACTTCGATACCGAGTTTCTCGGAACACAGGCTTGTGATCAAGCCCTCAGATTGAGCCCAAGTTTCTTTGTCAGTGTCAGCGATTCCGAAAAATATTAGATTAGAACGGCGGGATCTGCCCTCCGCGTCGTCGCAGCGCGCTTTTAATTTAGACAGCTTGTTTAAAGCCTCCGTAAGGTGAGGTGGAGTAGATGTATCGCAAACACCTGTTTCTTTCCGGGAATTCAGTTCACTTGAGAGCTGGTCTACGCGCTCCTCAAGGGCCGAAACGGTCGCTTCGTACTGCTTTTGCTGCTCTGTAAGCTGAGTGACTTCCTGCTGAAGCGTAGAATGACTCGCCTGAAGTTTTGTAACAGTGTCTTTAAGATTATTGAATTCTTCTATTTGGGCTAGAGACATGGGGCCTGGGTTCCTTTCCACATCGCCGGAAAGCAGCAGCAAGACTCTAAGAAACTCGATACAGGCTTTGCATGAAAATACAAAAATGACTGCGTCGCAAGAAAGGGTTAGTAGGCGCTTCATGTCGATGGGGCACGACATTTCAAAAGGTGGGGTGTTATTTGGTTGTTTCCAATTTGCGTTTTGCATGTAACTAACCTGCGTCATGAAGACTGTTAACGCCGGCATGGCTTTGTCGTGCCCCAGCGATTGCAGCGGTGGAAGATGCTTTTGAAGGCAGCCGACGGACGGAAACGGAAACGTCCCACGGTGCGCCATCCTGCGGTTGTTGTCGGTGAGGGACCACGTTGGCCACGTCAGGAGTGAGGCAGCAGGAGCTTCCTCTTGCGCTGCTGAGTCGGTGTTGAACGGGTGCTCCCGCGACCATGACGAAGGGCAGGCCCCATCGCCGTCCGAGGTACTTGGTGATGCCGTGAACAGGAGCAACAGCATCTGCGTCATGAAGACTGTTAACGCCGGCATGGCTTTGTCGTGCCCCAGCGATTGCAGCGGTGGAAGATGCTTTTGAAGGCAGCCGACGGACGGAAACGGAAACGTCCCACGGTGCGCCATCCTGCGGTTGTTGTCGGTAAGGGACCACGTTGGCCACGTCAGGAGTGAGGCAGCAGGAGCTTCCTCTTGCGCTGCTGAGTCGGTGTTGAACGGGTGCTCCCGCGACCATGACGAAGGGCAGGCCCCATCGCCGTCCGAGGTACTTGGTGATGCCGTGAACAGGAGCAACAGCATCTGCGTCATGAAGACTGTTAACGCCGGCATGGCTTTGTCGTGCCCCCAAATGATGATTTTTTGGTATTTGTTGAAGCCTTCGGTTGCGAAAAAACACTAGATTAGGTCCTTAAAGTATTCCAGGAGCTTGGTCAAGGCATTAGGTTCACTTATCAGACCCCAAAAGAGAGTCGAATTCAGTTTTTAGATCTCCTCGTTGAATTTACAATAGAACACATTTGCTGGTTGTATCATCCTAGAACATCAAAGAGTTTGCTAAACTACCAGTCAGCGCATTCGAAGCTCGTAGAAAGAGGAATAGTGTATTCCTGTTTGAAATCCGCTTTAAAAAAAATCATGTGTTCACGCAATGGGCGTTAGCTTCACTTCCCAGATTCAAAGGATTAGGGATTCAGGATACCCAGACTCAATTATTTCATCAGCATGCGATAGTTTAATAAAACTCGTAAAAATTAGTTCCAATTTCATTCTGGAGGAACCAGTTAAAAAAGAAAGTTTCGGTAATTCCTTATCTTCACCGCATTTCACACGGACTCAAAAACGTCGCGTCCAGATACGAGGTGAACGTTGTTTTTTCAGCCAAAAACAAACTAAGTAGATTATGTTCCGCTGTATGTGCACGCAGGGAGGGGATAGCAAGATCGGAAAATAACACATGTAAGGTAAACCATGGGATAAAGTTCGTGTCGTGCGTCAAAGGTGTGCCTTACCGCATTCCCTTCTCTTGTGGGCGCTGTTATATCGGGCTGACTGGCCGGTGAAACATCCGACTAAGACAGCACCACAGCTCCTTGAAAGGCACTGCTAATTCACATCTAGCGGTGCATCGCAGAGATTGCGGTTGCGAACCACAGTTCAAAAACACCAGCATATTATTTCAACACCACGACCAAACAACTCGAGAGATGGTAGAAGCCTACAACATCATGAAGAGCAACAGTTCGTGTGTGAGCCAACCTTCGGTGACTATGACTCCCAGCGAGATGAAGTTTTTGGATTCAGGGTAACCCAAGCTCTTGAGAAAAGAAGAACACCAGTCAACAATCGGATGAAAAAGAAAAAAGAAGAAAGGGGCATATTCCACGAGGCGCCAAGCAAGCGCGCGAACATTTGACTCCATGTTTTTCATTTCATTGTCATCCTTCCTTATGTTGTAATAACGAACCAGTTGCTAGTCAGCGCTTTGTCTTGTGTTCTCTTCATCTCTGTGTGTCCTCGTCCCAGTCGCGCTGTTTTTCAACATAAGCTCTCACCAACTCGCCCAGTTATCGATCCTTATCAATGTATAGGTGATTTGCGTCATGCTGTCTTTGTGTCACCTCCAGGTGTCTTAAATGGCTCTCCATCGCGAAGAGCACTGCCTTTGCTTCAGCGACTTCGGGAAAGTAAGGATCGGCTACTCGTGGTCGGGTTGTGGTCGATATCAATGTCCCTAATGGGTTGTCTTTAGAATCGAAGATGTGAGCGGCTGACGTGGCAGTCTCTGGGCCGGCGATTTTCATCGCCTCATCAGTGTACGCGAACGTGATGGACGAGTCCGCCAGAAACGTTGAACCTTCGGCTGCGTGGCTTCGGGCGTGGGGTTCCTTTCTTTTAGCGTGTTTCTACGCGTCCATGTTGCGCGGAATTGACTGGGGCTGTGTGAAATCGATGAGGTCCAGTGAGGGTGCGGGTGGTGGGATGCCCCCTGCGTCATTTTGGCCCTCTGGGCTGACAAGCTTGGCTATTTTTCTGCCGTGCTCCGTGTGTTTCAGTTGAACGCTGTGCGTGGCGACTTGTTTCTTTAGGTCTAGTGTACAATCGGTGAGCTGTACGCACTGCTTAGTAACTTCAATGTTGGCAAACCTTGGCAATCCAAGTATGGCTCTTCGGGGGTCGTTGTATGACGAGTCGAGCTTTTTCTTCTGTCGGTGCGTGAGCTAGTTGAACCTAAAACTGTGCATTATCTTGGATACGAGAACTGAATGTACGATCGAGAGTTTTTGCGGTTTTTTTTCCCGCCCCACCCATTCTGTGGGATATGCGCCGGATAAGTTGCAGGCCTTGTTTTCACGTTCGTGTGATAGTGTTTAGCCAATTCTTTTGCACGTGTTTGCCGTTTTTCAAAGTGCACACCAAGTAGCTTGACTTCCGCTTCCATGTCAATCCGCTGTCTGTCAAATGCGAGGTCTAGGTCAATGCTCTGATAGTCGTTTCCGAAAATTGTGCATTTTGTTTTTTTCTGGTGACGGCGCCAGTCCGACGCCAGTCAAGTCCCTTCTGTATGGTTTGTTTTTGTTCCGTCGGTCCTCCTGCCTTTGTCCATGCAGTGAAGTCGTCCGCATATATTGTTGCCTTCAGCTGTGGTATATCAAGTATTCCCCACAGTAGTGGGGCCATTACGATGTTGTCCGCATATATTGTTGCCTTCAGCTCTGGTATATCGTGTATTTCTCACAGTAGTGGGGCAATTACGATGTTAAATAGCGCTGGCGATAATGGGTTTTATTTGGCTTTCTCCGTCGTTTATGCCTGCCTTAATTGTGAATCGCCGTTGGTACAAAGAAAAATTTCACGCAATTTAGCGGTTTGCCGCATACGCCTTGGTTCCTCGTCGCTCCAATGACATAATAAAAGCAAGTCGTTCTCGCGCCCAGCCACTGTAGCCAAGATTTAATTTGTTATCACAACTTTTCGCAGCATCTTGTCAAAGCAGGGTGAAATTTGAGAGTATTACGTCTTTCAGCGAACTTGATATAATTCTTGGCAACGAACGTTTGGCTATCGTCTGATAAAGCAACTCTGAAGTTTTACTGAGTGAACGGTATGTTATTTATCGCAACGACCGTAAAACCGTTAAGAGTTCTCACAGCCGGAAATAAAGACATTTCTTGCTCAGAAATAGGGATTCGGGTGCAGCCATTGGATTTTTGTTCTGTGATCATAGGTGATTGTTATCGCCCTCCCCATACTGACCAAACCAATTTCAGTGACTCGCTGCAATTGCCTTGGTGATTTAAGGGCAAATTTTACCAATCACTACATGGTTCTCGGTGGTGATATTAATTACCCTGGTATAAATTGGGCAACATTAAAACCTATTCTGAATTGTAATAATCCTAGCCGATGCCGCGATTTTTATCTCTCCTAGTTGACGGACGCCCTCTATTAGATTATCACGTCGTCGACTCGCGACCGAGCCATCTCAGATATGTTCATTATCTCGAGCCCAGAATGTGTAACATCAGTCAACGTTAGGGAAAGCATTAACGATCATTCTTTTATATATGTCGAGACGTCATTTTGCTCACGACGCTCTAAAAATACAAAGAAAGCTATATCCGCCCACTCACGCACGGGTTTCGTAAGTTTATTATCAGCCATGGACGAATATGCGCGGGAATTTTCTGCCTTCTACACGGAGCGTCCTACCAGTGTAAACTGGCTTATCATAAAAAAAAAAAACACTCTCTGAACTTTTTTCAACTTTCGTCCCTCAATTCATGGTGGCAACCGAGGATTTGTCACCGTGGTTTGCAAATAGCTAAAGGTGCGAACTAAACAAGGAAAAAAAATATTTTCCAAGGCTAGAAGAACGAGTAATTCTGTTGACTGAACATCTTACAAAACGTTCACGCAACAATCTAAACAAAATGTAGCCAATGCTATGATACATTTTTTCTGTGACTGTACCAGGCATGCTTTCGTCTGATCCCCCAAAATTTTGAAAATTCTTAACCATAAATTGAACAGAGACCACCCCACATTTACAAATCAACAGAACGAAAAGATGAGTGATCTTGATGCTGTTAATCTGCTAAACACATTTTCCTCTAGCGTGTTTACCCAGGAAACACACTCATTACCAGAATACGCTATTACAAACAGTTATCTACCTATGCTGCCCATGTTACGTTGAGAACAGCATTCTCAAAGTAATAACAAACCTGCCCTCGAGCGGTGCACCTGGTGATTGTGTAATTCCTGTTAAATTTCTAAAATTAATCAAGCATGCAGCTTCAAATATTTTTAGCAAACTATTCCAACGATCTCTGAACTCTGGCTCAGTCCCACTTCACGGGCGCTGCGCCAAAGTCATGCCGATCTTTAAATCAGGAGACCGTTCCGATCGTACGAATCATCGCCCCATTTCCCTTACCAGCGTGCCTGGCAAACCCATGGAACATGCTTTGTATACCCATGTCATATCTCACCTAGACAACTGTAACTTCTTTTTTTTTAATCAACATGGTTTTCGAAAGGGTCAGTCGAGCACTAGTCGACTTTGCAAATTTGTGAGAGATCTTCACTTCAATACTCACCTTACTGCTCTGACTGGTACCATCTTTATTGACTTCGCCAAGCATTCGATACTCTTCCTCATCGTCACTTTCTTCTTAAACTTCCTCGTCTGCAAATGGATCCTTTCGTGATTAACTGGAATTTATTTAAAAAAAACAGAAAACAATTAGTCAAAATTAACCAATCATCATCGCGTCCGTCCGCTGTTATATCCGGGGTCCCCCAGAATAGTGTTCGCGGTGCTCTGTTGTTCTTAATATTCATAAATGACCTTCCTTCCTTCCCTAAACTCCACAATTAGGCTTCTCGGCAACGATTGCGTTATTTACCAAAAAAATATTTCAAATAACAATTAAACTCTGCTACAAGACGATTTAAATACCATATCTTCGTGGTGCTCTATGTGGCAGATGAACATAAACACTCTCAAATGTAAACAAATGTCCATCTCTAAGTCTTCTAAAAGAACACAATCACAATATTCACTATTCTCACAACACCTAAAACATGTAGTATCGTATAAGTAAATGGGAATACATTCGAGAAACTTTGTATCATGGAACGAGTCCATTGAGCACATTACGAGCAGTGCTTTGAAAACGCTTGGCTTCTTGTGACGAATATTATATCTTGCCCCAGCTGAAACAAAACTACTCGCATACAAGACTATTGTCCTCCCCAAATTAGAGTATGCATGTACCACTTGGAATCCCCATCAAACTTACCTTCAACAAAGACTACAATATCTCCAAAACAAAGCAGAAAGATTTATATGCAACAACTATTCACCGGACACTTGTGTATCGGCCTTAAAAAACTAGCCATAATCTCTCTCCTCTAGAGCAAAGGCTAAAATAACTCGGCTGTGTTTTTTTTATAGCATCTATTACAGCGATTCGCCTTATAAATCAGTTTATTGCCGCCATGACAGTTTTACATCGCCAAGATTAGATCATTCTCGGAAACTAGAACCATTCTTGGGTCGAATTAACACTTTTCTCTCCCCCTTTCCCCTTAGTACTTTGCATCAGAGACTGCAATGCATTACCTGATCATATTGTTACTGACAGCAATCCTATTTCATTTAGAAACCAGTGTTGACTATTGTAGAATTACTCACCTTCATTTTGTTTGTGTATAATAGCTTTTGTACTCCGTTCGTGTGTTATTCTTTCTTTATTTTGCTTTGATTGACCACATTGTGGGTGCATCCGGGATTACATGTCACTTTTTCGTATTTTGCTATCCTGTTTTTTTTTTAACCACTGTTACTTGTTTTGAATTTCCCGTCATGTGATGCGTCCTTCTGACGCCCTTGCGGCGAATACAATCAAATGAAATAAAATGAAACAGGAAAGCTACATGAAGGCTAGTTTTTGGAATTCCAAAGACAGTGCCCGGCCCCAAAGTGTCCCAGAAACGGAAAGTTGGAAGATCCCGTTTTACGCTGTATAACCCACATTATAATCTAAAATTCAAAATGGACCTTTTCAAGAAACATCGGTTCAAGAGTAAATGGTTCTAGTACCCTCACTCTCTTCCTTCTGGCCGATCAAAACGGGAAGACGGTTTCTTTTTCCACTTCGGGGCAGAAGATAAGCCACGATGGGGACAAAGCCGAGTTTGAGGGAACTGTATCTCGGTCACTGCGGCTCAATGTGCGAACAGGATGTGACTGAAGTTTTGGGTATCGAACGGGTGGGAGAGGCCTTGCACGCGTGTCGTTTTCTAGCCACTGAGTCTCAGACCCAGTCGCGTGTCTAGGTGGAAGCACATTTTGCCAAAAAGGTGGATTAACGGCAACCACATTTTGCGCACGGTGTCCCCAAATAAGCAAATATTTATATATAATTTATTTAACAAGAACTATAAAATATTAGGTACACTGTTTGATTTGCGTTCTTATACAGGGTGTCACAAAAGAAAATTTACGCGGTCTTTTTTCCCGTAAAAATAAACTAGGGATCGCCGAACGCTCGTTCTCCGCCCTAAGGAAGCGCTAGAGGTCATAACCAGATGCCAAAGTTTCAGCCCGATCTGATAACTTAATCAAAACTTATAAGCGATTTTCTGAAAATTTCAATGGGAAAATGGCGGCCGACAGGGTTTTCCAATACATGGGGCTCTGTGGTACCAGAAACCGAAAACAGGCAAAAATGGGCTCCATTTTCCCATTGAAATTTTCAGAAAATCTCTTGTAACTTGATTAAGTTATCGGATCAGGCTGAAACTTTGGCATCTGGGTGTGACCTCTGGCGCTACCTTAGGGCGGAGAATGAGCATTCAGCGATGCCTAGTTTATTTTTGCGGTAAAAAACACCGTGTAAATTTTCTTTGACACCCTGTACTTCAGCTTTGAATTTTTTTACTATTTTCGTGGCATTTCTGATTACCTGTTTAAAGATGTGGTACAGTTTCTGTTACATGTACACAGCCCTTGCGAAAGACGAAGTTCTGTTGTCATCGGCAAGTTGCGAAATGTACAGTAGCGTACTTCTGGGTAATATTTTTTTTATTCGTAAGTTTAGTTCATAGCGCTGCCATCAATTAATCTCGGCGCGCCACGATGACACATGGTGTTGCTGGGGGCTCCAAGCGGTTGCAACGACTTTAATATATTAGAACAAAATTTAAGAACAAATCCGCAACAGAGCTTGCTGAATTATGCAATTCGCAAGATAGAGAGGTAATAGGCCGTCTATGGGGCGAGCCTAACAACGAAATTGTTAGATTTTTTTTTTCCGGTTGCTAAAATATGTTTCTGTGTATACTTCGTTGTTTTTGAAGCGGGCGTTGACGGATATAACGCCGCTGCTTACGCCCCTGCTGTGGTAAGTAATACTGTTGTCTTGACACTCTATTGAACAATAGACTCTCCCATTTCACCCGTACGGAGTCTTGAAAAAGCTGTGTCGAATGACAGTGCACATGTCATCAGTGTAGGCAGAGCAACGACACAGCAATTCCTGACGCGAGAGGCGACTGCGCCTCGATCTGGCTGACCGCGTTTGCTCTGCTGGAATGTGAGCGTGAAACTCTAAAGAAGCGGTAGCTTGCTGATGGTAGGACGGTGCCTTGTCGTTGAGAATCCTTTGCCATGCGAAAGCCTGAGAAGCCGTTTCAAAGCTGGGCGTACCCTACGCAGCGCCTGTCAACAACCGCCGGTGGAGCATCGCAACCTTTCTGGCGCCTGTTGGCAGTCTACCGAGCGCCGGCGGTTCATCGCCGCGACTTGAATGAGAGCATTTTATGAAACCCTGTGGACATGAGCTCCCGCGACGATGAACCGCCGGTGCTCGCAGGGGAAAGGTTGCGATGCGGCGCGAAACAAAGGCAAACAATCCAACAATCCAAGAAAGGCAAAACAATCCAATTCTGATGCATTGTGGGCGAGGTACTCTAGCTGCGAAAAAGAATATATTGCCTGTCTAGAAAACTCAAAGAAAAAGTACTTTAATTACGATTTACCTGCTCTACTTAAAAACAATCCAAATAAATTCTGGAAAAATGTATCGCCTACCGAGTCTCATGATAAGAAATCCCTTATTAGCGGCTCTGGCCAACTCGTACCCGACGCGAGCTGCCCAACAGTCCTCAATACTTTCTTTACGTCTGTTTTTACAACCGAGGATCTAAGTAATATTCCGTTTGTACCAGAGCTAGACTGCCGTTTTATGGAACCCATTTCAATATCGCCTGCAGGAATTCTAAAACTCATCAATAACCTTAAAATCTCAACATCCGCGGGCACCGACATGATTAACTCTAAAATGATACGTAACACTGCTGAGGTATCATCAAATATACTTTGCTTACTTTTTGAACAATCATTATCTACCGGATTCATCCCTTCTGACTGGAAGATCGGGAAGATCGTTCCAGTTTTTAAATGTGGCAATAAAAACTCACCAAATAATTACCGACCCATCTCATTAACGAGTGTTGTCTCAAAGCTATTTTAACATGTTATTTTCTCGAGTGTGATGTCCCATCTTGACCAAAACAACTTTTTTTACAAACACCAGCCCGGATTTCGTAAGGGGTTCTCATGCGACAACCAACTCCTTGAATTCACTCATGACATACATAGTAACATGGACCTAAACACCCAGACCGACGCCATTTTCTTAGACTTCTCTAAAGCGTTCAACCGCGTGCCGCACTGCCGTCTCTCCTCACTTCGCATTGACGACTTAACTCTTTCTTGGATCCGAAACTTCCTCTCCTTAAGACAGCAGTTCACCACAGTAGGTGATTTTTACTCGGAGCTTTCCGATGTAACCTCCGGGGTGCCGCAAGGTACTGTCCTTGGCCCTCTTCTATTTCTAATATACATTAATGATCTCCCGCAGTCGCTAACATCCTGTGTACGTCTTTTTGCCGACGATTGTGTACTGTACAGAAAGATTAACAACCCTAACGACCACTTACATCTCCAAACTTATATTGATCGGGTAGTTACCTGGTGCCACAAATGGCAAATGACCCTTAACACAGCAAAATGTAAGCTTGTTTCTTTTACCCGTAAACGCACAAATTCAGACTTCACATATTTACTCAACAATTCGCCCATCATCGCTGCTTCCGCTTATCAGTACCTCGGTGTCGAACTAACTTCTAATCTTTCTTGGGTTTCTCACATTAACACGATAACCGCTAAAGCATCCCGTACCCTCGGTTACTTGAAACGCAATCTTAAATCTGCGCCCTCTCACCTCCGCAAATTATCCTATGAAACCTATGTTCGCCCGAAATTAGAGTACGCCTCCGCTATCTGGGCCCCTTACCAAACCTACCTTGTTAATCAAATCGAATCCATTCAAAACCGTGCAGCCCGCTTCATTTCTTCATCATATTCGCGTTTCGACAGCGTGTCACTAATAAAGCAAAATTATTCTATCTGTCTACTGGAAACTCGACGTAACATTTCTCTCCTATGCTTAATTCACCGATTATGCCACAGCCCCGCTGGGACTTGGTTCTTGCATCTGGAACACCTGAACAAGGAATCACGTAATTTTAACACTAAGAGTTTTAAGCGCATCTTTGGGACATCATTGTCATTCAATAATTCTTCCCTGCCACGTGCCATCAAGCTCTGGAATGATCTTCCCGAGGCCGTTGTTTCAGTTTCCGACCCAGCACTTTTTCGTTCAGAATTAACCACATATATGTTAGCCAATTAAAAATGTGTAACGATGTTATTTTCTTGCACACTGGTCACTGTATCTATATTTTTACTCGAAATGTTAACGGATGTGTGTATTATAATTATTTTGTATCTCATTATGTGCTTTATGTTACCCAGCAGTGCAAATATTTAGTTTACTCTGTTGCGCGCAGATGTGTTTTGATGTTTGTATAGAGTCGGCGTGCTCCCTGCCATTCCTTCTTTTTGTTAACCAGATTATATAACCCCCCTCATGTAATGCCGACAGGTCTTTAAGGTACTTTGAATAAATAAATAAATAAATAAATAAATAGAAAAGCATATAGTGCAACAGAGTGTCGCGACAAGGGTGGTACTCACCTCGGTAGCGGCAAAGCACCGGCTTGACATTCGTTGACGTCCGCGTGAAGAACGACGAAATAAACATAAAAAAAAACGTTAAATGTAAAAAATATAGCACGCAGAATGAGACACACGTGCTTACAAACAATTAAAATAGACTGAAAAAAATATATATTTTAACTCAAAACGGAAGATTTAGATGACGTCAACGCCAAGGTAAGGAGATAAGCCGCGAGGAGAACTTCATACAAACGATTCATCGGGCGCGCGCTAGGGCACTTGGGCTTAACTGGAGTAGGTCTATAGAGGCAGATAAGGACGTTTTTGTGACCGCGGGTCTATAGCACCGGCGACATACGCTCCAGTAAGCTTGCCAAAGAAAATTTAGCGATGGAATGTCAGTTTCAACATACAGTTTTGTTAAAAAAATTATATAGGATGCGCTCGCTCGCCCAGAGCGAGCGCAGGAATAGCTATCTTCTAATTTCCTACCTCTATATTGCTATGAAAGTCGCGCGTCTATAACCAAGATGACATAAAACGCCACTGAGCCGGCTAAACAAAAGTCGAGTGTTCGCAAGTGAATAATTTAGAGACATACATCACCTATATCAGGCTAAAGCAGATTGAAAAGTCGGATACGTATAGCCTCGGTGACATAAAACACATAAAACACCATTGAGTCGGCTAAAAAAATTCAATGGTCGCGAGCCTATATACTTAGGGACATACACCTCTCTATAGCCAGCTGAGCATATTCAGTTGCCGAAAATATATATCATAGAACGACATACATCTTTTGATAGCTCGTTAAAGACGGTGGCATAGTCGCAAGTTTATGGCTTTCTAGAGACATATATATTTTTATAGCCGGCTATAGGAATATGAATGGTCGAGATTCTATCGCTTTGAAGACAAATTATTTTGTAGGTGGCTATAGTGTGCTTTATGGTTTCTTGTGGCTTACCATAAAGGCCCATGTACGGTTATAGCTCACCATAAGATTTTTCATCAACATCCACAGACCGTTTGTGTATGGGTTAGCTTTTATTCTCAACTCAAAAGCGAAGTGAGAAATCACGTGGTCGTAACATGCTAGGGCACCAAAGGCGATGACCCTAAGCTTCCGCCGATTTTTTAAGCTTACCATGATGATAAGTGCCGTCACGGCACTCATTAGCTACGAACGTAATCCAAATATGCGTCGACGGACTGATTGTTGATTGCGCGCATACGTCCGAGTGACGCAGTGCTCATGTCCAATACACGAGCTTCGGCTGACGTGCTTGGTCACCGCGGATGCACGACAGTGAAAAGGCGGAGAGCTTTCGTAGAAAAGTAGGTAAGAAACATTCCGCTATATTTTCAAATTTTCGTCCTGACGAGCAGGCTTTCGGCTTCCTACCCTCGTGTACCCCTTTTAACCATTTAAACGATATGCCATTATTAAAATTCCAAACTTAATATTAGAAAAAAACAAGGAAAAAAAAACGCAATAAGACACGGACAAGGAAGATAGACAGAGACACATCGCTAACTTCCAACTGAACCCTTAGCGAAAACTAATACGTTTGAAATATACCACATTCTAATTTGAGTGTATTTGAAATACAATTCATAATTGTAAGTACACGAAAAATATACCGAAAATATAAACTTCTTTTTTTGTTACTTAGTATTAAAATATACTTCTAAAAATCATTTTAAAATACCTTTACTTAAAATACATTTGAAGTTCCCTTCATGCGTTTTGAAATATGTAAATACTAAATTAATAGGCACAAAACACCTTTCACATATACTTCTTGAAATATTTATTTAATTCATGCAAAATATACTCCAACCCTAAAAAAATGGAGCAATCAAGAATACGTGCATAATACTCTTAAAATACCTGAAAATCGTAAATACTGTTGTGTTATACTCTAAGTACCTTTTGACTGCAATACTTTGGTAGTTTGACTTAAACTACCAAAATATTTAAAAGCTCCCCTTCTGAAGTTCACTTCAAGCAGATATGGAGTACACTGAAGCGCCTAAATACATTTGATTAGTTTGGCAATTGAATTGCGCAGCATCGCACTGATAAATCAGCCCAATATATGTTATTGTTTCCTTTTTTCTATCAAGAACACACCTGATCAGTTCCTTGCACACCAATCACAAACAGGGTTCTGGAACTACAACCACAACATTTGCTGATGCTGGAAAGCTTCAGCAGGTGCTGTGAACAGATACGTTTGGCGTGGTTTTGTTAGCACAATGTTAGTTCACTGAACGTGTATACTCACCATTGTACGTGATGTGAATAGTGACTTTAATACAGTGACATTAACTACCATATTAAATAGTCAACTACTAAAAAGGAAAGGCAAAGCAACTACTGTAAAATATTTATTTTTCGCGGGCTCAATATTTCGCGATTTAGGTCAAAGTTGGAGTTTTGGAATTATTCGCAAATTCTAATTTTCGCGACGCGCTGGGATCGCAATATAGATTTTAATGTTTTTACATATTGCCGGAATTGTTCACGGGACCTATTTTTCGGAATTGTAGGCGATTCGCCAACTTTGCGAGAATTAGGTCCTCACGAAAATAAAGTCGTTTACAGTATTTTAAAGTGAAGAAACTGCCTTGATTCGCTTCGCCCTGAGTGGTGCTACGCAGAGAAGCAATAACATGTATTTTATGAGCCGTTTGTGTAGATATTGTTTTAGGGACTGTGCCGAATTGTTATTAGTTGTACCAATGCCTTTTAGTAAGAGATATCGTCCACAAACTTCAAAACACTGTTTCCCCCTTGACAGACTCCCGAGGAGAAGATCGAATACTTGTAACCTTAATAAGCGCAGAGGTGGTCACCGAAAAAATTATTACCTTCAATATGTAGGCTATATAAGGCTCTAGAGCAGTCAACAGGACTGTGAATGAGCTCTTCAGTGCGTCATGGTGTTTGTGTTTGTGCTCGTTTCTAATGTGGCTTTGTGAGATGTATTTAGTAGTGCCTTCAAATACCACAGGGACACCATTTGCTGACAAAATCGAAAATAAAAAAAAATTGTGTAACCTGTTTTTAATCCACAAATGGCATCTTGAGTGTGAAGGAATAATATTTTTGGTATATCTAAAATATTTTTTGATTCATATTTATAATGTATTTTGAATACATTACGCGCGTATTTCGAATGCGGCCAAAATAATACAGAATAAATACAAAATGAATATTCGTACTAAATATATTTCAACTTCGTTTGAAGTACGGCCTCTTTTTGCTAAGGGAAGTCTGTTTCCGTAGTCATTTAACATGCATAACCGGTGACAAAAAAAAAATGAAAAAGAGGTAATGAAGAAACACAGATAGCACCGTTAAAAAGCCTAAAGTATTGTTGTATCATCCATCGACAGCAACACGAACTGCTTTCCCTCGGTCGAGAAACCGTAGTTTTTTTTGTTTTTGTTTTTTATTTGACAATTGGGTCTTAAACTCTATCTTCCTTGTCCATGTCTCTATTGCGTTTTTAAAAATATTATGAATAACCAACTGGCCGAACTTACCACCTTTGTCCAATATGAAATGCATCGCAGCCTGGTGCCACTACGTGGCTCTATCCCAGCCTATATACGCTTTACACACGCACCAGATTAGAGCAGCCATTCCTAATCTTCTCTTGTTTCACCAAGATGCCGAGCTACTGAAACGGGCGTTGACGAGCCTCCACAAAGGCCAAAGCTGGGGAGAAGGACACAGTAGAATCTCAAATGGTAATAGCCTTGCCTGCAGTAATAATAGTGAAGGAAAGTAAGCCTAATAAAAGGAAACAAAAACCGCGTGTCGGTTATGGCGGTGCACATGCACAGCTGCTGCAAGGTGTTTATAATGAATTTCATAGTTTTTTTGATAATAATAGTTCTATTTGGACTTCTTGAGTCCCGGGTGTTGGGAGAGGGGGTGTTGTAAACCAATTATCTCTGACGCGACTTCAGCATGTGTGCACAGTCAGGAGAGAAAGTAATAAATCCGCGCAAACAAGCGTTTTTTTTTTTTTTTTAAGAGCGCTGGACTGGTGGGTTACGCACGAATTAGTGCTGACGTCACGGGCTCGTCTTTGCGAAGCAGGCGGAGGAGAGCCCACCAACGCTAACGAACTCCCGTTATCACTTGTCTGGATCACAGTCATGTGAATAAGAAGAGAGAGTGGTTCACGAAGTCATGAACGGTACGCACTCATAAAAAATAATCTACAGCGAACAAATAAAAAAGTGGCAAACCGCTGTGAAAAAAAAAAAAAGGCCTACAATTTTATTTTAACTTGCCTTCACACGAGTGACTGCCTGCTTGCGTTTAGCAGAACCCTCTCCCGCCTAGAGGATTTGACTGTGGGCCCAAAGAAAGGCTTCGTCACCCCTCTTTGTTCCCCCGGTGGGGTTGAGCCATACCATTGAATCTCGGCGACCGGCCGTTTGGGCTTGTTAACGACCGGCAACATCGCCCGGCGCCGTGTTGACGTCGCCACACCTGGATGCGAAGCTGAGCCGGGCTCTTCTTTCTGGCTGCGATTACGTTGGCCTGAGGCAGGGGTCAGTCGACGCAGAAACCGGGTGGATTACTGGGCGAGGATTCCGGGTGACGGCGCTAGCTGCGGAACCTCCGTGAGAGTGTGTCCGGCTCGGGTTTGTCGTCTGACGCCACTTGCGGATTATCCCGCTTCTCCCTTTCCTGAGCCACGACGCCGCCTAATGAAGGGATCATCACCATCACGGTCAACTTCTCACGGGCTGAGAGCGGACCCTCTGTCGTCGACTCCTCGGTGCAGCTTATCGAGGCCAACAGTGGCTCGGCGCCGCATTGTGAAGCCCGTCCGCAACTGCAGTGTGTGTGTGCGTGTGTGTGTGTGTGCGTGCGCGCGCGTGCGTGCGTGCGTCCGTGCGTGCGTGCGCGTGTGCGTGTGTGTGCGCGCGCGCGTGTGTGCGTGTGTGTTCCAGGGGATGAGTGGGGGCGGGGCCTGGTCAGGTGATGTTCGTTGGCAGCTCGGTCACCCTTGGCTGCCAACCGCTGGAGTACCGAACAGCGAGCTGATAAAAGGAGCGAACAAGTCGCAGATAGTGCTCTCGAACAGAGATGGCAAAAGTACTTTTAAAAAGGAATTGTATTAGATTACTGATTACGTTTCTAAAAAAAAAAATATAATTAAAATACATAACAATTACTTTCCAAAAGTAATGAAATTACTTTGACATTACTTTTGGATGCCGTGAGGCAGCAATTCGTGCTCATTTTATTTACAGCATATGTACCAAAGCTCACATGTTCCTGTTTACACTGCAACAGCGTTATGCACCTCAAAGTGAACCATACTAAAGAGTCGTTTTGCTAGCGCACAGGACATAAATGCCAAACGTGATGAATAGCTTCTTTCAATGTGACTCGTAGACAGTCGACCCCCGGGTTCACTCTTCATTCAGCGATGAAGGTCCTTAGTTAAAGGGTGATATGCGACCGTCTTCCTGACTTAAAAAAGGTATAGTCTATGTCAGTATCTTAAGTCCGGTCATGGGAAATCGTTCTTAGAAGGAGTATTCACGTGAAACGTTTCCCTTCCGCCTCGAAAGCAATCTGATCCTATTTTCCCCAGAGAAGTAATTGAAGTATTCCTGGTCATCCCGCACAAGGAATATTGTTCCCAAGCAGCCGAAGAGCCCAAGTTATTGCGTGTTGTCGCACAAGGGGGCTGAATATTTGCTAGGCAGAAGCATCGCCACTTGAGAGAGGGGATGGCGCGAGCTTCCTAAAATGTGTACTTTCCCAACAAAGGGGTGGCGATGTCTGCTCGTAGGCTTATTCCAACATAAAATTCTTAAAGAAAGGCAGTAAGGCATAAAACGAGCGACACTTGCTTTGCTCGATTCCCGTCTTATTCAACCACAAAAAGCACCTTTACTTTACAAAGCCAAGGACACGAACAAAAGTTTCTGGGGACTCGGCGAGTCATATTGGATTTACCGTTTATTCCGGTCGTTAGGTGTTCACAATGGTAGAAGCCTACGGGTTGACCTTGCTTGACGAAAGAACAAAAAGGCTGGGCATCTTTTTGTCCTGTCCTTTCAAGTGTTAAAGTGTGTTTACCTTACTGGTGATGTGCCCTTCGCCTTGTCACCGGTAAGCCGTTCATGCCTAAACTGACAGTGAGATGGAACGTATCTGCTCGTTGGAACAGTCACACGTCTATATTTCGCCACGTAACCACGATCCCGTCCATACCCATGTGCAAAGACAGGGACGAGTTCGGTCATCAAAGAAAGGCGGTTGAAAGGTTCTGGTGAGCTCCTACCTCCCAGTGCACGGTCGTCTTAGGGATAACCGAAGTAGAGTATCGTTGTGATGACGTGACGCCGTGAATGTCTTGCCTGGAGTTCGTGAGCCGTGGCCTTTCAGCGGTGTCTTTGCGCGTAAGCTTTTCTCTTTCGCCTTTCCAGCCCACGTTTGCGCGTCTGTCGAGTTCTTTGTACGAGGCTTTGCACTCAGATGGTCGTCGTTTATTTGCTCTGATGTCTCTTTCACATTTCACCGTGCAAAATAATTATTCATTTTTTTTCTTTTTATTAAAGCTCGCAAACTTTTTAATTTAGGACCAAAGTAATTTCAACAGTAATGAGTAATTTACTGGAAATTACTGCCTGAGAGTAATTCATTACATTACTAAATTACCAGCCGGCCTACAAAAGTAATTCATTACATTACTCATTACACAAAATGTAATTTAATGAATGTAATGTCATTACAGTAAAGTCATTACTGCCATCGTTGCTCCCAAACGATGCACGTTTCATCTGTACATATGTATTAAACAGAATTTGACGCGAGAGGCTTTCCCGTCTTGTGACGTTCCTGCCCGGAGTCGGCCTGCGGTTCCTGTCCTGGCCTGGCCCTGCTTGAGGCTGCCTGGGCAACTCCTCGGTCGAAACAAAGTTAATGCTTTCGCATGAAAGCTCTTATATAAACCCTATCGCTGCAAAAAAAAAAAAAAAAAATGGCGCATGCAAACAAAACAAAACAAAGAACACTGTAAATAAACTACGCATTCTTAAACGCTCATTATCCGCCCAAATGTAGCGCTAGCGGTCCAAACCCGATTCCGAAGTTTCAGAACTGACTGGTATTGCAGATTTCGCTGTATGCCAGATATTCCAGATTCGGCAGATTTTTTTGCATCGGAAAATGTTACCAAATTGTTTATAACTTTTGAATGAGAGAGCAAATCGTTTTGGAACTTTGGCATCTGGTTTGGACCGCTAGCCCATTTGATTGGAAAATGAATGTTCGGTGATGCGTTTTTTTTTCGTTGATAAAAGCCCTTTACTTTTAATGCGAGAGCAATAATTCTCTTAAAGGAGCGATGCAACAATTTTTGTATTTTGCGCAAATACCGCTTAAAACGGATCCCTAACGCTAATGACCTATGAAACACGCGTTCGTTTTTCACCCCACGCAATAGAAGTCCCAGAAAAAAATTAAAGAAAAACGAGCAGCGTTCACCCCCTCAACTCGCAGCCAGAACATGCGACCACGTGATCTGGAGCCGATTATATGCCGCCAGTGTTCATCATAGCCACGCGCTGGGGTTGGCAAAGCGCAGAACACGCGCTGAGTTCCAGACATTGTTATGGCTCGGCTGTTGTCTTCGTTGCAGCGATTGGACACGGGTCACTACCCGAATGCTTCTCGAGCTAGCAATTATCACGAGCCCAAGTCGAGTGCGCACGCAATGCTCGGGTCCAATCTATGAACCGCATTCAAATATCGTCACTTGGGTGTACTGCGAGCCCCGAGTTACGTCATCAAATTTTGCAAAGGAGAGATTGAATGAAAATGATCGCTTTTGTCCTTGAAATTACTCCGCAATAAAGGAGTTTCTTGGCCAATGGCGTTGCGTGTGAGTATCCTTGAGTCCCACTAGTGCCAGTAAGCTCGTGTAGAGAGAAAAACATTCCAATTGAATATCGTTGCACAGCTCCTTTAAGAAGCCAAGCCGGCGTTGTCTGTAACCGCGAAAAATGTCCCCTAAAGTCCCATCGGCTGAATGTAACCGCAACTAAATTCCCATTGGCTGAGCGAAGCGGCACCTAAATTCAAGTCATCAAGCACGCGCCTCAGAAATGAAGCACAAAGAAAACCACAGCAACGCAGATGCTTTGCCACTGGGGCCAACGGGTAGCTCAAGGTCAAAGCGGACTCGCCTCAGATTTAAAACACAAAGGAAAGCATAGCAACCCAGGTGCATCGCCACGGAAGGTGTGGGACCGTTGGGGCTCGCCGCGCCTGCGCAGTGGGGAGCGTGATGTCACCGCCGGAGCGCCGTGTGCGATAGGAAGACGTGGAGCGCTGCTTGTAGGAATGCTTTCGAATTCCCACACGTAGGCAGTCGTGAATGTTGTTTTGGGGACATCCTGGAGAAATGATGATAATGCAGTTAATGCATTTGCAATTAATGGGTTTGCTCTATACCGACGACTAACTCCGGCTTAGCTCAGTTGGTAGAGCGCTCCACTGGAAACGGAGAGGTCACTGTTTCGATACCAGGAACAAGCGGATTTTTTCGGTCGCTCTCCAGTCATCTTGCTGTGGTTGGAGATCTATTTTTGTCCGTTGTCCCCCTTGTTCTTTTTCTCCAGGGATTATTTTCGTCATCCTGTATAACGCTCCAGCTTTGACCTAATGTGCACTGAACAGGGGCTCAAACCTGGACAATTGGCGAAAATTTCGCCACTGCCACTGATTATGTTTTTTTCGACCATTGTGTGCAGCTGTTTTCTGTAAAAAAAAAATCAACGGCAAGCCTTTCGAATTGACACAGAGATATGAAAATAATTACAATATTTCATATTGAAAGTTTTCGCGAACAATTTTTCTTTCAATTTTCTGCCACCAAAGAAGGTGCACAGCGGCGCATGCGCGTCGGTTCTACTGCAAAAACGACAGTCGCTTCCCGTAATGCTTGGATAGAAAATGGCGTACCATTTCAATTCCCACGATTACCAGCGACCTCCGCGCTTCACCGTGCCCCGTTGTACGGCAGCACCATGAGTTGCGGAGTGAATTTTATGACAGTGGGAAATGCGGGACATTTTGAAGATTAGGGAATTTCTTGCAGGACGCGAAACACGAGTTCTCAATCCGGAACAGTCACGCGAGTCGCGGAACGGGTGGTTACCTACCTACGACCCATTTTTGGCGTGCACCGACCGCAAACTCCGACGAATACCTATATCTAAGCCTAGCCAGGCCTGAGCCTGCACAGCTTATAATATCCTCCACGGCTAGCCCCGGTAGGAGCGCATCCCCACAAGACATGGACACCGATACGTAAGACCAGCAACTCACACCGCCTTCTACGGGGTACAAGCCCCGTGGACCCGCCGAGTAGGCCCGTCAGCAAAAAAAGAAACGGCAATCACCATAATCATTCGCCTTCGCCCCCACCTTGATCTGCGACGGACAGACACGCAAGACCTTGGATTGCAAATCCTCACCGCTGCTAGACTCACGCGCTTGGAACGCGACGTCGCATACATAAAAGTAAGACGCAAACAAAACCTAATAGCGTTTGACATCTACGAGGCCGGAGCCGCAGAGAAGCTGCTCGCAGTCGCTGAGATCGACTTCCAAGACTCCAGGCTACATCTGAACTCGTATCAAGCCGTGCCACCGTCAGATGCTAGCGGAGTCATCCACGGGATACCACCATCCGACACAGACGGGCAGCTGCGTGAGACCGTGGAGATCGAGCAGGGAAAGCTACTCGCTGTACGAAGACTCGGCTCCTTGAACCCAATAATACTCACTGTCAGCTCCCCCACGGCTCCTCTATACGCATTCGTCAATCGAGAGGCAAACAGAATCTACCTCCACAAGCCGAAGGCCTTTCAGTGTACTCAAACTCAAAGACTTTATTTATCTCAATTTGAAGAGGGGAGACAGAGAAAAAGCAACTCATTTGTTGCTTGACGAGCTTCTACCTCCCGAAAGCAGCAAAAGAGGACTGCATGTACATATACATAAAGTTTTTCACAAGCATACTTATAACATAAAAATAGACAACACTAGGTGGGGGAGGGGAAGGAGGGGAAGAAAAGTAATCAATTCACCCAAGTTTACAAATTCCAGGGAAACTCTCTCACAAACATGGAATGCACATTTCTTAGGGTTTCACTCAAAACTTCCGCATTTCATTCAGTCAGGCGATTGAAAAAAACAACAACAAGGTACTGTATATTTAAAAATCTCATTACCGTAGTTTGTTCTGGAGGACTCATTGTCTTCTGATAGGGCATCGTATCGACAACTTCCCTAATAAAGCCCTCTATACAACCTGTGTAACCTGCAACTAATATTTCCCTCCCGACACAGACCACACCCGATTGGGTCACTCCTGCACGCCCACCTGCGCCAACTGCCAAGGATCTCACAAGTCGACCGACCCCCTGTGCCCTGCCCGCAGAGAAGCCGGCTATCGCCGGCAAGAAGCCGCTAATGCTCGTCGAAAGTCACGCACCAACCTTGGCCAGTCATCGACGAAGCATTCAAAACTAGGCTCCTTACCCCTGCACACACCACCCGTCTCTGGATCCTCCGTCAGGACCAGTAAGAGATTTGCCCCGCTTCAAGTCATCGCCTTTGAGCAGCCCTTTCCGGCCCTGCCTCGCAGACTAGCGCCGTAACCTGAACGATACCACACCCAGCCACCGTAACAACAGAGACGCTTGCGCACCTCGCTTCCGGCCGCCGCGCCCGGCACCACGACACACGATGAGTGAGGAGCATTCACCAGTTTCTCGGGGTTGCTCTTCGTAACCCGCCGTCCGGACGACCCCCCCCCCCCCCCCTTCCTTTCCCACGTCTCATTCTCAGGTTCCCCACAACAGTTCCCCACCCTCACCGCTCTCCGAAACCCACTCGCCGAGCTTAGCTTCCCCGTCCTATATTAAACACCTCGAGGACAGGATTGTCCAGCGAATCTAGCAAACCGTCATTTCCCAAATTGAAAACACAATTTTCAATCATATCGACAAGTTTTTTTTTTCAAGATTCTCTAACTTCGCTCCCGCAACTACGTCCCGGATTGAAGGACAGGCTGCCTGAACCAAAATTTAGCAGAACTAGCCGCTATCCAAGATCGGCTTCATAAACTTGAACGAACGAAACTTGAACGAACTTCACAAAATGGCTACCGGATACCCACAGGATACCCACTTTCCCCTAATAAGGTAACTGCGCTCCCTTCTACCTCCATTTCAGCTTCCGCCTTATCCCAGAATGATCAGTCCCATTCCATAAGGCATGCAGGACAAGGCGCTGCGGTCCTTGTTCCATTCCCCTCCCATGCCCCGCCCTCACCCGCAGCACTTTATATGCACGTGTGGCAGTGGAACTGCAAGGACATCCGGCAAAAACGGGGCACACTTTTGCAGGCAGTCCATCAAGCCACCAACCTTCCCCACATTATCGCGCTGCAGGAATCCCTCAGCATAATTGAGTTTACCACGCTATGTAACTTACTCTCTACCTAGCATACCGAGGAAACAGAGCGAAACTCAGCTTAGATAGCATACCTTCATATTCTCCTATTTTAGTAAATAAATCCATTGAAGTCATTTAGTTAGATACAGAGCCATTAAATAATGTCAGACAGGTACATGTGGCTATCCGATGCTGGCCACACAAGCAGAAACAGGATGTTATTATTGAGTTTTAGAATAGGGGCTCCAAAGAAATAGGGGCTCACCACTGCGGAAGCGCGGAACCCAGATTTGGGGTTTTTGGTTGGTGCTCGCCCCCGACGCAAAATTCGAGAAATAACGCGGCGCCCCTATTTGCTTGGGACCGGTTGCGTCGGCACACATGGCGGCGCCCTTCCGCTCGCTTCGGAGCAAATTTGTCATGGTCTCTGCAGTATTAGCCAGTTTCATTGCCAATGAATGGTGCAAAATGCTTTCGCTTTGCTTTATCTCGCTCAAGTACCAAAGAATGAGCGGTGGGCTCGCCCCATTCTAAAAATCGTCCCTGATTCTGGTCATTGCTAAGCCTAAAGAGAGACGCGGTAACCGTTGGCATGGCAACGTATTGCTACTCTATGGCTTCGAGTAAATTTCCTTCGTGGGACGATACCTGCAGCTTGAAAACAAGTATTTCAAGGCGCTTCAAAGTCGCTCCAGCTCAAATCTAAATCTAGCAGCTGCTCGCAGAGTATACTCGCTCGCGATCGCCTGAGTTTCGGCATAGTTGAAGGCCTAAATTTACGGTGACAGACGGTCAAAGCGCACACGAACGCCCAAGAAATCTGAGATCGAGCATCCAATTAGAGCGCTACGGATTGGATTTTTTCGGCTGAATACAGCCAACAACATTTATACTGACTTTCGATTGTCTCTGTTATTCACCTGAACTATGACTTGTAAAAAAAAAAAATACTTGGTAAGCACACATGGTTTACATTTTTAATACTTTTCTTTTTTTGACTATTACTCTCGTTAGCCGCGTTGGCGCTGCACGCGGGAAACGGAAACGCGGTGTGCTACGTTGTGAAACCCCTGTTCTATGAGCCGTCGACGCCAACCTTGTTGTATTGGGGTCCCCTAATTTCTTAGGGGAATCCAAACGTCGGAGCCCCCTATTCCAAAACTCTCTATTGTCATTTCGGCGCATTGGACACCCCAGCTTCTCAGATGGCCCACTCCTCGATTTCGTATCACTACACTCCTGCAGTCCTACTTTTAGGAGATTTTAATTGCGGTTGCAAAGACTGGGGCTTGTCTATTACTCTTCCACAAGCGTAAGCCGCGGTTCAATTTGCACGAACACTTTTATTCGCATTATTAAACGCTTTAAGGCAACCCACAAGGGAGGGTAATAGCATCTGTCGTGATAATAACTCAGATTTCAATTGGTATTGCGGTTCGCTACCCTTCACGTGGACCCCACCTTCCAAAATTATGATAGTTACCATTACCTCATCAGCATTACACTAAAATTAGGACAGAGAATCAAACCCAACCCCAATTACAAAAAAATCCACTAACCTTCCGAGCCCAGCTAGACAAGAGCCTCCTTGTTACTCGCTCTAAGACTACAGGAGGCATTGCTGTGACAGAAGAACCCCCCCCCCCCCCCCCCCCATGTATACAACCAAGTGGTTGGCCTCTGGGCAAGAGGCAAACTAATTACTATATGGAAGAAACAGCGTAAGTTAAACGAATCCCTTCATAATATCATAACTAAACTTACGGGAGAGGCTCATGATTACGCACACCAGCTAGGGAGAACTAATCGGCGTAACCTTTGTGAGAAGCTCAGCACTCATTACATATTTCTAATCCCTGGGCCATCCTAAGGTCCATGCTGGGCTAGGACCGAGTCACACATACTTTCACTAAACTACAACTACACACAGACAAAACTTTTGCAGAGTTGGGAAAGGCTTTTCTTCAACGCTACTTTCCTTCCAACTCCACCCTTTCTTTCCACATATATGCCCCCCCCCCTTGCCTACATCGTCCGATGCTGATTCTCCTGAGGTTCCATTGAGCTCTCTCTTCCTTCCAACGTTAACACCTACCCTGGCCCTGATGGTATTGACTATCCCCTACTTAGAAACCAACCTGATTCCCACCTTTCTCACCTGTTCAGTATTATTAATGACTCCTGGCTATCGGGAGGCTACGGTAATTTCTACACCCAAGCCTGGCAAACGCCCTACTTCTATCCCCCACCTTAGACCCATCTCCCTTACCTCGTGCATAGGCAAGCTCATGGAACACATGGTTCTATAGTGACTACCCTGGCCCTCCTTCCAATTTTACCCTCTTCCCCTTACACAAATCGGCTTTCGATCCCATCTGTGCACCCAGGACGCGACGATGTTAACCTACGACGATGTGTAGGCCCAACCAAGCCGGGTTCAATTGTGCACATTTTTCGGGGCGGACATTAAAGGTGCCTTTGACAACATTAACCATCAGGCATTACTATCAGAAATCGCTACACTTCGACCTGATCACCGCTTCTACCGCTACCTTTGCAACTTTCTAACACAACGATCTGTACAAACCAAAATTGATGACTACACTTCCCCACCCCAACCTTTACAAACAGGACTACCACAAGGGGCTATGCTCTCACCTTTCTTATTCAATATAGCGCTTACAGGTATCTCCCCTTTATTAAATTCCATTCCACGTTTTAAAGATACTGTTTATGCGGATGATGCTGTTGCTCTGGACCAGCAGGAGAGCAAGAAGACACGATTCAGCGAAGACTGGATATAATCTACGATTACACCCACAAACTTGGGCTCTCTTGTTCCCCGGAAAAAAATACACAGTATATTGTATTGATCACTGGACAGCTGTGCTACACTGAACCAGCGTGGCAGCCAATCTACCTACACCTGAATGGAAATCCCGTGCCCCACCCCTTTACCTCTGCGCCTTTGGATTCTGGCTCAAAGATGGCGGTAAGTGGAACGTCTGGCTCTCCAGACTTCACACACAACTTAACAACATATATCACGTCCTGCAACGCACTGCCCGGAGTAACCAGGGCTTGCGAGAGGACCAACTTCGTCGCGTCACGGAGGCCTTTGTCTACCTCATGGTGATGTATCTGTTATCTTCGTTCAACACAACATTTATTACATGTTAGGGTATAGATAACCAGCGGGCCGCCATGGTCCGCAACACAACTGAACTGGAACCCGATGGCGACCGCCTTTATTACCACAAAGCCCCTCGATGTGTTTGCGCTAATATTACCATGGCTGCTAACGCCGCCAAGCGCCCGCCGCACCCGCAATGGCGCTACCAGTCAGACTATAACATTCCTTACCCTCAAGAAAAGCAATAGCCGGAAACACGGCAAAGATCAACGCGAGCTACGGTGAATAACGCGACACAGGTCTTCTGTCCCGGGTTGACCGTCTGAGCACTGGGGTAGATGGCCTAGTCACAACGTCTTGCAGAGCCTCCGGAGGTGGTGCATTGGTCATAGCCTCGGGCAGCCAAGTGGTCTCGCTCACGACAGTACCTCGTTCAGCTGGGGATGGCTCATGTGGCGCCGCAACCATTTCGTTTTCATTTGTGCTGGTGGTCGTGTCAGGTGCCACTCGGTGTCGCAGATGGTCCCCATGGCGGTTCCAAACAGTGCCATTAGGTAGCGTTACCTCTGCTGATGATGCACTTGTGGCTTCACCCACCACTCCAGGCACCCATGGTATTCCTGGCCTGAAGTTACGAGCCCACACTCTGGCTCCAGAGTGTGGCAGGGAGTCCTTGCGAGCCCCCAGGTCGTGACGCTGCTTCTGCTGCAGTTTCTGAAAACCAACCCGTGTCCGGAGGTCAGGATGCAGACGGTCCCGAGCCATGCGCAGGCGACACCCCATCAGCAACTCTGCAGGTGTCCGTCCCGTGAGATAGTGCGGAGAGGTCCGGTAGTTCAGCAACACCCTGGCGATCTTGGTCTCGAACAGGCCTGGCTCAGCCTTCTTGAGCCTTGTTTTTTTATGGTCTGCACCACCCTTTCCGCAGCACCGTTCGACGCTGAATAGTAAGGTGGAATGAACACAGCCTGACGCCGTTTCGCTTCAAGAAGAACCTGTACTCCGAGCTGACGAACGCCAACCCACTGTCACTAACCACCACCACGTCCGGTCCATGGGCTGCAAAAATAGTACGCAGACACTTCACAGTGGCTTCAGCCGATGGAGACGGCAGCATCACCACTTCCACCCATTTCGAGTAGGTATCCACCAGCACTAAAAAGTACACTCCCTGGAACGGCCCCCCAAAATCCACATGCAATCTCAACCATGGTCGCTCAGGGAATGGCCAGGGCATGAGCGGCACAGACCTCGGAGTTCGTTGATATGCCTGGCACGTACGGCAAGTCCTCACTTTCTGTACAATGTCATCATCTATCCGCGGCCACCAGACGTGGCTCCTGGCCACCATCTTCATTTTTTTTTCTATTCCAGGATGCGTCTCATGCAGCAGGTCCAACACGCCCACCCGAAAAGGTGCCGGCACCACAACCAGGCTCCCCCAAAGCACGCAGCCATCTTGAACGCTGCAATCCTCCCGTCTTGCCGCAAATGGCCGCCACTCCTCTGCAGCCGGCAGGTGTTGCCCTATCGTCAACCTCTCTTGCAGGACCGCCAGGACAGGATCTCGGCCTGTAGCCCTCGCCATCGCCGCTGCAGACATCAAGTTGGGATAAACCTTCTCCAAGAAGAAAACGTCGCCCACCACCTGATCTTCCATGGAAGTCGCTGCCAATGGAAGACGGCTCAATGCGTCTGCGTTCCCCAAGTTGCATCCTGGCCTATACTTCAGCCTGTAGTCGTAACAGCTGAAATTCAGAGCCCATCGCAATACACGTGGCAAGCACTGCTGAGGAATGCCCCGGTCGTGACCCAGAGACCGAGTAGCGGCTTGTGATCCAAAAAGATCTCCAACTGCCGTCCTCACGTACATTGATTAAACTTGGATACTCCGAAAACAATAGCAATTAAGGGCCTTTTTGTCGAGCTCACTGTAATTCTTCTCGGCCACCATCAACCGCCTCGAGACGAAAGCAATCAACTTTTCTTCTCCCGTTTGTAGCCTATGTGACAACACCGCTCCTACCCCATTCGGGGATGCATCACAGAACACAACCAGTAGCCGGCCCGAGTCATAGTATTCCAGCACCGATGCTAATACCAGTAACTGCTTACTTGTCTCAAATACTTGACCTTGATCTTGTCCCCAACGCCATGCCTCTCCCTTCTTGAACAGCACGTGGAGTGGTTGAATCACCGATGACAAGTTTGGCAGGAATCGCCGGTGGAAGTTCAGCGAGCCCAGGCAGCTCTGCAACTCCTTCACGCCTGCTGGCTCAGGAGCCCCGGTGCCGGTTTCGACCTTCCCAGGCGCTGGATGAAGACCTGATGCATCAATGACATGGCCGAAATACTCGACACTGCCTGCTAGAAAAGGGAATTTTTCGAGTTTCAACTTCAACCCAACACTGTGTAGCCTCTCCAGCACTGTCTCCATGTTTCTGTAGTGTTCCTTGTCGTTCTTGCCAGTCACTAGGATATCATCAAAATATACCACTGTCCCTTGGCAGTCTTGTCGCAGACTGTCCATCACTCTTTGAATAATTGCAGGTGCGGACGACACCCCAAACGGCAACCGTTTGTACTGAAACCCTTTTTTTCGTGTTAATTGTTACATATGCCCGCGAGCTGGTGTCCAACGCAACCTGCTGTTAAGCGTCACTCAAATCTAGCTTCGAAAACTTCATGCCCCCCGACAGCTTAGCCCACAACTCATCAACCCTCGGAATAGGGTGTCTCGGTTTATGCGGCCTGGTTGACTGTGACCTTGAAGTTTCCACACACTCTTACCCGGCCGTCCTTTTTAAGTACGAATACAATGGGTGCAGCCCACTCGTAAACCCGAACGGGCATCAGTACGCCTTCTCTCAGTAGCCACTGAAGTTCCTGTGCCACCAGGTCTTGTAGTGCAAAAGGCACTGGACGCGACTTCAAGAATCTCGCCTTCGCTCCCTCTGGAACATATATCTTTTCTGTCACTCCCTGTAGCTTCCCCAGACCCACCGAAAACAGAGCTGGGAACCTGCTGATCAGTTCGTCCACGCCGCCCACTTGGTTGACGTTCAGCAACTCCTCTAGTGGCATGCCAAATGCTTTGGCCCAATTTCGCCCTAGCAGGGCTTGAGCGTCCCCTTGAACCACAAGAAGTGGCAGCCGTGCGTGCCTTCCACTGGATTCTGCATCTACCACCGCCTTTCCAACGACCGCCGCGGTATGTCCAAAATAGCTTCTCAAACGGACATCAGACGCCTCTACGGTGACATCAGGAAAACGCCTCTTGAACTCAGCTGTCCCATCACTGAAACCACGGCTCCCGTGTCCAGTTCCATTCCGACCAATTTGCCTTGAACCTTGACCTCGGCAGAGATGGGTGGTACCCGCTGTTCCAAAGACCGTATGACCCCGACGCTGGACAATGGAGATGTCTCAGGATGAAGCCACCACAAGTTCTCGACCTCCGCAGTGTCCGAGTCGCCGTCGCTAGAAGCTACGTTCACTGCGCGTACCTTGCTGGAGTTCCGCCGCCCTTCCCCAAACCGTTCCCCGGCGATATCTTCAGCACGGCGTTCCTTGCCCTTCCGTTGAGCCCCGTTGGCTGGGTGCACACTCGTGCTAAATGACCGTGTTCTTGACACTTAAAACACCGTAAGTCTCGGGCCCTGCACGTAGGGTCACTGTGTCGTCCTCGGCAGCGATGACAGCAAGAAACTGCCTCCCTGGGCCCCGTGACCCGGTTCACCTCTGAGCCTTTAGAGCGCTGCGTTAGCTGTTTAGCCCCCTTTGCCGCTGCCCCCATGCTGGTGACGATCTTTACTGCCTTTTCCAGTGTTAGTTCAGGCTCTTCTAGCAAACGCTTCCTCATTGCGTCGCCGCCGATGCCGTGAACTATCCAAAATAGCAGGGCGCCACCAACTGACGCAGTCCTGCCAGAAAGTCCTTGACTGGCTCACCTTCTTGCTGTCCTCTGGAGTAGAACAAGTAGCGCTAAACAATAACCGATGGTCTCGGCGCGTATTGTTCGGTCAGTACCACCAAACATTCGCCGAGAGGAACCCCGCGAGGCTTCCGTGGGGCCAGTAGCCTCCGCAGCAGTGAGTACGTTGCTCGTCCACAGTGACTCAGGAAGACTGCTCGCCATCTTGCCTGTTCGACTTGGTTTGCAATAAAGTACGACTCCAGTACTTCAACGTATTCGTTCCAGTCCTCCCCGCCGTCCCCGGCAAACGGCTCCAACTTCGGCTTCTTGGGGGCGGTGCTTGGCGGTTGCTCGCGAACCAGGAACAAAAAATATACGAAGTGGCCTAACTTATTTTAGTGGGTCCTCGTCGTCGTCGCCAATTGCTATGTTCGTTCAACACAACATTTATTACACGTTAAGTTAGAAATAACCAGCGGGCTGCCTTGGCCCGCAACACAACTCAACTGGAACCCCATGGCCACCGCCTTTATTACCGTGGCCGCTGACGCCGCCAAGCACCAGTCAGACTATAACAGTATCAGTATCTCTACACCAATCTCGGCAAAACTCCCCACGCTAAACTTAATCCTCTCTTGCGCAAGTTTACCCGCCTAACTCTGGGCGTTCCAAATGCCGCACCGAACGATACACTTGAGAAGACATCGCTCTTTAGTACAATCCAATATCGTAAAGACATAGAATTACAAGGCCAGAGAATTGCCTTCGTTTTTCAAAACCGAGTCGAATCTTCCTGCGGTCGCTTGGTTACGACATTTCTTCCCTTCCTCCCATCCCCACCTCCAGGCCTTCTTGGCTTTCACTTCCCCGTGTCGCGGTATTCCCCATTCCTCGTAGAATGATCCTGAGCGGAATCCCTACAGACGCGATGACAGGACTCATCGAACCTCCCGGAACACTCCCTCGCCTTCCGTTACCACCACATATTACGTGAATGCCCTCTCCTATTTTCGGGCCACAACTACCGCAGTCATTCATTCCACTTACTCACGTATCTTTTATAATTCCCACATTAATATCTAGTCTTCTACATGTGCTTACACTTGAGCTATAGCCGAAACTATCACAATACCTACCCCACCTGCGAACCAAATCCTAATTCGAACAGACAGGCGGGCGGCCTGTCGGGATTTCTTAGAAGTCACCCTCACCCCCGAAATCTTTGATGACCTCCAAGAATTTCTGACCAACATTCGTGCCCTCGAGGTGACCTTCCAGTGGGTTCCGGGTCACTCCGGCAGTCAGGGGAATGAGGCAGCCCACGCCTTGGCCTGCGACAAGTTACCAGGACCCCTTGTGCCGGAATGAGTCGGTATAACCTGCCGGAAGATTTGCTCTTAAAACGCGATCAGCGATGAGAAGCCTTGGCCTCTTTTCGCGAGTCTCTCAAATCCCCTTGCCCCCCCCCCGCCCCCCTCCTTTCTATCTAGGTTAAAAGGCGCCTTATGGCGTCAAGCTTAAACCTCTCACCAACCCCGGATCTCCTTCACTATACACCAACTCCTGTTTACAAACAAACCGGAGCGCCCCTAGCGGACACCACCGACGCTGCGCATGCGCGATGGGAGTGTGGGCAAGAAACTCGCTGTCGCCCATAAACAAACCATTGGAATGGGATGTTTTCTGCGTCGTTGTGAGTCCCTGCGCTCTTTTTCGCGTTGCAATTGTTGATTCTGCGTCTTCCTGGCAATGTCTGACTACTTTAGCGGCCTCAGGGAAAAAGCGAGGGTCGTTACACCGCCAAACTCGGCGTGTATAATGTAACATGCGGCGATTCCTTTCGCGTGGACGCCGCAGAATGGACGCTAAAGCCTGATTCACATGGTGAGGTTCTGCTCGCTATTTTCATTCATGACGTCGCTCGGGCTTCAAAAGCCTGGACCATAGGTGAGATGACGAAGATACTGAAATTCGCAAGCAAAATCGGACGGAGTGATTGAGGCATAAGAACTTGGTGACGGCCACTGGTAACAATTATCAACATTTCCTTATATCTACTCTTTACACCGAGTCACTTACCCGAAGCAACCTTCAAAATTAAAAGTATTTCGAGGTCTGCACTTTTTATCGCAGTTACCGCGTCAACGTTTGGTCTACGGGCCACTGTCGTTTGAACGAGCAGAAGACAAGCAGAAACGTTTGAGAGAGCGGATGACAGCTCGAACGATGAGGTGGCCGTTTGAACGTGATGACGCACTGAACATAGTCCGCAGGTCGTTTCTGCAATTTAACGGTTTTCCCACGTTCATGTTGGAACAAAACAAATAAATCTGACGACCAGAAGTGTCCGTGAATTCAATCCAAAGTGCTTTCCGCCCAAGCAATCGTAGTCCGACGGCGTCTGTTTTTTTCTTTTTCACGGTTCCTGTTCACGTTCTCGGACGAACCGAGCAGGCAGAGAACGCATGAAAACTGACCTTCAAACCTTTCCCGACTCTTTCGGTAAAGCTTCAGTAGCGGCGTTTTGACGGGAAGGCAGGTTTTTGTCAAGTTTCTTTAAAAGTAACACAGGAATGCACGTGCCCCATGGCGGCTTTCGCGCACAGCCCCAAACCGGAAATTCGCCCGACGTGCCATCACCGCGCCCTGACGTAACAGAGATGAGTTCGTGTATTACAAATCCCTCTTTGGACGCCCCATCTGCGTTGACTGCGAGGGCTTCCCCAATAACCCTTCATATTCTATGGGAGTGCTCCTCCTCTCTCCCCTCCCGCTGCAAAGCTCCTACACTCCTCCCCCCACACCAGCGCCCCGGAACGCTGGTAAAGTGGCTCACTACACCGGACCCCCTTGTTCTTCCGTACCAGCGGGCCCTGGTCATCACGTCCAGGCGACCTCTGGTCGTGCGCTAAGAAGGAATCTTCTTAGCGCCGGACAGGGCGTCATATTGACGATAAGGTTTGACACCACCAATATAACACAAAGAAAGCCCAGCAACGCCGATACTTCGTCAGTGAAGCCGGCTGGAGAGCTCAAGGTAAAAGCGGACGCGCCTCAGAATTAAAGCACAAAGGAGGGCATAGGAACGCGGATGCTTCTTCACGGAAGCCGTCGTGAAGCCGGCGGGGTTCGCCGCGCCTCCTCAGTGGGGGAGTGTCATGTCAAGGAAGACATGGCGCGCTGCTTGTAGGAATAGTTTCGCATTCCTACACGTAAGCTGTCTAAATTGTCTTCTTGATTTTTTTTTCTCTAATATTTTAGAGAAAAAGAACGGCGCGTTAACATTCCACACGCTAAAACTGACCTGCTCAGTGCCCATTCGGGGAAAGTTACAACTTTCTAGGTGCAGGCGCCGATTTTTTTTTTTGGGGGGGGGGGCTCGTTTTCGAGTGGAAGGTCTGCTTGGGACACCCTATACTTAAAATTCAATTATTAAATTCAAGATTAAAAATTGAAACAGCTCAAGGACACGGGCAAGAACAAGAAAATAGACGAGCAAGGCGCTGACTTACAACTGAAGTTTATTCGCGCTAACATCGAGTATAAATTCTCTATCGTCATAGCAAACAAAGAAAAATACGTAACAAGGAAACCACGGGCTCGTTAGCCACCGTCACCCCCTGTTACTGTGTGTCTAAAGAGCAACATTCCTCGTCGGGTAAAGATAGTAAAGGAGCGCTCGCCCGCAGTTTTCCCCCAATCTTCCAAATTCCCGTGCTTCGATGATTTCTCGAGTGAGTTCATCTTTATTCTTTTTTAAGCACGCCACACTTGTCGAACACGGGAGTGCAACAATAGCCTCGGCAATGCACTGCATGATGACCTGACACAACCGTATAAACATCCTACTTATGCGGTCGCAAGCGATCATTAAAGCAGCGCCCCACTTGTCCGACGCACCTACCGCCGCACGAGAGCGGAAGAGTACAGCTCTCTCTTTTCCGCTCTCGTGCCGCAGGCGATACGTCGGGCAAAGAGACGTTGGCTCAATGATCGCTTGCGAGGGCAGAAGTATAACGTTTATGGGGTTGTGTCAGATCATCATGCCCTCCATTGCCGAGGCTATTGTTGCGCTCTCGTGTTCCGCAAGTGTGGCGGGCTTAAAAAGAATGAAGATGAACTCACTCGAGAAATCATCGAAACACGGGAATTTGGAAGATTGGGGGAAAACTGCGGTGAACGCTCCTTTACTATCTTTATCCGTCAAGGAACGTTGCTCTTTAGACACACGGTGACAGGGCGTGACGGTGTCTAAGAAGCAGGTGGTGTCCATGTTATTTATTTTATCTTTGCTTGTTTTTTACGACGTTGCAGTATGTATATTCGATGTTAGCACGAGTCAGCTTCCGTTGCAAGTCAGCGCCTTGTTCGTCTACCTTCATGTTGTTTTCCATGTCCTTGCGCTGGTCTAATTTTTAATCATGAAGTAGCAACTAGGGCCCAAACTTCTGCGTTAATAAATTCACAAGCATAGACAGCTAGAAGAATGCAAGTTTAAAATAGCTTCTAATACGAAAAGAAAAATAAATAAACGAAGCTACATGCGGTCAGGTGGTAATCTACTACTCAACCGAACGCTTTTATAATAAAAACACAAATGAACAGACATACACGCGGCAGTATTGATAACCCTTCTCCACGTTATTCTTGAACATGAGAAGTTAGAGCCGTCAGTTCGTTGGTGCTATTTTTATTTCCATCGAATGCAAGAGACATGGAAATCATCTGCTTCAGTTGCAGCACAGTTAGCAGTGGGTTCGCCGTAAGCAGAGGGTTTATTTTCAGATTAAGACGATGCAGCTGCGAAAGAGTGTCACAGCGGCGTCACCTATGCAAGAAAAGGGTGTCGATTTTCGGGTACTCGGGCAGCGGCGCTGTGCGCGGTGCGGTTAACTGTAAGGCGGGCTTCGTCTTGGCGTCGGAACGCCGACCCGAGAGCTTGGTGAAGGCATGCAACGCGAGGGCGAAGAGCGTGGCCACCGCGAGACCTTCCACGACGTAGCTGATCCGGAAGTGCTGAACGACGATAGACTTGATCAGAGGCACCCAAGTTCGGCTCGCATACTCGATCACGGACACGTGGTGCTTGGCCAGCTGCTTCGTGTGGGGGCGCGTAGACATCCTGGATCGCCTTGTTTCACTGGACGTCAAAAGAAACAAAACAATCGACCACACAAAGTTTGCTGCGAATGACATGGGCAGCTGTTGCGTTGTTGGAAGATGTGCTTTGGAAGATTCGCTTTTAGGCGATTTGCTTTACTGCTATATTAGTATCGCGCATGTGATGACCGGATGTCATGTTGAGCACGTGTAGCACGTCATAGTGGCACACACCACGGAAGTGAGTATGTTCGATTCGATTATCTTCAACGTGTGTGCACTGAGGTATTGTTATCGGAACAAGGGAAGCAATCTGAAACTCCTTGCGCCGTACTATTACAGTCTCCTGTCCTGCATTTTTACCTTTCTGGTTAATGGTATCCGATTTAGTTAGTGCTTGTTTACGAACAATAAAGTTGCGGTGCACACCCCTGTGTTGTGTTTTTTTTTAATTTTTATCAATTAATCTTTACGTATACAAAACTTGCTGCCAAACCCAAGAATGAAAAAAAAAAAAAAAAAAAAAAAAACGACAGTGCGACGTTTTTCCTTGCCATCAATGCCGGTACGCCGTCGAAGTTGGAACAAGCAACATTCATCTCGCTCTCGCACCTTACAGGTGCAGACATACGCAGCTCTAGAGAAGAAGACGAATCATTCCCTCGTCTGAATATGTTTATTGTGCGTTGCGCCACATTATAAATAATACATAGCATTTCGCTAGATTTTACCAATCGCCGCGAAACCGCACAGACACCGAGACCGTGCATTGGTTAGGCCTACTTCAACCACACCGATCAGCTCAGCTGGACCTGGGTGCATGTCAGGGCTTAAAATGACAGTACAGTACATACCATACGTTGAAATAAACAACAACAAATCTGGTTATATGCAGTAACAGTACCTAAAAAACACAACTGACCGCATTTGCGAGGTTTACGACAAACTTCAAAGCTGCCGTCTGGAACCATGCGACGAATCTAACGAATCTCCGAATCTGCCGAATATTCGTCGCCGGAAGTTCGAGCATTTTCGTATCTGTCCGAATCCGAATCTCCGGTGATTCGTCCCATCACCAGTTAGCACGAGTGTCCGAAGCGGTAGCGTAGCTAGTGGTGACGCGTCTGCCTCATACGTAACGGACCCCGGATTGATCTCCAGTGTGTGCTTACTTTATTTCTTTTTCTTGAAACCTTTGGTTTCGTCGAGGCATTTGGCGATATTTACGACATTTCTTTTTTACAATTAACACTGAAAAAAAAAAAAAAAAAAAAAAAAAACGCTGTTGACGAAACTTCGCTCGACTAAACGGTATGGGGCTCCCTTTCCGGAGGTGTACGGGGGCGCCAAGTTGGTTAATAGTTTTGTAATTAGCAGCCGCATACTGTCGCCGCGAAGAGGCGTGAACGCAGGCCCGGCAAGGGGGGGGGGGGGGGGTTGACGAGTCCCCCAGTGATTCACGCGCCGTCCGAATCTGAATCAAAGTTCCCGCGCGTTGTCGAGTAGCCAATCCAGCGTGAGCGGCGTAGCTAGAGTGTCTATCGTTGCTAGGGTGTCCTCCTCTTCCTCTTTTGTTTCCCCTGCCACGTTGGGCGTCCAGGCAATCGGAAATACGCGTCCTGGACCTCGGTTACAACAAAACAACCGGAAACGACCGCACGAAGTGTGCGGCAATTGACATGGACAGCTGTTGTTTTGTTGGAAGATGTGCTTTGAGATATTCGCTTTTAGTCGATGTGCTTAGGCTATTTGCTTCTGTAAGGGATGTGCTTTAGGATATTTGCTTTTGCAGGAGATGTGCGAAAGACTCTTTCTTCGTGGGTTATTGTCTGGGTCCTGAGCCCTTTGCTATTTTCGTGACGCTGTGGCCTTCCGCCAACTCTGCTCGGCGTGACGCACATCCCTCTCCTCACACGGAGAGTCACGAGGAATGACTTTATATCTTTTTAGGTAGCAACTCTAAAAGAAACTGATTACTTTTGAAATTAATAAAACTACTTTTAAGTGTTACTATTTTTACAACTCGGTTTCTAAACTTAGTACTACTTATACCGATGTTACACGGCCACCCTTAAGCGAAGTTAAGTTACCCATAACTGCCTTTGCACATCGCCACAGTTACCACACTATACTGTCGGATAGTTATGTGGGTGGTAATGAAGAGTGCACCTGTACAACTTTGATGGGTGCTTAAGACGAGCAAGTGATTGATTGATCGATTAATTTATTGAGGGTTAAAGGGACATGAGCATATAAGGCTATAATGCGCCAAGAGCCTGAACTATTGCAGTATAAGGGCTAAAAAGAGGAAAGAGCTATAGTAGCCGGTGATGTGATAAAACTATAAAGATGCACGTGTATAAGTGTCAAAGATATGGTCATGAGTTAGGATGGGAAATAAAATCTCGTTCGGTGTATAAGGCCCATATCAGTGAGACACTTATGCATGCCATCGTGTGGAAGGTGTGGTTTGCAGGAGAGGTATTGAGAGCAACCAGTACAGACAGCGGTAGAATTCGAACTACGTTCATGTGCCCACGCCGCGCGAGCCCCGCTTCTGCTTCATCTTCTTTTGTAGACCGGCTTGTGCTGACCGTGAGGGTCGCTATAAGGCTCCCCCCTGTGAAGCGATGGATGCCGGAAGAGCCCAAGTGACGCGCTGGGGTCTAGGTGCAGACGCCGAAGGCGGGAGTGGGGTGGTGATGGCAGAGGCCGGCGTAGGCAGGGCAGCGTCCAGGTAGGCCGGTTTGACGCGGTCTGCAGCAACAACGTCATGATGACCAATGATATCGAGAGTGTAGGTCTTGACCTGGCGATCGAGCACTGTGGAGGTCCATCGTAAGCTGGTCTAAGAGGTCGACGAATACGATCGCGCCGTAAGAACACGTGGGTGAACGACTCAGGGTTTTGGCTCATGCAAATGTGATGAGGATTCCTCCGAGTGGGAAGAACTGGTCGAAGTTGTAGTATTCCCCTTTGGGGATACCACTTAGAAACACAGTAGGTTCCTTCGGTCCGGATAACGACGTGTTTATTGACTCAAATGCCAACACGCTTCGCTCCTAGATATGAAAAGATTGGGCGCTGACTCAATTGCCAGTATCACCCGGTCGGTTTCCCGCGCTGTCGCATTAGACAGATTCACGGA
This sequence comes from Ixodes scapularis, assembly GCF_016920785.2. NCBI lineage: Eukaryota > Metazoa > Arthropoda > Arachnida > Ixodida > Ixodidae > Ixodes > Ixodes scapularis. Next base: position 243,905,656 of record NW_024609835.1, on the reverse strand, counting down.
AAGTCGGAGGCCCACAAAGAAACACCGAGCTCGGTAGAGCCAGGGCTTTCGCCGACGAGAGCCCCTGGCCCTAAAAAACTGGGTTGCTCTTTATGTTTATAGAGCCTTGATGGAGATGCGCCTCAACGGGTAATCGATCTCTTAGCTGTAGATGAGAAATTCAGCCAGTGCAGTACAACCGCTAACCAGGGATTTATAGCGTGCATCAAGCAGTACTGATCACAGGAACGCGTGCCGGTACTAAACTCAACCAGATCGAAACGGGCGGTGGCGGCGGTGATCGAGCCGAGGAGGTTCCCAGCGCAAGCTTTCGCTCCACGCTCCGAGCTGAGACGCGTTAGCCCACTCGGCCACTTCCTCCCCTGAGCCCCTGGCCCTGCTTCGGGGCCAGCTTATGTAGCCTCGGAGAATGGACGCGCCCGCGGAGGCCGCTAGCAGTCGCGTCCATTATAACTCTCAAGGGTGCGCCGGTGGCACATTCACCCAAAGTGGGCAAGGGAGCGCCGGCCCCTTGGGGAATTCGGCCTCGGTTCCTTGTATCCGGGAGGCCGACGCCATTGGTGACTAAGACTCCCACAGGCTGCTCGAAGCTAGACCTGGATAGGGATATAGGGAACCCCTTGGTCGCACAATTTTGTTTTGTCTGTGGAGCCGCGGGTACATCGCACAATTTGCGGTGTTTGCTCAACTGGAGGTGCGCTCTCGTGTCGCGCGCTCAACTGGTCAGACGCTCTCGTGACGTGCGCTCTAGTGTCAAGCGTGCTCCTGTCGCAGCGCCCTCGTGTCGCGCGCTCTAAAGGCGCTCTCCCCTTCAGGTATCCCTTGGGAAAGTAGAGGACAGGCATTTTAGAGAGCACGTGTGTCGACCAAAGTGAACATTGCTGAAGCGCCTCCAGTGTGATTTTTGCCGTAAATAACGGGAGGCCCCGGGGCAAACCCATGCAATGTAGAAAAGTATATACCTTTCTGGTTTCATACATAGCTACGAAAGCCAGAACATACGAATCCCAACCGAGTCAAACAACCGGCTTACAAACGCAATCGTGTTGATAATAGCGCCAAGGAGTTTGTATGACTCCTTCTGGTGGTGTGCAGAGAGTGGAGTCACGGTGGTAATATATGATTTTGCCTAATCAACTCGCGAACGGTTGGGTATTGGCTGCAGAGATCCATTTCGCTTCGTTTTATTACCGTGATTATATTTTGATTTCTGTGTTCCTAATTTCACAGAAAGAAGAAAATTGATTTTCTGCTGTGAAGTCACGGCGGTTGATTGATTGATTATTGGGGGTTTAATGGCGCAAGAGCAACTTAGGCCATATTGCGCCAAAACAGAGGTTTCTATAGGGAGTTTAGAGATGCAATCCAAAAGAAATGCAGGCTACAGCTGGTGTAAAAGGCCAGTTTTATGCAGGAAAGTTATAACTCGATTGAACGGCACCAAGGGTTGGTCGCCAAGTAGAAAATAGGGATGGAAAGGAAGGTGATCTCGGAAAATTTCTGGAAAACATAATCGGCGGTGTTGATTTAAAGATTTACAATGCCACAGGATATGTAAGACAGTCACAGCTTTGCCACAGTTGTCGCAAAGCTTAACATCCTCATTGCAGAGCAGGTGCAGGTGAGTCAAACGGGTATGCCCAATTCTTAAACGGCAAAGAAGAACTTCAACGTGACGATCTTTATGAAATGAGCTCTCCCATACCCCCAGAAGGGCTTGATAACGTGGAGCTTGTTCTCGTTTTCCATATCCCAATCCAGCTGCCATGACTTCATAATCAGTTTCTGTATGAACAGTTTCAGGTCTTGGTGTGGCAGGCCAAAGGGCAGTTTTGGGCATTCCTTTGCAGAGGCAGCAAGCAAGTCTCCTTTCTCATTGCCAGGAGTACCCACGTGGCTTGGGACCCAGCAGAATTTGATCAAGTGTCCTTGTTGAAGCGCGTGATTTAACCGAACCCGAAGACGTTGCACAAGAGGGTTCTTGCTGTCTGTTAAGGACAAAATTGCTACAAGAACGCTCTGAGAATCAACAAACAGAATTGCTTTTATGATATTGTTCTCTAATAAATACTCCACAATCATTAAAATGCCATACAATTCAGCTGTAAAAATACTTGCAAGAGTGTTGAGTTGTCGAACTTTCCTGAAAGCAATGGAATAAACCGCACATCCTGCAAAAGTTGATGTTTTAGACCCATCAGTGTAAAAGTGCAAATAGTGCTTGTATTTTTGTTCCAATTCGAAAAACTCCTGTTGCAGAACAAATGGAGAAACAGCTCTCTTTCTGTACTTGGACAGTGACCAGTCACAGGAGATTGGTAGAGGGTCCCAAGGTGCAACTCTTTCATTGCTCCTCAGCAAAGCAGCCTCACTAAAGGAAAGATGGAGCATTGTTGCCATGGTCTGCACTCTGAAACTCAGGGGCCGAACAATGCTCGGCCTGTTTTCAAAGAGTCCGAAGGATCTAGCGGGTTGGAGGGCATCAAAAGTAGGATGTTGAGGATAGCTGTATATCTTGTAAGCATAACAAAAACTCAAATATTGCCTTCGTCTTTCCAGGGACATTTGATGTGTATCAGCATACAAGCTCAACACAGGTGATGTTCGAAATGCCCCCGTGGCAAGTCGGAGCCCCAGATGAGGGACCGGGTCCAACATCTTTATGGCGGACGGACGTGCCGACCCATAAACAATCGCGCCATAGTCCAGGCGAGACCGCACCAAGGAGTTATAAAGTCGCAAAAGGCACCGTCTGTCGGACCCCCAGGACGTATGCGACAGGACTTTGAGGATGTTTGATGAACGTAGGCATTTCTGCTTCAACTCTTTCAAGTGGGGTATAAAGGTGAGCTTTTTATCAAATATTATCCCTAAAAACTCGTGTTCCTTCTTTACAGATATAGCAATGTCATTCAAGTGCAACAATGGATCTGGAGACAAGCCACGGCGGAGTGAAAAGGGAACACAGATTGTCTTTTCGGGAGAGAACCTGAAGCCATTTTGATCAGCCCATTTGCTCATCTTATTGATTGAGGGCTGCAATTGCCGTTCACAACTGGACAAGTTGCAAGAAGAATACGATATCTGCACATCGTCAACATACATTGAATAAAATACAGATGGTGGTATAACTTGAGCCACACTATTAATCTTCACTGCAAAGAGTGTAACACTTAATACTCCACCCTGAGGGACGCCATTCTCCTGGAGAAAGACATCCGACAGGATGGAGCCCAAACGCACTTGGAAGGTCCAACCCGTCAAGAAGCTTTGAATACAGCGAAGCATGCGACCTTTGACACCATATGAGTGCAAGTCTCGAAGTATCCCATATCTCCAAGTAGTATCATAAGCCTTTTGGAGATCAAAAAAGACAGAAACACAATGCTGGCGATGGACAAATGCTTCCCGAATAGAAGTTTCCAGGCGGACAAGGTGGTCAACCGTAGAGCGACCCGCTCGGAAGCCGCACTGATTGCTATCAAACACACCCTCTGCCTCTAAAAAGTGTACAAGACGGCGATTAACGAGTCTCTCATAGGCTTTGCCCAGGCAGCTTGTCAATGCAATTGGGCGATAGCTCGTCGGTAAAGAGGGGTCTTTGCTGGGTTTCAGAAGAGGAATTATGTGTGCCATTTTCCAACAGTCAGGAAAACAGGCAGCATCCCACAATAAATTAAAAAAGGTGAGCAAACTGTTTAGAGATTCAGACGACAGTCTCCTTAGTATCTCGTATTGTATTCTATCCGGCCCAGCCGCAGAGCCTTTTTTGACGCCGAGAGCCAGTTCAAGCTCACACCGTGTAAATGGCTTGTTATAAGGAGCACCCTGACCACCAGACAAAGGAATAGTTTGTTTTTCTGCTACTGATCGAAACTTCTTAAAAGATTCACTATAATTGGCCGAGTTAGACACTTCCTGGAAGTGTTTACCAAGAACATTTGCTTGTTCCTGAAGTGATGTTGCTGATGGAAAAAGGGGTATCCTAAAATACCGATAGTCTCCCCTGATCTTCCTAAGACGATTCCACACTTCCTTTGAAGAAACAAAACTACTCAAGGAGGTCACATACTTTCTCCAAGAACTGCCTTTGGATCGCCTTCGCGTCCAGCGAGCTTTGGCTCTTCTTTTCTTGAATTCAAGTAAATTCCTAGGAGTGGGATAACGTCTGAAGATGCACCATGCCTTGTTTTGCGACTTGCGTGTTGTGGAGCAGTCCTTGTTCCACCATGGCTTGCATCTCTTGGGGAGTCATCCAGAGGTCTGGGGGATACTGTGTGATGCAGCATTTATAATCGCTTCAGTAACATACAGCGTGGCATCTTCAGGGCTCATGTTTACAAGAACAGACGAATCGATAAAAGCCTCCAAACAAAAAATAGACCAGTCAGCCTTTTTCAATTTCCACCTTGGGAGTCATGTCGGAATAGAAGGAATTGGCATTGTACTTTCTAAAACAATAAGGAAATGATCACTTCCAAAAGGATTATTTAAAACTTTCCATGAAAAGCATGGAAGTAAAATTGGTGATGCAATGGAAAGGTCAAAGGATGTAAATGATTGATGTGCTGCACTAAAAAATGTGGATCTCTCCCATTAAAAAGACACAACCCAGATGATAATAAAAAAAAAACGCTCTATGATTCCTCCACGTGAATCCTGGCGAACACTACCCCATAAAGGGTGGTGGGCATTAAAATCGCCTAAAATTAAAAAAAGTTGAGGTAATTGTTTTACAAGTGATTCAAGTTCACACATATGCAGTGCAGAGTTAGGTGGCAAATAGAGAGAAACAACTGTGATTAAGCGGTCAACAAGAAGGCGTACCGCTACAGCCTCTTAGGGCGTAGAAAGGGGTACCTCCGAGCAAGCAACACCACTCTGCACCACCAGTGCCACTCCTCCCGACGTATTTGGGGAGAGTCCATCTTTCCTAAAAACTTGGTGCCGACGTAAAATTTGTGTATGAGTGTCGTTTAAATGTGTTTCTTGCAGGCTGAGGGCGATTGGTCTCAACTCGTCCATAAAATAATTTACATCATCTATATTTCTGATAAGGCCACGGCAGTTCCACTGCATAAAATGGAAATTGGTCAATGTTTAAAAAATGAGATTAAAATATGAATAAAGAAGAAACACTGGGCGAATAAATGACAGTTCTAAAGCTGCTGCATGTGGCATAAATTAATTTACAGTCTCACGTTGGAGGGATCACAGGTTTTTTGCTTTTGTGTTTACTTTTAGAAGTCTGCCACTCCATGTCGTCTTGGTCAGACGCATGAGTGGAGACTTCTCCACACTCATCCATGGCTTCACTTTCCTGAGGCGAGGCTTTTCCTGCAGGTTTCTTCAGGTTGGGGGAACGGGGCGCCATGCGCCGCCCGCGACCAGGCCCAGCCAAGGCGGCAGAGGAGGTGCTGGGCGAAGCGTCGCCCAAGTCCACCCGTTCCTGTCCCTTTGGCGCTGCAGGAGCGGCACGAGAGCCATGCCGCTCTTTTGATGATACTCTCTCCAGGGAATGTGGGCGAGAGTGTCTACCCATCTCCCTGGAAGGAGACTGTGGAGGAGGGACGGTTGCGGCCGCCACCGGCCCATCCTGGGTTTGGGAAACAGCCTGAGAAGATACAGGCTGTTGCCCTGTTGGAGTGCGAGGGTTCGCACTCTGGCTGGGAAGGTCGGAGGACCGCCCAGCCGAGATTGCACGCCCCGGAAGCTAAATCTTCAGCTGGGGCGGGGGGGACTGCGAGGCCTCCCATGGTCCAGAAAGGATATCTGGGTGGCCACTGCTACCATCAGTGGTGGAGGTCCCCGCTGCACCACCTGCGCAAAACTGCCTTTACGTAAGAATCCGAGGTGACGGCGTGCCTCTGGGTAGGAGAGGCTTTCCTTGACTTTAAGTGCAAGTACCTCCTTCTCCTCCTTCCACGTTCTGCATGATCGAGAATATGCAGGGTGGGTATCACCGCAGTTCACACAGTGTGCGTCGTTGGTGCAAGAGTCCGTGGTGTGGTCATTCTTGGCACATTTTGCACATGTAGCTTTTCCACGGCATTGCTGGGAGCCATGGCCAAACCTCTGGCATTTGAAACACCTTCGGGGATTAGTCACATAGGGCCGAACCCTGCAGTGGAGATAGCCAGCTTTCACGGCCTCTGGAAGTGTCGCGGACTCAAATGTTAAGACTATGTGTTTTGTCTTGAGTTCTGTGCCATCACGACAATTTGTGATTCGACGGGCAGCGACTACTCCTTGGCTAGAGAGGCCCTCCACCAGCTCTGCGTCAGATGTGTCCAACAGGTCGTCTTCGGAGATTACTCCTTGGACGGTGTTAAATTTGCGGTGAGGAGTAACAGTGACTTTATAGTCCGACACAGAGTTACGACCCAAGAGGGCATCACTCTGCTGCTTTGTACTGATTTCCACGAGGAGGTCTCCAGACGCCATTTTCTTTGCAGTGAAGTTTTTGCCAACAACTCCTTCTAGTGCCTTAGCAACAAGGAAGGGGGACAGTTTGCCCAGTGGCTTTTCATTCTCAGAATGAAGAACAAGAAATCTTGGAAATTTTTCAGAGACAGAGGACTTTTCAGACTGGAGTGGTACTTCGGTGCGGACCCTTTTCGGGGCCCGATCAGAGGTTTTTTTAGTTTGCAGACCCATAAAGATGGGAAGAAAATTCAGTGCCCGGGTGCACCGCCCACTACGGAGCCCAACAAGGGGGTAGGTAATGTGCCATAACAAGAAAGGCTGGGCTGACACAATTACTCTACCAGTGCTGCCCGGGCACTATAACCGAGTGTGGATGCAGGGACAGGACCTGTTTCCACTCAAGGTTAGCCCTTGCCGCCTAAGAAGGTGAAAAAGGAAGGAGGAGAGTGCAGAAGAAAAGAGAAAGAGGTGGAAGGAAAAGTGAAAGAAGGAAGAAGAGGGTAGAAAAGGCGACTGACTGAATCATCCTGGTCGGGCCAAGCCAGGACACCCGTCTACGAGAAGCAGGGGTCGAAGCGGTGTATTGCCCCACCCGGGGGGCCCCGAAGGGTCCAAACATACCCCGGGCTTAGTTCAACCACCAGGGTCCCCTTTTCCCCGGACACGTGTTAAGCCACGCACAGCCAGACGTGTGTGGGCGAACCCACATGGCTCGGGGTTCGTAGTGACGCCACTCACCAAGCACCAACCAAAGTAGGTGCCCCCTGCGTGCGGGTATGGTGGCCCACGTGGCTGGGGCCCGTGGCGACGTTACTCACCAAGCACCTAGCACCTAAGGTGCAGGCGCCCCCTGCGCGGCTCGGGGTCCGTGGAGACGCCACTCTCCAAACACCTGCTTTCACAGGTGCCCCCTGCGGGGTGAAGTCACGGCGGGGAAACAGAAATCAATGAGCGTACAGAAATTGTAGCGACGCTTGTGCTCGTTTTATGGCGCCTCTAAAACCGTGCGATCATGGATGCGCAATGTCAAGATTGCATAAACTGTTGTTTCCTGTACTCGTATTGCATCGTGAGAGAACGAATAGGGCTGGGTAAACACGAATAGGAAGAATGGGAGCGTGTGATTTGTTAAAGTTCGATTCAACAAATCGAGCTTCAACGAATGCAATAGTATTCAATCCACTCAACCAGCTATATGAGTTTTCAGATGGAGTGTATAACGGTATATACCTTCCAAGTATGGTACCTCAGCTAAACTAAAAAGCAATTTCCGCGTTGCAAAAAAAAAAAAAAAAGAAATACGGTGATTCGAGCCGCTCCCGCACCTAATCATGTTTCACGTAAGCATAATCCTGGGTTCGATGCACGACGAGGGGTCTTCAATAACAAAAATATTTTGATTACGATTATTTGCAGCGCTAAAAATGTGAAAGCCAAGCAGTGAAGACAACGGTGTTCTTATAAATATTATATACATTTGATTTTACACTGTTTGAATACGCTGCCGTCGTTATGTCCTTGACTTATTTGCCAATTAATAATTCTAGTAATCAATCTCTGGTGCATATCCGCGGGAGAAAAAAAAGTTAGTGAGCTTGTGGCGGACAGGGAGGTCTTGCAGAACCGTATGATTGTACCTACACCAAATCTGCCGTGCTTCGAAAAATGCTAGTCCAATGCATATACGCTTGTTCAAGGCGGACGTAGCGTTGCGCATCCGGCAAAGCGGTCGCTATCCGCAGCGTTTTTTTTTGTTTTTTTTTTTGTTTTTTTTTTTGTTTTTTATTCTTTTTTGAACAGCGAAATCTTTTTAGCAGCGGGGGCCCCCCTTCGGCGGGTTAAGCCGGATTAACGGAGGGGCCTCTAATCCATTCTTCATGTTGGCCCCTTGGGGAAGGTCGGTAAAGGAGGGAGAGGAGGGCAGGAGAGGAGGAAACACGAAAAAGTGGAAAGCGCGAACTGTACGTCGGTCTTTAAGCACGCTGTTGAAGTCGCCGCCAACGATGAGCGCCGCAGGGGTCTCGGTCCATAGACAGGCATAACTCGAATTAGTTCGTTTCCGATGACACTGTCGTGCCGCTTCCGCGTGGCGTCGGGTCTTCGTGGCGTACGTGGGCACGCATTCCGCCTCCCCGTGGCCGTAGCTCCGGCATTGGCGGCACCACGGCGCCCGACAGTGCCTCTGCATGTGCCCCAGCTGGTTACACCGGAGGCACCGCGGCGCCTGCCTGGCACTAGCACCGGATAGAGGCTGACGCTTGTCTGGTCTGGTAACTCGTCGTTCGTGGTGCCCTCCTTGAGCACGATGGCGGTGGAGCGGGTCGAAGTTTCCACTTTGTAGTTCCCACTCGAGGATTTCCACATTTCCCTGGATATCTTGACGATAGTCCCGTAGTCTTCCAACGCCTTGCGGATCTCCCCGTCGGTCACGAAGGTCGGGAGCCAATGGATGCGAATCCTAACCTCCGTGACGTTCGGGTCGATCACGAGGCACCTCTTGTACCTAATGACGAGCTCCTTGGCGGCAACCAGCATTTCCTTGCTCTCTCTTGAATCCATCATACATACCCACATGTGGTTGTACTGGAATGCTCCCAGCCCAACCATATGCGCCATGCCTATGGCCTCCTCCAGCCCGTCAGCAAAATACTCGGTTTTGTACGGCCTACCTCTCGCGTCTCCATGGAGGAAAACAATCGTGTTGCATGTAGCCGCTCAGCGTCTATACAGGAGAGGGCGCTGCGGTCAAATGCGTATATAATCAAGTTAAACTTTGCTTTCATTTGCTCAACATTTATAGACGAGAAGGCGCTGCGGTCAAATGCTCAACTGTGTATATAACCACGATCCATACCAGACATTCTGTTTCTGACATCTGCTGATCCACTAGAAAGCTGATCCACTAGAAAAACCACGGGCTCTGCATTTCACCGATCATAAAGCAGTAATAATGAAGTCGAAACGGCAACCCGGAACTCAGCACTACCTATGAGCAATAAAAAAAATGAAAGCTGTTTACAAATCCCTGCAACGCCGAATTGGAGCGCAGCTCTTGAGGAGGAGTAGGGAAGGGTACTGAGGGGGGTCACGTCACCTGCGGGTAGTCATGTGACGTCGGGGGGTCACGTGATCTCGGGAGAGGGGGGGTCACGTGACCTCGGGGGGGGGGGGGGGGGGTCACGTGACCCCCCTCCCCCCCGGTTACGCCGACGCCGACGCCGACGCCGCTCGGGCTGGAAACGGGCCCCTAAGAGCTGCACTCTAAAAATATCAGCACCATCAGCACTACCTATGAACAATAAAATCAGTATCATCAGCACCACCAGAGCTTCGCCCCAATCAACATCATTCATCACGTGGAGATGTGGCTTTTTTTTTTTTGCTTTAGGGTAGCACGGCTAGTTTAGTGTTGAGTGAAAGAGGTGCTCAAGGCAACGAAGGAACATGTGTCCGCGGAGTAGCAGCATCATATGTATTGTTTCGTTTCCACATAATCAGTTGGGGGCCAGTCAGCGCACGTTTTGCGCTTTCTCGTGTCTCTGTCCTTGTTCTAGTGGTGCTGTATTTCATTATGAACTCTCACAAACTCGCCCAATTGTTCATCTTGGAGGTCATTCTCGATGAACAAAATAGGCTCGGCGCGGAGAGGATCTGGGACGTTTGGATGTCTGGATGTGTCCAGGGATAGGCAGTATTTCAAATACAAGTATTTGAAATACGTATTTCAAATACTTTGTTTATTTTGCATTTGTATTTAATTACAAATTGGGTAATGTATTTGACGTGTGTATTTAAATACTAAAATGTGGGTATTTCAAATACAATTGTAATTAAATACAATTTTGTGGGCGAAAATTCATCCCTCAAATTTATCGTCACTGTCCAGAGCAGGAAGAAAACTACGTTCTGCACCGAACGCAGTGTCTCGGGGACTTCTGTGGTCTCCCTTCCCCGACGGCTGCGATAACGGCCGTGGGTCGGAACGCTCGGTTGCCTTCGCCGTGAGCTCTGACCTGTTCGTGAGGCGGAGGGCCGCCTGGCTTGGGGGCCCTCCTCTCACTCTCTCCCGGGGGGACCTCTTTCCGTCCCCCCGCTCGGATGCGAATCACTGCCGACAGGCGAGGAGGTTTCGCCTCTTGTTTTCCCGCTTTCGGGAAAGGGACTCGTCCGGGTGACCGCGAAAGAGATAGGACGTGTGTCGGCGACTTCTCCGATGCTTCTCCGGTCTTGGCTCCCCAAAACCCCGCGTCTGGCAGGTAAGGACCTTTTCTTACCTAGCCGGCGCGGGGGGCATTTTGGGATGGGGATTTGGTAGTTCATTTAAAAGAGGATGTTAATAAATGCTCTCGGACTCTGTCCTTGCTCTGGTACGTGTGTCTTCCCTTCCGCTATATTCGAGACAGTGAGACAAGGTAGTCGATCATTGGCACCAACGGAGGTAACTAATCGAACCGACCCGCGGTAATGTCGTCGTCTATATTGCCGTGGAGATGTGGGAACAGCGCTACTAAGTTTGACGCCTCCTTTGAGATATCGCCGCTGTTGAGACAACCCCTTGGTTACTCTAGCGAAACCTCTGTTGGTAGCTAGCAAAATCCCACACTCTCAATCAAGCACAAGCGTTTAGTGGCTTTGTGATTACGGTCCAGGGCAAGAATAGTGACGAAATTAACGTTCACAGGCAGACTGGAAATAAATAAGTGCCTGTGACAACATGTGATGCTTTCCAGCCTAATTTCCATCCATATTTTTGCCTGGAACATTCTAAATGCGTGGGTCGTCCAGATTTTCGTAACTGGTGCGAGTTGCAACAATAAAAAAAATTCTAGCTAGTGCTGCGCGTCTTGGTCGTCTCGGTTGTTTGTTGGTCTATACCAAAATGTAATCACCAAAAAAAAAACTGCTTGAAGCTCTGTACTTTTTTCACCTATTACGTCCAAGGTGATTACATTTTTTTGTGTGATTGTATTACTATTACGCTACTGGAGCCTCGCACCTAACTCCCGTGTGTGCGATGCAAAATTAAATTGAGATACCCAGAAACCCGTTGCAGGTGCCCTGAAGTCGCTCACGCCAATTTTGAGGAATGTATTTGGAAAAGTATTTGGAGGAGACCAGATACATTTGGTTGTATTTGTATCTTGTACTTAAATGCTTTTGTGGAAATGCAATTAGTTTTGTAATTAAATACATTTTTGACGAAGTATTTTGTATTTGTATTTCGATACATATTTGCATGTATTTTGCCCATCCCTGGATGCGTCGCAGCGCCGTGCTTTTTTTCCTTTTAATAGGCCGGTGACCAACGCCATCGCTCGGATCGGCCACTTTGCTAAAGAATGCGAATTTGGTGTGCCCGCTGTTTGGTTCATATATATATAGGTTGTCTATGTAATATACATATATATATATATATGTAAATATATATATATATATATAAACGAATATGTGCAGATGAATGAACCGTACTTAATCCAATTAATCAAAGATTCAAAGTTTTCAGGAACCCGCCGAAAGCCAAAAATCGGCGGAGCCAGGATTTGAACTCTGGGCCTCCCAATGTCCGGTCGGGTGTGCTAACCTCTACACCACTCCACTTTTTCTTTTCTTTATTTCCTCTACACCACTCCACCTTGGCTTTCTGGCGTTTCGTACCTGTCTTATTAATGCACAAGAAACGAAATGTATCCAATCGGAGGTGTACTGGAAACACACACCGCCGCGTAGAACGCGGTACGACGCGTAGTGTCACGTGCTACGTGCTCGTTTGTGCTCCAGAAATCCTCCCACTGTTTGTCTCGTCCCGTGTACATGTATATTCTTTGTTTATGAGCTTTAGAGACACGGATGATCATCATCTGCGAGATTCAAGAGCCACGTTATTGAAAAGAAAGTGCCCGTGTTGTATATTCAATAACGTGGCTCTTGATTCTCGCAGATGATGATGATACCGTGTCTCTAAAGCTCATAAACAAAGAATACTACATGTACACGGGACGAGACAAACAATGGGAGGATTTCTGGAGCACAAACGAGCACGTACCACGTGACACTAAGCGTCGTGCCTCGTTCCACGTGGCGGCGTGTGTTTCCAGAACTCCTCCAATTGGATAAATTTCGTTTCTTGTGCATTAATAAGACAGGTAGGAAACGCCAGAAAGCCAAGGTGGAGTGGTGTTAGCACACCCGACCGGACATTGGGAGGCCCAGAGTTCAAATCCTGGCTCCGCCGATTTTTGGCTTTCGGCGGGTTCCTGAAAACTTTGAATCTTTGATTCATTGGATTAAGTACGGTTCATTCATTTGCACATATTCGTTTATATTTTCCTCGGAGACCACGTACGATAATGTGAAGTGCCCGTGTTATATATATATATATATATATATATATATATATATAAATCGCTGGGAGACACCGACAAGGAAGATAGGCAGAGACGCAGCGCTGCAGCTTTGTCTATCTTCCTTGCCCGTGTCTCGTTTCGCTTTCTTTTTATGTTATGGATCACCAACTGGCCCAACGGTACCCCCTTATTATATGAATGCTAGAGGTTCAACTGGCGCTAGTATCTATGCGACTAACGTGATGCAAATTTAAGGAAACAGCAACCAGTCTACTTTTGCGGTGCTCCTGTGCATTCCTATGGGCAAACGCGTGTGCTTTGGTCTCTTCGCCTGAAACTAACCTGAAACACTTGTTATTTAAGTCGTACCAAATAGTATGTACCTTGATCAACATCATAAAAGTGTAATTGCTTTAGTTAGCGCATTTGTCTTCATCAGTGAATGATGCTAAACTTCGCGATATTTAAGGCTCAAACCTCCGTCCCGTAGCAGGTGTGTAAAAGAGGGCGACAGTTATTAGCAAAATAACAATCGAAAGGAATGTAGAGTGTGTTCAAGGTTCAACAGAATTGGAGTTACTCTTATAAAGATCTTTTAGATAAACGAGCGCCATATATTGCCCAGAAAGGCAAGTAGACCCCGACACCATCTTGAAGGATGCTGCTTCACTCGTGCCAGTCTGAGATACGTTTCAATGTTGCGATACTATAATCACAATACGTTTACGTTTTGTTGCGAAAACTCAGATGCAGAGTGGTTTGGTGGCCTGCATTAATAAAACAACAAAATCAGTTTTTGTCTTGTTTTTAGCCTGCCGTGATATCCAGATTAAGAGTCAGCCAAGATGGGGATGGCGACTGTCCGTCCAAGGTGGCCAGGCCGGTTTGACGCGGATATAAGTGAGCCTGATACACTACAGATAGAGTATTGTTATTCATAACAAGTGTGCGGCTATCGGTATTTGAATACGGCTTTGTTTATATGGGAAGTTGCGTTTATAGGAGCGGAAAATTGGTAACACTACGGCCTCGCGTGCTTGTCTGGCAAATTTAAACTGATTATTTACAGCACTCAGACTACTCGTACAATTCAAAGTGACAATATCACAATGTTTTTGTAGTTAAATCGTGTGCCAATCGTTTTCGAAGGATTGGCCATTTTAGCAACTACGTTCGACAAGGTGGGGGAACATTGCTAGGTCATGAATACGACCTATTGAACAAAAAAATTAATTAATTTTGGCTTGCGTGTTGGTCTGGAAGGTTTGAACAGCTGATTAATTACAGCGTTCAGACTGCTAGGCACAACTTAAACTGACAAAATCACAGTATTTTATGTAGTTCAACGTGTGGCAGTGTCGTTTTTTAAGGATTGGTACTTTAGCACCTACGTTCGACGAGGCGTAGGAAAATTATTCGGCCGTGAGTACGACTTAGTGAGCAACAAATTAAAATTAATTTCGTGCAACAGATTTTAAGGTAGGTACTTTACTTATGTGTGTGTGCAAATGTTAAAATCTGACAGAACTTAAAAAGGCCCAGTGAAAATTGCAATATAATCGAATTTGACTTTGAAATAACTATTACACAAATCTAATGTTCAAGCGCCATTCAATCGAACGGAAAGGGACACTGCTTTCGCAAAACTCCTTCTAGACAAGAAGACTTCCTGCATCGCGTGCTGTTTGCAACCTGCAAACGAGTTTGACAGACAGAGGACTTGTAGGAGCAGCGATTAGCAATCGGATGGCCCGTAGTCACCGGATCACTGACAACTGTGCACTGCGTGTTACATAAGCTCGCGACTGATCGGGAATAGACTCTTGAATAACAGGATGATATAACCCCAATACTTTCTACGACCGTAGCCACGAACACTCACTTATCTTTCACAACAATGTGACTGCAATAACATCACGAAAACACGTAAAGAACGCCTTACAAAAATATTGCAGGCAGTCTATAGAACTCCTAACCACATTTTAACGACTCTCAACTTCCTATCCACTCGCGTCGCATCGACTACTTTCAATAGACTTTCTATAGACTTTTTTCATCTTAAGTCTATAGCGTACATACGCTAGAACCGCTATATAGCTTATATCACTTCGTATAAATAGACGTTCTGTCACCATATCTTTATAAAAGACAGTAGAATCGATAGAATAATAAGATGCATTACGGAAAAGCGACATCACACCTAGTTGGATCCTTTTTGCTGAGGCCGCATTTTTCGACTGCGTCAAATAATTATCGCCCCTTGCAATACTTTAAAGTTGCCGATGCAGTTCCCCAACCGTTATAAACCACATGTGTAAATTGTGAGCGAAAAAAAAAACAACATATTTGTAATATTGTTGTCATGTGGGATGGTCTTTGCTCATGTGATTGCCTTTCAAGTGTAGGGTATAATTTATAGAGGTAGAGCAGTCAACACTACTGAATTGCTAGTGTTTTATAAGTGCTCCGTGGGGTGTGTCTTTGTGATGTCTGCGTATGTCCACAAGGCAAGTGGCGAGTGCACGTTTCCATGAATTCATCATGACAAACTTATAATCATTATTCCTAATTACTTTTTCTAAAAAAGAAACGTATTTATTCTTTTTAGGAAAAGGTTAGAAACGTTGCTGAAAGCTGTAACTGTTTTTTTTACTATTTTCATATCATTTTTCCCAGGAGTGAGTATTGAATTTTTTTCTTCAAGCCGTAAGTTTTAAAATAAGGGTATGATTTTTTTCTTTTTTTTTTCTTAACTGGCTACGAGTCAGTGAGTGAGTGAATGAGTTCAACTAGAAAACAAAAGCCACCGAAAATTTATAGACTGTGGTTAGAAAAGTGAATATGTGTCTTTTAGAATATCTATAACCTCTAAACACGATTTTCTATGGGAATTGTGTAACAAGTGTATAAATAGTTTTCTTTGGGCGTTCAAGGAACTAGTCCACCCTAACTTATAATTAATTAACGCTACCACTCAGTTTCTTGTTTCCTTTCAGAGCAAAAAAAAAAAAAATTCTCAAATAAAAAAAAAAGGAAACAAAACGGTTGTTGTATTTCTTTTTTATGGCCTCGTCACCACACCACGAAAATCGTACACACACCGCGAGCACCCTTCAAGATGACGTCTGCTGCCCAGGTACCCAAGCAAACGTAGCTTTCTTTCGCCGTTGTCGGACTTTTTGAAAGGGGTCTATATTCCTAATATGCTAGTTCTGTCACTATATGAAAGTGACCCAGTCGTGCGTATCGTTAAGACTGAGCGGTTAAAGACATTCCAAACGTAAAGAATGAAGTACATGGGCCATGAAACGTGTTTCTTTTTAATTATTTTCTATGCCGGGCAGCTTTTATCGGACGCCAGCACTTTGGCTTGTAGCTGTTTTCAAAGATTTGGAGCGTGCCGATGATGTTTCGAACTGAGAACAAGTATGTTCGCACATATGGATGATCGAAAAGAATAAAGCAATACTTATTTATCGCAAATCGGACTATATTACCTGGTCGTCAATGTCCACATGGAGTTACTGATCCAGCGTAACTGCGTAGATCTTGCCGTTTCTCTTGGTTCGTTTGGCACGCAGAGGTTACCTAATAAAACGTACTTTTTTTTACCGCAAAAGTAAACTACGCATCGCCGACCGCCCATTCTCCACCCAAAGGTAGCGCTAGGGGTCCAAACCAGATGCCAAAGTTTCAGCACGAACCGATATTTAAAAGATAAGTGATTTTCTTGAAATTTCAGTGAAAAAAATGGGGTCCATTTTTTTCCGGATTTTAGCGCCATAAAGCACTATGTATTCGAGAGCTACGTCGGCCACCATTTTCCTATCGAAATTTTCATAAAAATGCTCATAACTTTAGAATAAAATATCGGTTCGTGCTGAAACGTTGGCATATCTGGTCGGACCTCTAGCGCCACCTTTGAATGGAGAATGAGGGTTCGTCGATGCGTAGTCTACTTTCGCGGTGAAAAAAAAAAAAAAAAACGCGTAAAGTTTTTTTGGGGACAGCCTGTATATCCGCCACGATGAAAAGCACCGGCGCCGTGATCGCGCAAACACCGTTCGACAGTGCACATGAATGCACGTTGAAGAATTAAGAGCGGTGCCAACAAGACGATGGACAAGAGGAGACGCAGACAGAAAAAGAGCTGACTGTCAACTGAACTTTATTGGGAAGCAACGCATAAAAATCGCCGGGAATAAAGAGGTCGCAATTCTTATCGCCTTGTCATGCACTACAACTGTCACACACGTGCCCCTAGGTACGCCAGTTCTTTATCAAACAGAGCGATCGAGGGGCGATCGAGGGTGTATGAAGCTGTAATGGCACTATATTTAACGCAATGAATTTGAAGGAAAACACGCAACCGATTAGTATTTCAATTTACGTGATTAAGAAATGTCCCAAGCTATTTACCGGGTTATAATTATTCGTACTGTTTGCTCTTATATTGGAGCGAAGATAAAAAATGGACCCGCTTTTCCACGTAGAAATCCATTACCAGAGGTAAAGTGACGACTGTTTACATGCTGTCTGCTTCGATTTGCAACAACACACTAGCGTCAACTAAACCTCGAGCATGTGTCATTCGGTTCTGCCAAATTTGAATTGGACACGACGTCTCCTACTAGCACGAGAAACTCGTAACCAACTCGATAAATGGGAGTAACTAAGTGGGTAATCAAACTTTTATCAATCACCTTTTAAGTGGCTGAACACGTTAATTAATGCGAGGGTGTGGATGAGTGAGATAATTCGTATTCACGTTTTACAGCAGTACAGGAAAATTAATTCTAAGGAAACTTAGGCGACGCTCTAGAAGCACATTTAGCGGGCAGGTAAGCATTAAAGTATTAGGTACGGTGACAGTCGCGAGAGCACCCGACGGCTATACTTCGTTTCAGCTTCGGTCCGAGCGCGGCCGACGTTATGAGCCGAAAGGCCAATCAAACAGCGAAAGAGGCACAACGTCATGGTGTGCTCTCTGCAGTTGATAGGACAAGCCGGTATTCGCTGTCTCTCTGTGCGTGCTCCTCTGTCGGCTAATTCTGTAAAGCGCAGAGAGCACACCATGACGCTGGGCTTTTTGCGCTGTTTGATTGGCCTTTTGGCTCATAACATCGGCCACGCTCGGACCGAAGCTGAAACGAAGTATAGAAAAATGATGTAGCCATTTCCTGGTTACGCGCGTGTCGTCTGCTTTTCGTTGACGTCGGCTTCGGTGCGTCGCAGGTTACTCTTCGCGTCCGCCTGCCCCCACTTTCACAAATCCGGGCTGCTGGGTGTAGGCGTGATCCGGAGAGAGAGCTATGCGGAGCGCAAGTCTGTCTGCTTCTTGCTCAGGGGTTGCGATGATGTCAGAAAAGCGAGCTCTTATTGGCTTATTGAAAAACAAAAATGAGTGGGTAGCACAAGTCTTGGGAAGTAATCAGTTACAAGTAACAGATTACTTATAATTCGTTACTTTTTCAAGTACGAGGGGTAATCAAAAAGTTCCGGGACTGATTTTGTAGCGTAAAGAGTGAGGGCAGTACAGTGATGCGCGCGCAGCAGTCAAAGTAAAGAGCCTTCGTATCTCGTTATACCAAAGGGCGTCGCTCTGTGAACATTTGGAGCTGCGCTACACTAGTTTGTTTGACCACATGCACGAGCATGATGGCGATCTTTCCGTACACTGCGAACCAAGGCGAGAACGAACACCAATTTTACGAGAAGCTCAGTAAACGCAAAACAGAGACCTCTAAAATGATTTAGAAGGCTTATGAAAAAAGAAAAGAAAAAAAAAGCTGAGGTGTGCGACGTGTTTTGTGTGGCACCCGCGCCTCAAAAATGGCAGTACGTCACCGAAGTTAAGGAGAGGTCGGGTAAACTCGCCCTGCCGCTCTTCGTCTTCCAGCGATGTTCTGCCGTTCCTGAAGACCGAGTGCTACTTAAAAAGCTTCGCGAAATTCAGTGCTTTTTTACACAAGTCTGCTGAATCATATCGAAGGTCTCTGCTTTATATTTGTCGACGCAAATTAATGTTCGCTTTCGCTCTGGTTGGTAGTCTGTAGTAAAATCACCATTGGTGCTCATGTACGTGGTCACAAAAACTCGTGAAACGCGGCTCCAAATGCTCACAGAGCAGCGCCCTTTGGTATAACGAGACGCGAAGGTCCCTTCCTTCGACTGCTGAGCGCGCATCACTGTACTGCCCTCTCTTTCTACGCTACAAAATCAGTCCCGGAACTTTGTGATCACACCTCGTAGGTTTGTAAATGCCACGTTACTTTTTTCGGAAGTAATTTCTAATGTAATTTCGTAACAAATATATTGCTAACGGACTAGTTTAATTATTCGTTACTTTAAACAACACGAGCATAATACAATAACTGGAGCAATTCAAGCAGAACAGTCAGCAGCATAAAGAGAGCAAGCTCAACAA
The DNA here is from genome assembly GCF_016920785.2 of Ixodes scapularis. Taxonomy (NCBI): domain Eukaryota; kingdom Metazoa; phylum Arthropoda; class Arachnida; order Ixodida; family Ixodidae; genus Ixodes; species Ixodes scapularis. The sequence continues at coordinate 243,886,459 of NW_024609835.1, read as the reverse complement.
AATAGAAAACATCAGGAAGGGGAGTATAGCAAAAAAGAAAACACAAACTTCTGTATGACCGGTCACTAGAACCACTAGAAAAACGGGCAAGGCATGCACTAATATACGAAAGACAAAGATCAAGTTGGACAACGCCGAGTAGGCTCTCCATCACCTTCCATTGTGTTTTTCTTCTCCCGTGCAGGAGAAAGCTCTTCGTGTCTATTTGTTTTTGACTTTTACACCGTTTCACCTTTTCCAACTTCTTCGACGTCTCCCGCCACCTGCGCAGACATCAAACGCGGGTCCGTACCCCCTCGATTCGCGGGTTCACAACTCGCCTAACAGACGATGTAGCCTCGCGCGAGGGCGTCGAGTTCTCTTTGTCGTTGATGTGCGCTACTTTATTCCAGCACACTCTTGAGGCACGGCTGAAAAGCGCCCGGCGCGAGGCTGAGAGCATTGTCATCGAAGGTATGGGCGATACTTTTGGTTTACTTGTCTTTGCAGGGTGGTCGAGTTCACTCATCATTTTACAGTCAATGGTCAACATAAAGGGGAAGGGGGGGGGGGGGGGGTGTTACGCCATCTAAGGAGTGCTGACAGAGAGAGAGAAAGAAAGAACAAGTAAAAGTGGTGTGGTCCTCTATTGTTTTACTAGACCAATGGCCACCGCTTGTCTCGCGCTCTATGCCCTCCCCACCCCTGGCCTCCACGATTATGTTATGAAAGTGAAAGCCGATGAAGGATCGATAACGCGTAACCGCCACATTTTCTCTGACTGGTCGAGTTTTCGGTCATGGGGTGTCCGTCGTCCCCATGGACGACGGAGATGTTCAAAGTTCAGGGCATTAAGAAGAACGGAAACCTAAAGTTTCAGATCAGTACATACTTTGCGAGTGAAAAACACACACATTGCCATGAGCAAGAGCAACAAACGTGGATTTTTGCTTACGAACGCCGTTATGTTTCGCCGGAAGAGAGTGTACTAGAAGCTACCGATGTAATAAGAAGTCCCTCGATGGTGTTGCGCTATACAGTTGGGGTTGATAACCTGGCCAAAACAGGGTGTCAACACGAACAAATAGAAAAAAAAAAGAAGAAAACAACAGGAACAGCCGCAAGTAGGTGAATTTGTTCGAGTTAAGCATATTTTCCTAGTAGACGGGGAGCATGTTCAAGAGGCTGTCACTCTAAGAGTTAGCGATAAAATGCCGATCAGAAATAGTAGAGCGGCGGACATTGTCGCTGCACTCAAAGCGACAGTTGCTTACCTGTACGGCTCTGACCCCGTGAGGTTTGCGGTAGTGCGGCTGACCCTGACTTGAACTTTGACGAGGCGCGGTCGCGACCGCAGGTTTAAGAGGCCCCCGTAGCTCAGGCGCGCAATGTTGGAGACCGGCGACTCGTCTCCCTCGGCGTTTCTCGTCTTGAGGGCGAAGAAGAGGTTGAAGCTGGGCCTACCCCTGCTGCTGAGAGCCTTCGATGGGACCTGAACACAACGGTCTCTGAGTCATGGAACCATTGGCTTTACCGGCGTCCGTCCGAGTAGCTATCTAGGAGCCGTGGTTAACGGCCGTACTGAGCTAGCCAAACTTCGAAGTAGTGGCCGGTACGGCACCATGAGGGGCCCGAAAGTTTCGGTACCGGACAGTTTAGTAGCGGACGATACGGTGCGGACACTTCTGTGCGTGGACGTATTGGTATACGCGGTGATTTCGGAACCGGGCATTTCGGTACACACTTGTTTCAGGACTCGGTCATTCTGATGCATCTACCTTTTACCTCATATTCTGTGGTCAGCCAAAATTTCGTGTTCAGCTCCTCCGCAAGAAATCGGAGGAGAGTACTCAAAATATTGTTCCAGTTAACAGCAGTTGGATTTTCCTTCAGGTTTTATGTCGTTTTTGATGCAGTACACCAGGAATATTTTTGGCATCTCGGGTCGTCCACAGCAATGAAATATAAAGTAAGAATATACTTTAGCTGAGCGCGTTGGTGATAAAGTTAAACACGGGAAAGCATAGAACATGGAGGACGAACAAATCTGTTGTTTTGGTCACCCTTCATGCTTTATTCTTTTTTGTATTTATTGTGAAAAATGACGCACGAAATACGAGCATTCCAGGGAATGATCGAAGGCAGCTCACTCCGGGTTGCAGATGCTTATAGATGTTTAGATGTTTTATCTGATGATACCACGTGGTCGAGCGTTTCCTTTGTCTAGAATTAAAAACAGCAAAGTCGAGATGGGCCGGTTGCTGGAGCGAGTCTCTCAATGCTTCAATGATTCGAAATTGATGCATGAGCATGTTTCAAAAAAATATAAATGGAAGTTTTTTTTTTACGTTACGCACTTTTTTCCAATAGGAAGAACCCAGACGCGTTGTGGCGGTGAACTAAGTCCAGGGCTTTGATATCGTGCAAGTCAAGGTCAAGAGATAGCGATTAAGAAAAGTTGATAGGGCTAACTTTTTGAAAATTTCTAGCCACACCCAGCGGCGGAAATGAGCCTTTAACTAAGCATTGTAGGTGATAAATTTAGTCTTTGCTACAACTGCACGATATCATCATTAAGATTAATTAAGTTACGAAAAGTTACAAGCTAAAACAGTGATTCTCACGAAAAGATTTGCGCCCACCTTGCGAGCGTAGCCAATGTTTATCAAGGGTACAGCGGTACGTTCCGTGCGCGCTTTATTCACGAAATGTTCCGGGCACACTCGAAAGGATGACGTCGGGGAAATACTTTTCTGTTTACGAACGCAAGCCATCCTGCTGGAGGTTTCGGTCATTTGGAAAGCGATGGAGTTTGAAGACATTGCAGCCGCAGTTGCCTTGTCGGATCCCGTTCACGATACGGATGTCATCCGATAATATTCTGCTCTTTCGGTTGTTATTCATGCAACCTATTACTCAACAATGATGTCACGATGCCTAATGGATTGTTGTCATTAATTTCACTAGCTCTAATTACACCTGAAAGTAAAATAAAATAGAGGAAACCGCGAGAAAAAGAACTGAACTCGAAGGAACACAGGCGTCCAAGGCGTTCATCCGGGTCTTTCGCTCTTTCCTAACCACTCAGGAAAGAAGGAAAGCGCCGGCAGCTCTCTCACCTTTTCTTTTTTGCCCTTTTTCAGTACACCGGTCTATATATCAGTGAAGAATATGCGTAGGGCGATTTCAGATAGGATCGAGAAAGCAGTGGCTTGTTGACACTTATGATAGATTTTAAATTAAAAAGTGTATAGTATAAATAAAAAAAAATTCTTCCGGAAAAAAGATGAATGCCAAAAATCGTCGATTATTAAAAGGTAAAGACGCGTCTTTGAGCACTGTCGATGTTGTCACGTTTGACATTACACAACTTAGGTAATAATATTAAAAGAACTGGAACTTTTGTTAGACACAATATATGGGTGCAGGGAAGTCGTTAAAGTGATATGAACTGTTATGTGAAACGTAGTTTCTTAAACATTGCCTTGAGGGATAATCTGCGAACTTTGAAGGCCTCTTCTATAAGAGAATGTAATGATTTAAAAAAGTGCAAGGTTGTTAATTGAATACTGCTGGGGATGAAATTCCTGTAATGAAGCATGACGTGTCTCCTTGCACAGAAAAGAAACACTTTATTTTCACAAGTAAAGCACAGACAACTTCGACTTGTGAAAGAAACAAAAAAAGCGCTGAACACGTGAGGGCTCAAAGTAGCCGTCCGAACTTTTTATATAGACCATAAAAAAATTAACTTGTATGTTCATTGAGACACTTGTCCGTCTGGCGCTGCCGTGGTCTTTAGAGGTGCCCTGGGAACACGCACACCAGCCTTCAGCGGTGGCTTGGGACAGGGTAAGGACAAAGGTTAGGCCAGGAGGCAGCCTGAAAAAGCTGGGGCTCGTAACCCTAGCAGAGTTATCTTTCTTGCCTCCATTGATTTTGAACACTGCTATTTAATACTATACTCCAACTCATGAGTTGCGAGCAGCAGAAGGAAAAGCACATTCGCGAGCGCGTGACTTTCAGATTTACTTTTCTTTCACGACTGCTCGCGAAAGGAAAGCATGTATGAATGCTATGGAGCCGTGCCTAAGCCTTTTGCTTTGCTGCAAACAACTCCTGAGACAGAGTATAGTCAGAATATTTACATATTTACAGGCAATAGGTACGGAGAAGCCTCAAGCAACTTTTGTTGGTGCCCGCTCATACCCGCGTTCCCGTTCAACTGTCACTGTCACGACCCTCGAACATTCCTTTTCCTCTTTGCTCGCGCCGCACAGATGGGAAAATCCCAACAATTCGTAACAATCTCCTCTCAAAATGAGCACCTTAACGCTCATTGATTTCATAAATTCCTGGGGACACAGGAGCTGCACAGAACTTTTAAGTACTTGTCCACCCGGCAACACCAAAGAGCAGGATCTTGCTGTTCTGTCTCTGCCTGGGAACGTATCTTGAACCAGTCCAAACCACCACAAATGTCGCGGTCTATTGCTTTCTTTCTCTAGCTCCAAGTCTCCCACTCGTAGTTGGCTCAGCTGACGGCTAGGCGTCTCGTGAGCAGATCGCAACTGTAGCAGGTACTCGTGGCGTCACATTCTCCAGAAGTGATCAAGCTGCGTTTGATGATGTTTTTATAAGCGCGCGATTTCCTCTGCGGTACCGACCTGGGAACTCGAGTGAGGCGAAGTGAGGCGATTTTCTGTCAGAAAGTGTGCAGGAGTGAGCAAGTTCTGCTCACCTGGTGAAGAATGTAGAAACGTCAGCGGTCTTGAATTGATGATAGCTTCCACCTCAAGAAGAATAGTGGTCAGTTTTTCGGAGCTGTAACGGTCTCTTCCCAAAGCCTTCCGAAAGCTGGTTTCCACCGTTCGTACCATCCTTTACCAAAATCCTTCCCGCCATGCAGCTCGTTCAAAAAAAGAAAAATAACTTCCATTAGGCTCTGTGTTCAGCGTAGAGCCAATGAACACTTTAGTCAGGAATCGCGTTTTATAAGCTCTAGAAATCTATCTATGTCTTCTGGAATGTGAGGGCATTATCCGTGTGAAGGATTCTTAGCAGTTTCCGTCGTGCCATGAATCGCTGAAAGGCAACGATAAAGGCCGGAGCCAATAGACTCGAAACCAATTTCAAATGAACTGCTCCAGTCACTGCGCAAGTGAACATTGCGATGTAGCCCTTTTCATTGTTCCGATGGGACTTTACAAATTAAGGTCCGGCAAAATCTATTCCCACAATTTGAATTCGGTTGCCTTTACACACTCGCATTTTATGCAGCGGTGCTGTTGGAGCCGAGGCTCTCCTTGCTCTCAGTCGAGCGCAGCCGTTACTGAGGTGTATTACTTCCTTGACAAGCTGTCGTCTTCTCGGTATTCAGAACCGTTCTCGTAGTTGTGCCGCAGCGTCTTGGATTCCACCGTGGAAGGCCCGTAAATGACAGCTGTTTACAATCAACTCTGTGAACCGATGTTCTTGGCGAAGTAGTATTGCGTGCTTGATTTCGACGGTTTCATTTATATTTGAAGTCGTCGACCCACGCGTAGAAGTCCGGCCGAGTAAACGAAAGGGCTTAATGAAGATATACAGGAATCGTTTATGAAGCATTTGACCGTCGGCAACGTCTTTAATTTCTTGAGAATAATCCTCGATTTGAGTTCTGCGGATCCAGTAGAAATCAGTCTGTTTGAGGTCTGCCGTCAGAGGGCCTTGAGGTTGATTCGGACTGGTCCTTCGATTCTTGGTGAACCTGAGAATTCAGGCGGTGACTGGAAGGAGGTGGTTGAGCCCGATGTATCTTCCTCAATCCAAGAGGGGCAAATCTTGATCTGTAATAGTTTGTACGTCATGGAGTGCGCGCTTTTGTTCTTTTCGTGCGGTCATATCTGGATTAGTTGCAGCCAGAGGCGTAAATGGCCAAATGCTTTCTCCTGATAAAAGCCATTGCGGGCCATTACAACACAACGATTTTCGTTCGCAAGACCTCTGCTGCCATTCCCCGCGTTGGCAAATCTAACGGATTCTTCAGCCAAGGGAAATAGTTTCATGTTGAAGGTGAACTTCGCGATTGAATCACGGTCTCCTGTTCGGCACAAAGGACTTCTATTTGCTTGCAGTCCCCTTGATCAAGTGGAATACAGTGGTGCTGTCCTTCCACTAACACGTGTCCGGAAGGTTCAGTATGAATACAAGGCAACCAATTATTCGTCGTCCGACAACTGCCGCCATCAGTTCTAGTCGAGAAAGTATGAACCGTTTTATCGGCGCTTCACGCGATTTTGAGAATACCAGATCTAGATCTAATCCTCCAGTAGTGTCCTTGGCACTCAAACATGCACATGTTCCGTAAGCCTGTGGTCTTGCGTCACAGACGATGTGTAGCTGTAGTGTGCGATCCAACTCGCTTGGGATGTTCATGATACACCGATCAGTCACGATGTGTTCTACCCCTGGTAGCTCAGTACACCAGACTTGCCAGTCCAGGCTGAGGTAGTCTGGAAGATAATCATACCAATTAAGTTCCTTTTCACAGATGCGTTTGAACAAGATTTTCACTCTGATTACAAAAGGCACGACCATTCCCAGTGGCTGATGTTTTATTTGCAGCAGGGTAGACGTTTTGATACTCAGCAATGCCATTATTCCAGTGGCCTTGGAGTCCTACCCCAGTGGCCTTGGCGTCCTACTTTTCAAAATATTCAATGTTACTTCTAACTACGGTTATGGATTAGTTCTTGAATAATTGTGTTTCACCTTCAGTGCGTAGTGTACAAATCTGATGGCTGTGCCCCTCTCTCCTATCATGCCTCTTAAGGCGATGCAGGTGTACAAATAAATAAATAAATAAGAAATAATGGTGTATATCTCGCGACGAAGTCGCCTTCTCCAATGTGATTTTCAATTTCGGTGTTCATTTGGGGAAGCTCGTTATTGCTCGTCTTTCATTGTTCTAGAAGAGATGTTAAGGTGGCCAAATCTTCCGTTGCAAGAACAGCAGTGGTTTCGTTTATGGCGCGAGTATTTTACACTCTTCGGCCGGCTCGCTTCCTCTTTAGTCGTTCTATTACTTTGGTAAAGGATCCCGCAGTAGTAACGATGATCAGTGACGTTCGCCACTCCACTTAACCTGCTCTTACGGCAGTCCCGGGTTTCGGCAGCATATCGCAGCAGTAGCGGAGTTATTGTTCTCACATTCGTTGATATTGAACGGTACTATTTAATACTGGTCAGGACATTTACATATTTAGAGCCTATGGAAGTCTGCAAAGCAGCGCACTCGTAACAATTCACATGAAATATCACTGCGGGATTGTTTTACTGGAAACACTATGGTTTTTTCGTCCCCACCAGAGGTGGCAGACCGTTTTGCAGACTATTTTACTCAATGCTATACAGTTGGTCAGTCAACTATTCAGCCTATTGGCATAGAAGTAAACTGCCAGGATGTTTTATCAGGCTTCAGAGTCGATACGGATGAAATTGAGGAAAGCATCAGAAAACGTAAACCGAAGTTATCGACTGGAGTAGATTGTCTTCCGAGCTTTATAATCAAAGGTTGTGGTGCCCTGTTCGCACCGATTTTAAAACACATTTTCAACTTATCACTTCGCTCTGGGGTGTTCCCATCGTTATGGAAGAAAGCGGTTGTCGTGCCAATATTAAAGGGGGGCGATTCATCGGTTGTCAGTAATTATCGGCTTGTTTCTTGATTGCGCGGCTTTTCTAAGGTGTTTGAGAAAGGTAGTTATAAACGAATAACTCATTACTTTCATAAAAAATTAACGACTTCGCAGCACGGGTTTATTACGGGACGGTCAGTTGAAATTAACTTGTGCTCCTTTTTACATTTCGCTGCACCAGTTGTTACCAACAGGGAACGGGTAGGTGCCATATATTTTAACATGTCCAAAGCATTCGATAAAATTGATCATGAGCTATTGCTCCACAAATTATCGTTATACGGTTGTTGTTCTGAACTACTTCGCTGGTTTCAAAGCTACTTGTCATGTCGTACGAATCCTGTTCGAATTTCTAGTGTCCCTTTTAAACTATTTTACGCAACTTCAGGTGTCCCCCAGGGGTCTATTTTTGGGCCTCTTTTGTTTCTGATATTTGTTAATGACATAACCTCATGCGTAAAAAAAGCTGAGCTTCTACTCTTTGCTGATGATATTAAGATTTTTATGCGCGTTGCTACTCCTCTTGATTGTAATGCTCTTCAGCACGAAGTGAACATACTGCAATGGTCTTTGGCGAATAATTTACTCCTAGATCCTTCCAAAACTAAGGTTCTTTCTTTAGGCAGACGACGCACTGTTATGCAATTTACCTACTCTCTGGGAGGAACTTCAATCCAACGCGTGACTGTGATGAAAGATCTCGGTGTGTGCCTTGATAGCGCGTTGTCATTTAATGCTCATGTTTCCTTTATTGTTGGCCGTGCGATGAAAACTCTTGGTATCATATCTCGTATAACTGAAAAGTTCAGACGCCCTGCTTGTACGATTCGTTTATTTTGTGATCTAGTTCGTTCACGGCTTGAATTTGCCTCTGTTGTTTGGAGTTCTCTAACAAGTACACAGTCTTTAAGTATTGAACCAGTGCAAAAAAGAATGATACGCAATTTATACGATAGACACTTTCAGCGTCGCTTTTATTATGATTATGAATTTCTTCTTAAGAGCGTTTTACTTCAGTCTTTGTCAAATAGAAGATTTGAGCGTGATCTGATTTTTTTGCACAGGGTGGTAAATGGTTGGACTGATGCTAACCACCTTTTAAATTCTGTCGATTTTCATGTTCCTTGTCGCGTTAACAGAAATGTTACTGTCTTTTATACTAAATTCATGTCTAAACTCTCACCACTGTCCCGTATGCAAATTTCATTTAATACAATTGCATCGTCTAGCTTGGACATCTTCAGAGATCTCGTAGTTTTTCGCCGGAACTTGGGAAGTCTAGTTAAAAGTTGAAACTATTACATTTTGTGTTAGTGTGCGACATATTTGTTGTCTCGCTAATTTGTACATTTTAAGCTGTACGTGTGCTGTTTTTTTGTTTTGTTTTGTGTGCGCCAATGTGAAGACCCGCGTGGTTGTTTTTGGGCACATTAAATAAACAAATTATTATTATTATTATTATTATAATAGGGAAGCATCAAGCGACGTTTGCTAATGTCCGTTCACGTTCGCATTTGCGTTCAACTGTCACGATCCGCGAGCACTCCTTTTCCTCTTAGCTCGTGCCGCACAGATCGGAAAATCCCAACATTTCATGACAGGCGCTTTTCTTCCGCGCCCTGCTGACTCAGACGTGGTCCCGCGCATTCCGAACAACGTCGTCTCTCTTTTCTCGTCGACTTCACAACCGCACGTGCACAATAAAGCGCACGAAACACGTGCGCATTCCAAGCCGAAGCCGCGCCGGTGAGATATTTGAATCACGTCGATACATTTTTCAGTAGAGTATTTTTCAGAGGCATATTTAAGGTGATGAAAAATTAAGTATGTATATGGTACGATTCATCACAAATTAACAAGCAACAGGTAGTCTACACCGAAAAATCGAATTTTCTGACCCCAATTGAAATGTTTTCAGCAATATGTTGTATGATGTATTTTAGATTATTCACGTAGAACTGAACCCCTTTACTCTAGGTATGGTTCAGAAACATGTATATAAATATTGTTAATAAAAACGTCCCACACAAACGGACGCACGATCTTTTTTTAAATATTTTTCCTCTAGTTTGCACTCCGCCTTTAAACTATTTTATGCATTCGTACTACCTTTAATTTATTAGCTATTCTCTTTAGTCGTGACTTACCGCGTTAAAACAATAGTTAATTAAGAAACATTACTGTTTTGATAAAACTTGAAGTCGGATTCACTTTCAGTGCAGTGCAGCTGCCCCTGCAGACTTAACAAAAAGTAAAAAAAAAAAAAAAACACAAAAAAGGGGAGTGGCGAGTTTTCCTTCGTCAGATTATACGTGTCTTTAACGGAAATTGACAGCCATGTAGACCAGAAAAAGTAGAATAAGGGGTTAAAAATAGAAATTAAATCCAAAGTTTTATTCTTTTAAATTAAGGTCCGCAATTTTCGTTTTATTGGTGCTGATCATATGTTGGAGCTGCTAATACATAGGCAACCGTACCTACCAGCTTTTTTAATACATACTGTAACATTTATATCAATTTTATACATAATGTAATGACTTTAGACAATTTAATGTATGCGTTTCAAATATCTCATAAGATACAGGCCTGCGGATTTCAGAAACAAGCGCTGAATGTGCGGTGTTAGGGAATTTGTATAGAAATGCACAATGCCACATTGATTTACCATATTGACCACTTGTAGGTCATCTAATATGTCCACCTGCTCGGCGTGCTCCTCCATGAGCCAAATGCACTCGCACCAATCATATGGCAAACTTTCCTTGCCCTGTTGAAACCACTTTTTTTAAAGCGCATCACACCCATACCTTCACAGCTCATCAAAATCGCTTCTTTGCATGCTTTTTTTTTTATGGGAACGAACAGGTGATAACCACTGCGGCTCAGATCGGGCCGCAAACATGCCCGACAAAACGCTCTAAAATCGTACGTTTTGAAACATTCAATATTCAGTAATCGTGCATCGGCATACCTGTGATGACCATGCCAGCGTTTTATCTTTTTAAACCGCCGTAAAATGAACGCTTGTGCGTTCGATACTTCCTGATGCCTGATGACCATGAAGAGGGAAAAATACGGGCGGGAGAGCAATACTTCTTGGACCACCAAAGAGACGACCGGGCGGCTTTTGTGCTTAAGACACGATGGAAGAGAAACGCGAGTGAACCTTCGCCAAACTTGCCCCATGACGAGGCGGCGCCGTTCAGACACCCTATTTTCTTCTACTATGGCCTCGGGTCACTTCGTTTCAGGTCAGGGATAACACACACACGCACACGCACGCGCGCGCACATACACACACAGAGAGACAGATAAAACAGGGCACACGCAAAAGTTTTCGCCCGTTCCAGGCGGTGAAGTTACTTGCCTTCCAAGGCAAGTGTGAGCGCTGCAGTAACTAGAGCGTTTGTTAGAAGCAGTACCTTGATCAGCAGCTCGTGCTTCTTGTTCGGCGCTTGGGGACTTAGAGACCCCCGAAGCAGGTCCGCCTTCCGTATCCTGATGGCCTCTTCGAAGCTCTCCTCGAGCTGGTTGGCGTGCTGGCTGCACCGGATGTCCAAGAAGCCCGCTGCAGAGATTGAACACTCGAATGTGCGGGACAAGGGAGCAGCCGGTCAATGCATCCACCATCGTCGTGTCAGCACTCTTCACTCGGCGTTCCCCTCCCTACAATCTTGGCGTGAGATTGCGCGACTGTCTTCTCTACAAATTTCATTACAATGCCTGCTAGTCTCATTGAGCCTTGCAAACCAAGTTTTCGAGATAATCGTCGCTCATTAACCATTCCAGTCATTGTTTGGGATAGTTCCCCAAAACATCCTGTTTCTAGCAGCTCTATTTTTCCTCAATGCCATTCTTGCATGAAACAACCTCCCGAATAAAGTATTTTCATCACATTAATCTGTTCCTCTCAGTCAAGAGGTAACAAGTTACGTAGTGTAAATAATTATTTTATTGTATTTTACTTCATGGTAGAATTCTTGTTCATTTGTTTTTGTGTAACACTAATACGCTTCACAAAGTGTTTTACGATAGACAGATGCAGCGGTTGCGTTGTTGGAAGATGTGCTTTGGGAGATGCTCGTTTAGTCGATGTCTTATATCGGTATCAAGAAGGTTATACTGTATACAAGAAACGAAATAAAACAAAATATATAAGTAAATAAATAAAACATTTGTATCTCATTTTTATGTGCCCAGGGAGCACATTATCTGTCGTGCGTGAGTTATGTGTACGTTAGGATTTGTTATGTTTGATCACGGTAGCTTTCGGTGGTTTCAGATGCATTGTACACGCCATACACTCGTGTTATCCTGGAGTTTATTGTAATAATCAAGAAAACTTTAAACTTATTCAGGAGTGGAGTGTGTGAGGAGTGAGGAGCATGCTTCAACGAGTAGTTTCCATGGGTTCTTGCTTCTTATTCGGTGGGTGCGCGTAGCCGATTGATCTCTCAGTGCTCTTGCATGGATTGCCAGGAGCCCCTTGTGGTAAACGAAGTAACGGCCAAAGGAGAAAGTTAATCGATCCCGCTATGTTATTTTTCGCTACGCCAAGCCGTGACGTCATACGCCCGCTATCTATTGGTGCATTTTTACCAACGAGGTAGAGGGGCCTAGAGCAATAAACCGGGTTCCGGTCTGCACTCGAAAGTAACTCCCATAAGGCCGCTGCCATTGTACGCAAATGTGACCCCTCGTCACGTGACCAAACCAAATACGTGACGTCACAAAAAAGATGGCAGCGCCCAGGCAGCAGCTGGCCCCAGCTGGGCCGAAGCATTGCCCGGAGCTTGTCGGATGCTTTGTTCGTTGTCCTTCGTCTCGGCGATTTGATTTCAGACGCGGAAGCCGTCATACGAGGCCGGTCGAAAGCGACCTCAGAGTTCAGCGTGGTGTCTCACGAAGGTATAACGTGAAAATACGGAGTAACGGTGTGTATTTAGCTGGTGATCGACGGGGATATTGCCACGAAAGAGACAATCGGCCCTGCGATGCTCGGACCTCGGATTTTTCAGATATCGCTAGGATAAATTTCAAAGCGAGGTTTCTCTGCTCTCATTGACCATTGGAATCTTCGAGGTCTGCAATGAAGCGTGTGCAATGTATCTAAATACACAGTTTAGCTACGGAAACTGCGTGAGTCATGCTTGCAGTGTGCAATCGTTGTGCCGCGTCGTTCAAATAACCGAAGGCTCACTTTGGTTGCGCGGCGCATTGGAGAGCTGCTTTGAAGCTGGTAGTTCCCGTACCGTGCCAAACGGTGCTGTGCTGCTTCCCAAATTGTTCTGGCGGAGGCGTGCACTTTCACGGAGCACAGGTGTGCGGCGCACCGAAGAGCAAGCTGCATTTAAGCTGGTAGTTCCCGTGCCGTGCTAAATAATGCTGTGCTGCTTCCTAATTTGATCTGGCGTAAACTGCACTTTCACGGAGCACAGGTGTTGTAGTTGGTATCGATTCCGCTGGTCTGTCGCACGTTTCGTCGACACAAATTTTCATTAACACTCGTTACGCGAACTCCGAGCTATATGGACACTTTATCAAGCGTTTTACCTACCCAGCTCACCCGTTCACGCCGCTTTGCGGCGACAGTCGGCAGTGGTGCCACATCCATTTCAGTTCAGTTCATCTACGGCAGTCGCGGAACCCCGAAGGAGAGGATTTATTCGACAAAACGCCACTAAACCAATGCAGCGTCTCTAGTAGTCAGGACCGAATCTCCTGTCAGTTTTGTTATATTGTCACGGATGCTTGTTCCAGTCCCATCTTCTACTAATATTTACTATTCTGGAAAGTTCAAGGCCATGCTTGGCTGTCATCGTATGTTCTTGTGGAGGTGCTGGGTACCTTACCCATAGCCCTTCACTCTGTGTGCACCCTGGCGGCTCCTCAACTGAGTTGCCCGATAACGATCACGGGTGGCGGGGTATTCCGCACCTTAAACCCCCAGCGAGCCGTGAACCAAGTCCTATCCCGAGCCCGGCAGAAAAAAGGCAAGACGAGAGAGCACCACAGGAACGAACCTTGCAAATACACCAGGAAGAACCTGAAATCCGAGCCAGTCCCTGCTACCAGGAAGAACTTCCGGAATTCGGTCTCCTACCAGAAAAACCAAAGCTGACTAAGCCAACAATAACACACCTGTAGCAGCAAACTGCGTACGCTCCCATCATTGTTTGCATGCCCGTCGCACCCCACACTCGAAAGCCCTTTCACGCAAGGTGGATGGAGATGTTGAGGACTGGATTGAACAATATGACCATGTCGCCCGCCACAATGGTTGGACAGACAACCAGCTCCTGCAAGACTTATACTTTTTGTGGAAGAAACGGCCAGGCACTGGTCTGAGAACCATGAATCCTCCTTAACGTCGCGGGAAGTTTGCAAGATCGAGCTGTAGCGCACGTTCGTCAGCCAACATCGAAGAAAGAGAGCCGCATTCCCGATTTTGTTCAGGACACGGCCGCAACGAAAAAGTCACCGCCTTCGTGGAGGATGTCTTGCGCCTGATCGAGCGCCCACGCCGACCCTGATGCTACAGAAGACGAAAACCTTAGAATCCTATGTCCCTCATGTAAGGGACAACACCTTCAGCAGCCTTGTCTGCAACCCCCCGACAACAGTCGAAGAGCTCATATCCCCGAGGCTTCAAACATTGAACGTGCACTGCACGCCCGAGCTTGTCACACTCGACACTCGAGTCGTCCAGCTGCAACTTCGACATCACCCACAACGTTGTCCGGGAGGATATCAGGAAGCTACTTCCTGCCCCCAGTTGCCCGGCTTTTTTTTTTTTTTTTTTTTTGATTGCCGAGATTGTTTTGGAACAAGTTCAACAGTCATTCCAACTGGAGACTTCTGCGAGGGAAGCGGCAGTTGGCGAACCGAGGGGTACTTACGCCACAATGGCACAACGACCGCCACCGACTGGCCCTTAGTATTCAATGCCAGTTCAATGAGACACCCCAACGCCGAAGCATTCCCGATATCGGATGTAGGTCTGCACTGAACAAAGTACACCGAAGAAAACGGAGGTGTTGCAAATGGCCAACCGAAAACCACTCTGCTAACACTGCATGAGGCTGACCATGTCTACTGAAGCTGATCATAGCAATGAATTGGTCTGTGAGGGTTCGTGCGGAACGACCCTCGACCACGTCTCGAGGAGCGTCCGCGGGACATTGAGGATTTACTTCGGCGGGCTATGTCCCTAGTGGCGACATCACCTTGAAGCTCCTGATCGCCATCACCTCGACGGGAGGTAAGCACGACAAAGCAGGTGAGCGGCAATACAATGACAGTTGATTTGGTGTCGGTTGTCGCCCAAGGACTCCTAATAATTTGCTGCTACCAATTATCTGTGTACACTCCACGAAGCACACAATTTCCAACTTTGAGGGAGAACGCCGCTGAGTGACTTGAAGAAATAGAATGGTTCTCTAAATTGTACACCCAGAATCACTCGACTTCACTTTGCCACACCAGACTTACACAAGTTGCAGTGCTCCCAGAATGCAGAAGAAATTCCCGTTACGGAATGGAAGTGAAATGGCTTGGATAGCAAACAAACATTGTTGCCTGCCGTCAAGTCAACGGTACAGCAAAAGACACAGCTACGTAAGCAATACACGCCCGAGCTTCCTGCATTGACGCAGAAAACTACCAGAAAAATTTGCGGAATAGAAGCCAGCCTTGCAGCTTCAGACCATTAGATGTCAGTGGCCACACATGACGTAGGATTGCAAGAAGGCATCATTCAGTCAAAGTTGCCACTTGACCAAACTGAACACCGACATGCCAGGAGCGTCATCCGACCACAAGCAGCACAGGTACTACAACTGAACGCCTGCCGCGAGACTGTCGCAGAAAGAACTCGTTAAGGAACCATTTGCTCATAATCAATAATTTTGTAATCAAGTGGAAATAAACATATTTGATACAATAACCAAATAAACATATTTCCGCTTGCCTGTACGCCTTCAGAGTCTATACACCAAGAATTGTGTTCACTGCACGCACTGGACCTTAAGAGGACACTGGCATCTGTGACCCTTCAATATTAATTAATGGGACACACCAGACTGGCAGACTTGTTACATGGGGCGGCACCCGTTCCACCTATCCTGAACATGTGGTGCGTCCGAAAACCAACTCCAGTGATGTGAAAATGTTATTTAATAATTCATTCAATCCAAGGGCCTTCCTAGGCATTGCAGAGAGGATACTTAAATCTACATACATGATAATAACATCAAAGCACACTGTCATTAATGAGCACAAAGCGGGCCCAGCTACCGAAAATAAGTACAACACCCATAAGAAATAATTATTGCCGCAACTTGTTAATTGTAAGAACAAACAGACCTCTAATTATCTTGTTAATATTACGTGGACACTTCCTGTACGTATGACACAATAGACCCTTCGCAAAACCCCATCAAGGAACACAACTGTGATAATTTTTTTTCGCCATAAGGTACACGAATGGGCCCCAGTTCACGTCAATTGCAAATGCAGCATTCGAGTCCAATAGGTGCTACGCCGCGTTCACAGTGATGGCTGACATAACATTCTTGTGGCACAAATGCCTAAAGTATGAAGGCCTTGGGTAATTAGACTAGTGGCTACGGTAATTCGTTTCATCACTATTTGGCAAACGGCAAAGGCTACACGTTGGAGCATATGACAACATATCATCAGATTGCTTGTCTGCACAGATCTGTCACACAAATTCACTCCATCTATCTGATTTGCTCGAGGTGGCTGTGGCAGTTGCCCTTTTCCAATTGACGGTGAAACAAAATATAGACAGCCCACACCTTTGAAAAAAGTCTATTAAAGAGACTGAAAGGAATGGTAGTCAACATTTTCAAGAAGACTGGTCTTCGGGCAAGGGGTGAACACAAATATGAATCTTGTTCAGGTAATTAGAACAAGTAAATAATTGATCGACTAATACAATGCACTCTTGATGAAAAAAAGTATTGCTGCAATAATTCCAGCGAAAGAGAAACATGTACAGTTAATCTTCTCTTTCCAAGTTGCATTACATTTAATGAATTGCTGATATGTGTGGTTCTTTCTATTTCTGGACCTCTAAAGAGTGGGGCTGCAATATTGTTTTTAAGATCCTAGATGTTAGAATGATGGATTAGACAACTATCTGAGAGGAGTATGATCATACACATAAAGGTTACTGTGGGCTAATAGGGAGTTTTCGTAGATCGTTTGCGGTCGCGTAGATCGGTTGCGGAGAACGTTGCCGAGCTCCACAACGTTCTCCGCAACCCGCTACGATATCTGGAACTCTACAGTCAAGGCCAGGGGCGCGCAGGCGCAGTAGCGGCTTCTTCGTTACGGAGGAAGAAACGCGGTCTACGAAAACTCCCTATTGTTACCAATCGGCAAGGTAATGAGCCTACGAATACTAATTTCTAAGGGATATCGGATGCAACATTTTGTGCACTGATCAATCAAAAATCTGAAGACTTGCTGTGTTCTTAGTTCCAAGGGGACAAATAAACAGTTTTATGAACATAAGTAATGAACTCTTTTCCGAATGATTGGTTCGAATGCTTCGTAAGAGTTCGCGTGCACGTCAGTTAGGAAAACGACAGCTTTTCACTTCAAAAAGTATAGCGATCGAATGTAGAATCGTCGATTAGCCCAAAAGGTTAAGGAGAGTAGAAGCTTCCTCGCTAAAAGTTGCTATGGTTATTCGGTGACGCAGGGCTGAAAAACTTCCCCTATGGCCTGCAACGTATACCTTTCGCTCATTCCAACGTTCAAATGAAGCTAGATAATGCGAATCTTTTATGCTAGAAGTTAAATCGTAAAATTGTTGATAAGTACAAAACGTAATGATCGCAGGAGCTTCCTCGCTAAAAGTAGCTGTGATTATGCAGTCACCTAGGGTTGAAACAAATCCGCTAGGCCCTAGGTCCGACGCATACATTTCGCGTCGATTCTCAGACATTCCAACGTTCAAACAAAGCAAAGAGTGTGAAAATTTCATGCTACAAGCGCTCAAAGTTCTTTCGATCCTCGAACACATTCAGGAATCCGAGCACCGGTACAGCGATACGGCTGATGCTGTCTCACAGGTGTTAATATCCAGATAATCCAGAGCAATCTTGCTCAAAAAGGGTATAGAGCCTTATTCCTTCATATTTTCACATTATACCTTCGTCAGCGAGCGGGAAGAAGCCCGGCGTCGTCGGAAAGCAGCTGTACTATCGGAAACAATATGAGCGTGAACGCGCCTCCGCGTGTTGCCGCTACCGAGGCGCCTCCTTGCGGCGTCGTTGTGAAGTTTTGCGCATGCGTGTAGAAATCCTGTCGCTGTTCTCGCTTTGACTGTTAACCCCCGTCTGTCGTCTGCTATGCGCGCGCTGGCGGCCGCTCGCGCTGTCGTCTGCTATGCGACTCGTGTATTTCTGTCACAACTCAGACAAACGACTTAACATGATTCACGAGTTTCCTGTGCGATAACGCAATGCCCACATTTGATACGTGATAAGTAGCTGGCTTCTTTCATTGGGTCGAGATACAGCGACAACAAACAAATGGAATAAAGACAAAATATCTGCAAAGCTTAGCGTTCAACTACGGTGAGCCCGCAAAACATTCAGTGTAGTGAAAAATGGCTAGAGTTCCTGATGACGAACGGATCAACATAGTTGAGCTGTTTCTCCGAGGCTACTCTCAGAGGGCTATATCCAGCATGGCCGGAAGACCGCTGAAAACGGTGAACCGGATAATACAAGCACATAGGGAGGAGCTGTCCAGGGCAAACACAACTCGCGTAGAAAGCGCGTGTGTCCACCGGAGCACGCAATGTTGTGCGGCAGACGACAACACGAGCGGACGCCAGCGCAAACACGAGTCGCATAGGAGACGACAGCCTGAGCGGCCGCCAGCGCGCGCAGGAGTCGCAAAGCAGACGACAGCACGAGCGACCGCCAGCGCGCGCATAGCAGACGACAGACGGGGGTTGACAGTCAAAGCGAGAAGAGCGACAGGATTTCTACACGCATGCGCCAAACTTCACAACGGCGCCGCAGGGAGGCGCCTCAGGTAGCGGCGACACGCGGAGGCGCGTTCACGCTCATATTGTTTCCGATAGTACATCACGGCTACCGCGCACCGAGCAAACTTGTATTCGACAGCTTTAGGGACTTCCATTTTACCGATGACGTCACCGCTCTTGTGAAGTCACGTGACGAGTGGCCACTTTTGCGTACCACATGGCGGCAACCGGGGGGGGGGGGGGGGGTGGCACTTCCGAGCTTCCCGTTTATCACTAAGCCCCTCTACCTCGTTGGTTTTTAACCCCCCCCCCCCCCCCCCCGCGACATCGTGAGATCACGTCGTGAGCTACGTCATTCAGGAACCAGCTGCGCACGCCGTCGGTCGCCCGTGAGAGATGCCTCATCTTGCTTCATGCGCATCATTTCACCTCCTCCTCGAAGGACAGCAAAGGCGTCGGACAGCGGATTTCACAGTTTGAGGTTGGATTCCCGCTGAACCGCTTAGTATATCTAGTGAATATCGCTCATTACGATCAATATAAGGCCTAATTAATTATCGTAGATTTATTACACGCCATGAATATTAGTTAAATTATGACTAAGTATGCCTTGTCCTTTTTTGATTATGCATTGCCTGCTATGGGCTATCAAATACCTTTACTTTTCCAATATTAGCGGCGAAGGCTGTAGACGAGACGAACGGACTCGTTTCTTTTCTCGACTCCTGTCCAACGTTCGCTAGCTAAAGTGGAAAGAGTGTAGGCTCTGCGTCCCGCTCTTCTTAACGTGCAACAACGAATTAAATGAGGAAGAAAATAGGCCTTTAAGGTGTTTCAACGAGGGATCAAATGGTGCGTGCCAAATGTACGGTATAGATGGTGTACCTGATGATTTTACCAAGACTGTTTCCGGTCAACGTTACCACAAAATTTAACCATCAACCATGTCCAGGTAAGTACGCCGACGCTAGCCCCTGCTGTACTGTAAACAAGGGCTTCTCCCGCGGGCACCCACCAGTGCTCGCGTCTCCGTAGGCGCCCATCTCGGTCCAGGACAGCTGCACCATCCACCTCGATCCCCTGAAGAAGGAATCCCGGACAAGGAGGTCCTGGACGACGCCGGGAGCCGTGCCGCTGCGTTCGCCGTAGCCCGACAGTTGGAAGGCTCCCACTAGAGCGTGTCGTTCGAAGGCCCCGCACGGCTCGCTCCGCACCCTGGCGGCGCTCTCGTGGACGCGACGGGAATCCACTGCCAGCTCGGACATTTGGTAGGCGCGCTTGAACGGCACCGAGAGGTTCCCTAGGAGACACGCAGAGGTGGTCAGGTTCTGCATGCTCTAATTATGTCGGATACAATAAGTCACAACGTTTTTTTTGGAGCGGGTTCGTCGTTAAAGGGACAGTGCGACTACATAGGGTTAAAACGTTTCTATCTTAAGACAAGCTTACGGCACTACTGTGACTTAAGAAGAACCGCTCGCAACGCCACTGACTAGGAAGATTCTTTGTCGCTGCGTAATCTCAACAAAAAGAGCGAACTTTTCCCATCAGTTTCTCTTTCGCCAAACTTGATGATATAGTAAGGGGGATCGCGGTGTTATCACAATTACGGGAATTTCCCTATGACGACTATATTAATCAGCTTATAGTTTAGATACGGGTACTGCATAAAGACTCTGTTTGGTTTCGTGAAAATCAACGCCTCGACGAGCATTGGGTAGTGATTCGTGTCCAATGGCTGCTGTGACGGAAACAGACAACGTACCACAATGTCTAGAGCCCAGCAAGTGCAGGTGGCTCGTTTCCAGAATGTCACCGGATTTTTACCGGAAGATTATTTCCAGTACAAATCTATTTTACTGGATTATGGAACTCTTTTCACTTCCAGTATAGCCAAAATTTACCAGAAGATTGCCAGATTTACCGGAATTTACCGTGTTTTTTCTTCCTTTTTTTGGACGTCAACAGAAGGCACTTAGGAGGAAGCCTGTGAACCGTGGTTGGTTATGTTTACTAGATGCTGGACGATTCGGTAACAATTAAAGTGGTTAGTCCATGTAGACCTGAAGGTTCGATTTATTTAACAGGGTCGATACCAGTGAAACAATTTGCACAGCTGTAGACAAAAGCAATCAGACCAAATAGGAACAACCAAGTTCTTTGCCGCAAAAGATATCTTTCAAAGTACTCACAATGCCACTGGGTAAATTCCTTGACGCACGGTATTTCAACTAATAAAACCGCGCAGGTGTACCACACGGACACTCACAGGTCTACTATCAGCAGCACGTTTGGTGAAAACCACGAACGCGCTGAGCGAACATCCGCCGCCGTTGAGAAATCCCGGGCACACTCACGGTGTCGTCCTTAATGCCGTCGCCCCGGGTGCAGCAGGCGTCAGTATCACACTTAGCGAAAACCACGATCGCGCGGCACGAACATCCGCCGCCGTTGAGAAATCTCGGGCACACTCACGATGTCGTCCCAGATGCCGTCGCCGCGGGTGCACCAGGCGTCAATAGGGAATTGTAGTAGACCGTTTCCGCAGCCCGCTAAGCACCCGGATAGCGCTCCGTAATCCGCCACAAGACCTTGAACTATGCAGACAAGGCTGGCGGCGCCCATGCGCAGCTGCGGCGTTTTCTTCGGGGATACCGTAGCGGAAGAGAGAAACGATCTACTACAACTCCCTAGTATCACGCTTAGCGAAAACCACGAACGCGCGGAGCGAACATCCGCCGCCGTTGAGAAATTCCGGGCACACTCACGATGTCGTCCCAGATGCCGTCGCCGCGGGTGCACCAGGCGTCAATAGGGAATTGTAGTAGACCGTTTCCGCAGCCCGCTAAGCACCCGGATAGCGCTCCGTAATCCGCCACAAGACCTTGAACTATGCAGACAAGGCTGGCGGCGCCCATGCGCAGCTGCGGCGTTTTCTTCGGGGATACCGTAGCGGAAGAGAGAAACGATCTACTACAACTCCCTAGTATCACGCTTAGCGAAAACCACGAACGCGCGGAGCGACCATCCGCCGCCGTTGAGAAATCTCGGGCACACTCACGATGTCGTCCCAGATGCCGTCGCCGCGGGTGCACCAGGCGTCAATAGGGAATTGTAGTAGACCGTTTCCGCAGCCCGCTAAGCACCCGGATAGCGCTCCGTAATCCGCCACAAGACCTTGAACTATGCAGACAAGGCTGGTGGCGCCCATGCGCAGCTGCGGCGTTTTCTTCGGGGATACCGTAGCGGAAGAGAGAAACGATCTACTACAACTCCCTAGTATCACGCTTAGCGAAAACCACGAACGCGCGGAGCGAACATCCGCCGCCGTTGAGAAATCCCGGGCACACCCACGGTGTCGTCCCTAATGCCGTTGCCGCGGGTGCAGCAGGCGTCAGTATCACACTTAGCGAAAACCACGAACGCGCGGAACGAACATCCGCCGCCGTTGAGAAATCTCGGGCACACTCACGATGTCGTCCCAGATGCGGTCGCCGCGGGTGCACCAGGCGTCAGTAGCACGCTTAGCGAAAACCACGATCGCGCAAAACGAACATCCGCCGCCGTTGAGAAATCCGAGGCACACTCACGATGTCGTCCCTGATGCCGTCGCCGCGGGTGCACCAGGCGTCAGTAGCACGCTTAGCGAAAACCACGAACGCGCGAAACAAACATCCGCCGCCGTTGAGAAATCCCGGGCACATTCACGATGTCGTCCCTGATGCCGTCGCCGCGGGTGCACCAGGCGTCAGTAGCACGCTTAGCGAAAACCACGATCGCGCAAAACGAACATCCGCCGCCGTTGAGAAATCCCGGGCACATTCACGATGTCGTCCCTGATGCCGTCGCCGCGGGTGCACCAGGCGTCAGTAGCACGCTTAGCGAAAACCACGATCGCCCAAAACGAACATCCGCCGCCGTTGAGAAATCCGAGGCACACTCACGATGTCGTCCCTGATGCCGTCACCGCGGGTGCACCAGGCGTCAGTAGCACGCTTAGCGAAAACCACGATCGCGCAAAACGAACATCCGCCGCCGTTGAGAAATCCGAGGCACACTCACGATGTCGTCCCTGATGCCGTCACCGCGGGTGCACCAGGCGTCAGTAGCACGCTTAGCGAAAACCACGATCGCGCAAAACGAACATCCGCCGCCGTTGAGAAATCCGAGGCATGCACACTCACGATGTCGTCCCTGATGCCGTCGCCGCGGGTGCACCAGGCGTCAGTAGCACGCTTAGCGAAAACCACGATCGCGCAAAACGAACATCCGCCGCCGTTGAGAAATCCGAGGCACACTCACGATGTCGTCCCTGATGCCGTCGCCGCGGGTGCACCAGGCGTCAGTAGCACGCTTAGCGAAAACCACGATCGCGCAAAACGAACATCCGCCGACATTGAGAAATCCGAGGCACACTCACGATGTCGTCCCTGATGCCGTCACCGCGGGTGCACCAGGCGTCAGTAGCACGCTTAGCGAAAACCACGATCGCGCAAAACGAACATCCGCCGCCGTTGAGAAATCCGAGGCACACTCACGATGTCGTCCCTGATGCCGTCGCCGCGGGTGCACCAGGCGTCAGTAGCACGCTTAGCGAAAACCACGATCGCGCAAAACGAACATCCGCCGCCGTTGAGAAATCCGAGGCACACTCACGATGTCGTCCCTGATGCCGTCGCCGCGGGTGCACCAGGCGTCAGTAGCACGCTTAGCGAAAACCACGATCGCGCGAAACAAACATCCGCCGCCGTTGAGAAATCCCGGACACATTCACGATGTCGTCCCTGATGCCGTCGTCGCGGGTGCACCAGGCGTCAGTAGCACGCTTAGCGAAAACCACGATCGCGCAAAACGAACATCCGCCGCCGTTGAGAAATCCGAGGCACACTCACGATGTCGTCCCTGATGCCGTCGCCGCGGGTGCACCAGGCGTCAGTAGCACGCTTAGCGAAAACCACGAACGCGCGAAACAAACATCCGCCGCCGTTGAGAAATCCCGGGCACATTCACGATGTCGTCCCTGATGCCGTCGCCGCGGGTGCACCAGGCGTCAGTAGCACGCTTAGCGAAAACCACGATCGCCCAAAACGAACATCCGCCGCCGTTGAGAAATCCGAGGCACACTCACGATGTCGTCCCTGATGCCGTCACCGCGGGTGCACCAGGCGTCAGTAGCACGCTTAGCGAAAACCACGATCGCGCAAAACGAACATCCGCCGCCGTTGAGAAATCCGAGGCACACTCACGATGTCGTCCCTGATGCCGTCACCGCGGGTGCACCAGGCGTCAGTAGCACGCTTAGCGAAAACCACGATCGCGCAAAACGAACATCCGCCGCCGTTGAGAAATCCGAGGCACACTCACGATGTCGTCCCTGATGCCGTAGCCGCGGGTGCACCAGGCGTCAGTAGCACGCTTAGCGAAAACCACGATCGCGCAAAACGAACATCCGCCGCCGTTGAGAAATCCGAGGCACACTCACGATGTCGTCCCTGATGCCGTCACCACGGGTGCACCAGGCGTCAGTAGCACGCTTAGCGAAAACCACGATCGCGCAAAACGAACATCCGCCGACGTTGAGAAATCCGAGGCACACTCACGATGTCGTCCCTGATGCCGTCGCCGCGGGTGCACCAGGCGTCAGTAGCACGCTTAGCGAAAACCACGATCGCGCGAAACAAACATCCGCCGCCGTTGAGAAATCCCGGGCACATTCACGATGTCGTCCCTGATGCCGTCGCCGCGGGTGCACCAGGCGTCAGTAGCACGCTTAGCGAAAACCACGATCGCGCAAAACGAACATCCGCCGCCGTTGAGAAATCCGAGGCACACTCACGATGTCGTCCCTGATGCCGTCGCCGCGGGTGCACCAGGCGTCAGTAGCACGCTTAGCGAAAACCACGATCGCCCAAAACGAACATCCGCCGCCGTTGAGAAATCCGAGGCACATTCACGATGTCGTCCCTGATGCCGTCGCCGCGGGTGCACCAGGCGTCAGTAGCACGCTTAGCGAAAACCACGATCGCCCAAAACGAACATCCGCCGCCGTTGAGAAATCCGAGGCACACTGACGATGTCGTCCCTGATGCCGTCACCGCGGGTGCACCAGGCGTCAGTAGCACGCTTAGCGAAAACCACGAACGCCCAAAACGAACATCCGCCGCCGTTGAGAAATCCGAGGCACACTCACGATGTCGTCCCTGATGCCGTCACCGCGGGTGCACCAGGCGTCAGTAGCACGCTTAGCGAAAACCACGATCGCCCAAAACGAACATCCGCCGCCGTTGAGAAATCCGAGGCACACTCACGATGTCGTCCCTGATGCCGTCACCGCGGGTGCACCAGGCGTCAGTAGCACGCTTAGCGAAAACCACGATCGCCCAAAACGAACATCCGCCGCCGTTGAGAAATCCGAGGCACACTCACGATGTCGTCCCTGATGCCGTCACCGCGGGTGCACCAGGCGTCAGTAGCACGCTTAGCGAAAACCACGATCGCCCAAAACGAACATCCGCCGCCGTTGAGAAATCCGAGGCACACTCACGATGTCGTCCCTGATGCCGTCACCGCGGGTGCACCAGGCGTCAGTAGCACGCTTAGCGAAAACCACGATCGCGCGAAACAAACATCCGCCGCCGTTGAGAAATCCCGGACACATTCACGATGTCGTCCCTGATGCCGTCACCGCGGGTGCAGCAGGCGTCAGTAGCACGCTTAGCGAAAACCACGATCGCGCAAAACGAACATCCGCCGCCGTTGAGAAATCCGAGGCACACTCACGATGTCGTCCCTGATGCCGTCGCCGCGGGTGCAGCAGGCGTCAGTAGCACGCTTAGCGAAAACCACGAACGCGCAAAACGAACATCCGCCGCCGTTGAGAAATCCGAGGCACACTCACGATGTCGTCCCTGATGCCGTCACCGCGGGTGCACCAGGCGTCAGTAGCACGCTTAGCGAAAACCACGATCGCGCAAAACGAACATCCGCCGCCGTTGAGAAATCCGAGGCACACTCACGATGTCGTCCCTGATGCCGTCGCCGCGGGTGCACCAGGCGTCAGTAGCACGCATAGCGAAAACCACGATCGCGCAAAACGAACATCCGCCGCCGTTGAGAAATCCGAGGCACACTCACGATGTCGTCCCTGATGCCGTCGCCGCGGGTGCAGCAGGCGTCAGTAGCACGCTTAGCGAAAACCACGAACGCGTGAAACGAACATCCGCCGCCGTTGAGAAATCCGAGGCACACTCACGATGTCATCCTTGATGCCGTCGCTGGGGGTGCACCAGGCGTCAGTAGCACGCTTAGCGAAAACCACGAACGCGCGAAACTAACATCCGCCGACATTGAGAAATCTTGGGCACAGTCTTTTTCGCTCGCTGGATGCTTTTGAAGACGGACGGACAAAAAGGCGTAAGAAGCAGGTCACTGAAAAATATATTCTTTTCATCTGCACACCCAGCTGCTTTGGAAGATGCCGGGCGCACACATGGAACGAGAAGCCGAGACTGATCCGTTCGTTCCTGGCCGGTTGCTGCTCGTTGACGGACAAAGAAACCGGTTTTCTTTAAAAAAAATTAAGTCAGCAAAACGACCCACTTGCATTTTCCCCACGAACTTAATGCGAGGGAGGGAGGGTGCGTGGGGACTCGTCCTTGGTGCGAGGCGCCCTAATTACACACCCAGCCCCCGCCTCGTCTCGGCTCCCCCCTCCCCTCGCGTTGGCTTCGAGTGAAGGTCGGTAAACAGGGAAGCGAGTCACCCGTTTCGGGTAAGATTTCTAGGAAACCCGTGTCGTCTGCATAATATACGAAAAAGGCTGCCGGTGACATTCCAGTGAAATCTGTTTGCCGGCAAATAATCTACATCTTGTAAATCCTGAGATGGGGATTGATAAAAAACGGACGAACACAAGAAAAGCTCAATTTTGAGATTTTGTCGTGTTCGTCCGTTTTTTTATTGTTCCCCATTTCAGGGTTTACAAGATGTCGATTAATTACCAGCTCGCCTTCACTCTCTCACTGCTTAAAATAATCTACCAAGGATTGGTAAACTGGTTTCGGATGAAAACGGGTGAGAGTGCCCACCTTTTTGGATCGTCAAAACAGTTCACTGCACGCATTTCTTGAGGATTGCAACGTCGTCTTGAGCTAAAACTCGCACTCACGAGAATGCCGCTCGAGTGGTCTCGTACCTGTTCCGACTCAGACTTTTGCCTGTCGCAAATATCAAGTTGCCGGTGATCGCTGCCCAGCTTTTTGGATTGTCAAAACAGTTCGCTGCACGCACTTCTTGCAGAATTGCAACGTCGTTTCGAGCTAAAACACGCACTCACGAGAATGCCGCTGCACTGGCGGCCGCCATTACAAACACAGTCCCCCTGCTCGTCTTGGCTTCCTTGACTTTAGCCGTTCCCCTTGCGTCGGCTTCTAGTGATGTTCGATGTCCGGCAAACGAGAGTGGCTTCCGGTAGGATTCCAGTGGCGGGTAATCGAAAGTGGCTCTGGTATAACTTCCAGCGAAAGTGGCTACGCTGGTTTCTGGTGAAAATGAGTGGAAATTAACCAATTTTCACCGATTTTAACAGGAAGTTTTTCCCGGGTTTTAACCGTAAGTGGCTCCGGTAGAATGGTCCAGCGAAATCTGGTTACTGGAAGTGGCGGCCGGTAATATTTCCGCCAAAAAACTGGTAATCTACGCTGGTTTCTGGTGAAAATGAGTGGAAATTAACCCGCTTCCACTGAATGTCACAGGAAGTTTTAGCCGGATTTTTCAATAGGGTGATCTTGAAGCATGACGGCCCCGAGACCGCAACAGATTTGCATCAGCTGAAACTACTGTTGGGTAGGACGGGTCGTACTTGGCCAAGCAGATATGAGAACTAAGCATGCTCTTTAGCTTCTCAAAGACAGCTTGCTGGCTTGGTCCCCAGTCCCACGAGTTGCGCTGGTGCAGCAGTTCTCTGATTGGCGACGTGACGTCCGAGAGGTGTGGGATGAAGCGCCTCACGTGGTTCACCATTCCCAGCAGTCCTCGTACCCAGCTGACGTCCGAAGATATCGGCAACTTCTGCAGGGCCTCGATATTTTTGGGATCCGGGCTGATTCCTCTCGCGCTGACCAACACGCCGAGAAACTTGACTTCTGAGGCAGCGAAACTGCACTTCTTCTTATTCAGTTTAACGCCTGCATCGTCGAGCCATTGGAGCACTTGCTGGAGTCGACGATCGTGCTCGCCCTTTGATGCGCCGAAGACAAGAATGTCGTCGATCATGCTCACAACTCCGTCTAGTCCCTCTACAATGCGACTCATCTGACGCTCGAAACACTCTGGTGCTGAACAGATGCCAAAAGGCAGCCTGTGGAAACAGAACCTTCCAATCGGGGTTATGAATGTCGTCAGTTCTTGACTTTCTTCAGAAAGCCTCACTTGGTGGAAGCTTGCAGTGGCGTCCAGCTTCGAGAAAACCTTTGCTTGCCCGACACGTCCGAGGATGTTCTCAACCAAAGGTAAAATGTGACGCTCCCTCAGTACGACTTCGTTGAGGCGCGAGGTCTACGCAGATACGGTAGCCTCCTCCTGTTTTTGGAACGGCGACCATGCCCGCGCACCAGTCTGTGGGGCGGATGACTGCATCAGGCTCTAGCTTCTAAAGCTCCCCACGAACGACGTCGTGCAACGGGATCAGGACCCTCCTCGGCACGCTTATAGCGAAGGGCTTGGCACCAGGTCGAAGCCGGATGTCACCCAGACCGTCGAAGCCCGTTTCTCCGAAGCACCGCTGGTGTAGCCACATTGTCGACAAATTGAACGACACCCAGCGCCTGTATTGCTGGGAAGCCGAGAAGAGGGGGGCGTTGTGAAGGAATGACGTAAATGTCCTGCACGGTCGACTTGTCCCTCCATATTGCAGCGTTGTGGGAACGTGCTCAGTACTTTCAGGGGGTGGTTTCTGGGACCCGTGAGCTCACCTTCTGGTGCATGAATCTTTTTCGGTACTCCAGGTAATGAACTTGACACCACGGTCACCTCCGCTCCAGAGTCCACTTTGAAGTTCACGTTGTGTCCGTTGACGGTTACCGTTGCGAACTTAACTCTGGTACGGGCGCCTGCCGCCACTGTGTGCAGCTCAATAGAGCACAGGGCTTTTTTCTCGCAGACGGTTTTGAAGTGTCCAACTTTCTTGTAACATCTGCATCTTGCCTCTTTTGTAGGACAAACGGAGCGAGGGTGACGTGCCCTGACGCAGAACCTGCAGCGTCCGTCGCTTGAGCAAAGCTTCGAAGTCCTCGTTGCGCCTTCCCCCGCCAGGTTGGAAAGCCGTCGTGACCTCGGAAGACGTTTTCGGACTTTTGCTTCGGAGACCACGTTGCCAGGATTTAGTTCCTTGTGGAAAACTTCAGTACAGGCCTTCACGGCGTTTTCGTCAGTAAGGGCCTGAAGTCTTGCATCTTCGAGCGTGAGCCTTGGCGTGCGACATAAATTGTCTACCAGCTTAGAGACCCGAAGACCGACGACGAATCTATCGCGGACGAGGCGTTCTTGGACTTCCGCGGAGGAGAAAGTGCACTTTTTGACGAGCGTACGTAGGGCAGTGTAAAAGTCGTCCACCGACTCGCCTTCAACTTGGACGCTACGGTGGAAGCGCACGCTTTTGTAGACTTTGTTGACCGGGTGTATGAAGTGGTCAGTGAGCTTCGTCTTCACCGCTTGAAGAGAGCACCAGTCGTCGCTTGTGAAGGCCAACGTGTCCAGGAGTCGACGAGCCTCACGGGAGCCCATGGCGTACATCAGTGTTCTGACTTGCACTTCGCCCGGCGCCTGGTAGAGCCGAGAAGCGTAGAAGTAGTCG
The DNA here is from genome assembly GCF_016920785.2 of Ixodes scapularis. Classification (NCBI taxonomy): domain Eukaryota; kingdom Metazoa; phylum Arthropoda; class Arachnida; order Ixodida; family Ixodidae; genus Ixodes; species Ixodes scapularis. Next base: position 243,856,920 of record NW_024609835.1, on the reverse strand, counting down.
TAGAACTGGAAAACACATTCCTTGCACTCACCGGGGTTCGAAAAGTCGAACCGAAGGCGGCTGGATACCGGCGGCACAGAACTGCGTAGGCTTAGTGTCTTCGTCCGCCATGGCGGGCATTGCAGGATGCGCCCCGTTTGTCGTGTCATTACTACAGCTTCAAGCTTTCGCCGTGCTTGTTGCTTATACCACCGAGCTTGTCGTTCACCTTTGATAATCCTAGTTTTGCCGTCACGAGCAGGAATCGTCAAGCCGCCGTCAGACTAGTCCTACACCATACAATGGACACGGCATTCGTCGCAGACATAAAGACAGAAGCATGTGCCGGCGCGTCTCACGCATCTTCGAAGCATGTTGGCTTGGCACTTGCTTTGCACATTTCTGCGGACTGTCTTTGCATAACCCATGTAATAGGACCGTCACACAAGAAAAATAGTGCCTTACATTGTGTCTGCAGGTTGTCTTTTGCGTGAGGTATTAGTAATGCGACTGCGACCTTCGCTACCGAAATATTTCGTTGTCAATACCCCCAGATTCCTAAGCGAGGGGGGAGGGAGGGTGCAGTTGCCCCCCCCCCCCCCCCTCCTTACTTGCGCTCCACTTTGGGCGCACGTGCTTACGGCCCCAAGATCGCCGAACGATGGAGTAAAGTTTCGTCGTTGTTCTTCTTGGCTGGCGGCTTGGTAGTTTGTTGGACGTTGGAGGCTGTTGGGGGTTCCGGGTTCAAGACATTCATTTACATTACAAACTTTGTACAGTTTTATTTACAAGGAGGGGGAAGTTTGCATCTTCGTCGAACTTCTGTACAGTCGTTCCAAAGCAAGCAAAAATCGCCCCTTCCCGCCCCGTCACGACCGTTTAAAACCTCGGTCCCTCTCGCCCTCGGGAAGGGATCGGCCAATAAGCTTGAAACCTCTCAGAGTCACGTGCTGCCATCCGTCCAATGACCGACAGGGCGCAAACAGGCACATTCGTCAAGTTCCCAACGGACCCGAGGTGACAGCCCCGTAACTCCGACAGTGGTCGTCGTCGCCGTCCTTGAGGCGCCATAGAGAGCCCCTTAGTCGAAACCCGATCGGCCACGGGGGAGCGCACCGAGCAGCAGCCGCCTTCGTAAACAAACAAAAAGACAACACTTCTCGCGAACAGCGACCACCCAGGGGCTGCCCAATCTGCCTCGCACCGAGGCGCGCAAGCCCCTACGAACCCGAGGGGAGAGCCCCATAACATCGATGGTGGTCGCCGTCTTCGCGGAATCACAGCGGACCCCTCGGTCGAAACCCTACCGGTGGCGGAGGATTCGCCGAGTGGCGCACGCCTCCGCAAATACAAACAAAAAGAAAACTCTCCCCGCGCCCAGTGACCACCCCGGGGGGGCGACCAACATGCCTTGCCCCGAGGCGCGCCAGCGGCGGACAGGTGGCCGCTAAAAAATAAACAAAACGAAACAATCTGTGGCGTCACCCAACCTTACAGATGGGCCTCTGCTATGACTTTGTGGACTTTGTGCCCAAGAAAGCACAGTGTCCTCTGTTCGGCGCATTACTCTTTCGAAGCCTACGAGAAAAAGGTGTGGCTCACGAAGATGGGCCTGAGTTTAAAGGCACGCCTGCAAAACGACACCATTCCAGCCATTTTCGCTCACAAGAGACAGTATTCCCAGCGCGCACGAGGAGCATTTGTGAAGACGAATTGAGGTGAGCATCGTCATTTGGACATGTAACCTTTCTATCCCTCTCTCCACGTTGGAGAATTTCGACTTTGGTTTCTCTTGGAACCGATAACTTGGTGCGTGTGATTTTGGCATTCTGGAGTTTAGGTTTTCAAGGTAACTGCGTAAAGACAAATTTCACGCGTGTGTTCTAGCACAGCTTGACAGCTGTAAATGAGCTGCTGAGGGGTCACGGGCTATCTTGAGAGTATAGACCGCCGTCTCCGTACGACAAGCTCACATGCACTGACTCGGAAGTTTACCGGTGTTCCAAGCTCTCGGAATGAAATAAATATCCCGGGCAAAAATTTAGATCTCAAGGTATTAAAATTAAACCAGACAGTTATTTCGATCCGAGTCCCATATCAGCCGTTTGCCGCTGCTCAAGTTGCGATCTAACGTGCCTGCGAATGAGACGCGTCGGGAGCAACTGCTACTTATAGGCCATTTTGCGTTTTCCGGCGGGAAGCGCCTTCGCGAGCAACGAAAGCGCGCTTCGCCACCTACAAAACTACAGGGGTAGTTTTGAGGGTTTATTGGCAGCGGCGGCAGCATATCGCCCACATCGCCAATTTGGACAACACGTCTGTTACAGTTTCCACCTTGGAAGTTGTGCTAGTCTCGACCGTCTGCTCCTTCAGTCCTTCTGCTCACTTCTTGGCGACTGCTTTCGGCGAGCTTCTGCTTACCATCGTTGGTGGTATTACGCTGCTGGTTTCTGCCCGCTTCGGATCGGCGACGGACTTCTCCGCGCAAGCGCAGCTCTTCCTGCGTCGAGGGCAGATAAGGACGGGTTCCTCCGTGCAGCGGTCATTGGCAGCGGCGGCAGCATATCGCCCACATCGCTAATTTGGACAGCACGTCTGTTATAGGTTGGTAATTCTGACATACTTTTTATACATTGAACCTATGCCGTCGCTGCTGCCGCTGCCACTGTCACTATTACAGTAGTATTTTGTGCTAGATTCTTGTCCTCTGTAAGCAATGTCTGACTCCTGTTCGTATTGTAAATCACCCTTCCTCGAGAAGAATGACGGGCCGGTAGAGTGTAGTGAATGTGCATGTATCACTTTGGGAAGTGTGCAGGAGTCACTAAGAAATCCTTTAGTGGGAAAAGTGAAGACTCAAAGGAGACATGGTGATGTCCTACATGCAGAGCTACCGGATCGCGCGGTAGCAATAGTGGGGAAGATCAATCTGAGTCTGATATCAGAGCCCTCCTCGCGTCCATCAACCACAGAGTGGCCGGTCTTCCCGAGCTAAAAGAGAAAGTGGACAGCATAGAACGGTCTGTCCAGTTTTTGTCAAAACAATTGGATGATTTCGAGAAGGCAATCAAGGTCCACGATACCGAAATCAAGGAACTAAAAAGGAGGGTGACAGATCTAGAGAAGAAAGACGAACTTAGCAGCGCAGCAAATGACCAACTCCAGAAAGAGGTTAACGACCTCGAATTTCGAAGTCGGCGACTGAATCTGGAAGTTCATGGTATCCCGGAGATCCAGGGTGAAAACTTGATTGAGATATTAAACAAAGTTGCCGAGAAACTAGAGGTTCCTCGTCTGACAGAATCTGACGTTGTAGCTCTACACAGGCTGCCCGCAAGACAAGATGACGCCCCTGGAATAATATTTCATTTTGTAAGACAACAAATGAAAGACACGTGGATGAAAAAGAAAAGCAACCTAAAGAAATGTACACCACGTATGTTTATCCAAGATAATCTCACTCGACATAACAGGGAATTTCTCCGGGCAGCCAAAGACCGGGCGAAAGAAAGAGGTTACGCTTTTGCGTGGTACGCAAATGGGAAAGTTATTGTTCGTAGGACGGAAGGCGCACGGGCCATTCAGATCAAATGCCTGGATGACCTTGACAAGCTGTAGAAGATAAGGCCAGGGGAATTTGTTTTTTGTATATTTTTTCTTGTTCACATGACCGTCGCAGCACTTCGCTTTCCTTCAGATGTGATAAGGTTGTTCAATAATAAAACAAATAAACCACTTTCTGTTTTTCACTTAAACGTCAGGTCGGCGAGAAATAAAAGTGATGAGCATGGTATCCTTCTTCATGATTTTGGATTTTCTTTTTATGTAATCATGCTAAGCGAGACATGGTACAATCAAGAATCTGATATTTTTGCGCTTCGAGAATTATAACATATTTTATCTGAATCGTATTTCTCGGCGCGGTGGTGGAATAGCTATGTACATTAGGAAAGATATTCAATGCAATCTCATAGCAGATTACTCTGTAATG